>NC_051321.1:32574159-32877189 GCF_015220235.1 Choloepus didactylus
TGACTTGAGGGGAATAGGTGACTCACAGATGCCATCTGCTGGTTAGTTACAGAAAGTGTATGCCACCAAGTTGTAGATCTGAAAAATTAGATTGGTATTTTTTATAATTTGAAAGAACCCTATCAAGCAAAGCAAATGCCAAGAGGCCAAAAACAACAGAAAATCTTAAAGCATTTGATAAAACCAGACAATATGGAAAACCCAAACCCAAACACCCAAATCAAAAATCAGAAGAGACCCAGTACTTGGCGCAATTAATCAAAGGACTACAGTCAAAGAATGAGAGCATGGCACAGGATATAAAGGACATGAAGAAGAACATGGCACAGGATATAAAGGACATAAAGAAGACCCTAGAAGAGCATAAAGAAGACATAGCAAGAGTAAATAAAAAAACAGAAGATCTTATGGAAATAAAAGAAACTGTTGGCCAAATTAAAAAGACTCTGGATACTCATAATACAAGATTAGAGGAAGTTGAACAATGACTCAGTGTCCTAGAAGGCCACAGAACAGAAAATGAAAGAACAAAAGAAAGAATGGAGAAAAAAATAAAAAAAATCAAAACGGATCTCAGGGATATGATAGATAAAATAAAATGTCCAAATTTAAGACTCACTGGTGTCCCAGAAGGGGAAGAGAAGGGTAAAGGTCTAGAAAGAGTATTCAAAGAAATTGTTGGGGGAAACTTCCCAAACCTTCTACACAATGTAAATACACAAAGCATAAATGCCCAGTGAACTCCAAATAGAATAAATCCAAATAAATCCACTCCAAGACATATTCTGATCAGACTGTCAAATACTGAAGAGCAGGAGCAAGTTCTGAAAGCAGCAAGAGAAAAGCAATTCGCTACATACAAAGGAAACAACATAAGACTAAGTAGTAACTACTCAGTGGCCACCATGGAGGCGAGAAGGCAGTGGCATGACATATTTAAAATTCTGAGAGAGAAAAATTTCCAACCAAGAATACTTGATCCAGCAAAAGCTCTCCTTCAAATTTGAGGGAGAGCTTAAATTTTCCACAGACAAACAAATGCTGAAAGATTTTGCCAATAAAAGACCTGCCCTACTTCAGATAGGGAGCCCTACAAACAGAGAAACAAAGAAAGGAGAGAGAGATACAGAGAATTTTAACAGACATATATAGAACCTTACATCCCAAATCACCAGGACACACATTTTTCTCTAGTGATCACAGATCGTTCTCCAAAATAGACCACATGCTGGGACATAAAACAAGCCTCAATAAATTAAAAAAAAAACAAAACCAACAAAACAATTGAATATATTCAAAGAACATTCTCTGACCACAATGGAATACAAATAGAAGTCAATAATTTTTGATTTGTTACTCCACTATTTACTTCTTACAGGATATAAAATACATAAACTCTAATGAAAAATCAGTGGTTTTGGACTCAATGTAAAAGATGTAATTTTTGACAAGAACTATATAAAGACGGGGGAATGGAGGAATATAGGAACATAGTTTACGGGTCCTATTGAAGTTAAGTTGGTATCAAAGAAAACCAAGATTGTTATGGATTTAAGAGGTTAAATTTAAGCCCCACAGTAAACACAAAGAAATTATCAGAGAATATGACCATAGAGATAAAAAGTAGAGTATGGGTTATGAGAAATGGGGGACGGGGCAATAGGGAGTTAAGAAATGAGTGTAGGGTTGCTGTTTGAGGTGAAGGGAAATTTCTAGTAATGGATGGTGGGAAGGTGATAGCATTACAACATTCTATATGTGATTAATCCCACTAATGGAATGCTAGGGAGGGGGTGGAATGGGAAGATTTAGGCTGTATATATGTTTCCACAATTGAAAAAAAAAAGAAGACTGTCTAAATATATGACAATTGAATGCCAAGGATGATCCTGGATGGGATCTGAGGATGGAGGAGAGGAGGCTCAAAGGGACACAGTCGGGACATAAGAAAAAAAAAAAGAAATATAGAATGTAAGCTTTGTATCAATGTTAGCTGCACTTAATGGGATTGCATAAAAGAATGTTCTTGTTCATGGGAATTGTATATGTGAATTATAGTGTTTGTTCAAAGTTGGACAAAGTTCAAAGTGCAGTTTGCTCTCATATGTTCAGAAGACAGACCAATAAATGATGGATGATAGATAGGGAGGGAGGGAGGGAAAGAAAGAAATGGTGGCATGACAGTATGTTAAAGTTGGTGGATCGGGGTATTGGGGGAGGGGGGTCAGGGTATGCTGTGAGTGGGGTTTGTATTGTTTTTGCAACTGTTCCTGTAACTTTGAATTTATTTCAAAATAAAAATTAAAAAAAAAAGTAAATTCAGAAAAAAAAATGACTCAAATACAGGAACATCAGAACTTTGAAAGATTTAAAAAAATCTAGAATGGATACTGAAATCAAATGGATATTAACTATTATATGTAATTTGTTTAGAATAATGTTTTTGAAGTTAACTGGACATCAAAAACATTACTTATTGCATTTATCTTTTGAAAACTGATTCCCACAATTATTTAGGTAAAAGAATGCTCATCAAAGCATTATTACAATAGCATAAAACTTGGAAAAACTTCTACCTGCAGGAATTGGTTGAGTAAAAATTAAGGTACACCCTAATGATGTCATTTAATATCACATTCTCAAAGAATATGAAAAAACATTTATGGTTTTAATAAACAAAGTTATTTATAAAACTATGAATAGTACAATTTCTATTTTCAAAAATACATATATTTGCAGAGAAAAAAAGACTATAATATTCACACTCCAAATGTAACAGTGGTTTATCTCTAGGTGAAAACGATTATATAGAACTGATTTTTAGTATATCCAAATTTCTGCAATGAACATTTATTATTTTTTATAATAACCGAAAGGTAATATTAAGAGACCAAGGCACACTGTTTTTTCATGCTGAATAGAACATAGTCACGATGTCTTCATTTTTATAACAACAATATATTTGGCATCATGTACATGTGTGTTTACATGTGTGTCTATAAAATGGTAATATATTGCTATTAATGCAGCAGCATATAATTATGTTAACATAATTATGTTAAATGGTAATATATTGATATTAACTCAGCAGCACAAGTATATTATGCATCAATATATGTTATTAATTTAACATAACAATTAATAATTCAGCCATGATCTATTAATTAAAATCAAATGCCAAATTGTTGCTGTTATCATATTAATATTTTACACATTAATACATTAATATTTAATATATTAAAATATTCATTAGAGCCTAAATCAATTATGTTATTATTATTATAAAAGTAAACACATAATCATGACTGTGGTAGTGGTCACATGGATCTACACATGTGAAAACACTGCAGAGAAAACACACACACACACACACACACACACACACACACACACACACACACGATGCCTATAAAACCAGCAAAATCTGAGTCAGGTTGATGGACTGTATCAATATCAATTTCCTGGTTGTGATATTGTACTACAGTTATACAAGATACTACCATTGGAGAAAATTGGGTGAAGTGTATACAGGATCTCTCTGGATTATTTCTTACAACTGAATATGAATATACAATTATTTCAAAATCAAAAAAAATTTTAAAAAGTGATGACATAATAAGCATGTTCTGTTTAGTGTTCAAAGATAGCATCCTGAAGTTCTAAGATCTTATAATCTCTTGTTTTAAGTTGCTAAATATGATAATAACAAATTGCCTTTTTGTGGATTTAGCAAGTTTACTGGTGGCTGGCATATACTGTCAGACAAAGGGAATATCCTAACATATTTCACTTTGTGTTAACGGGATAGCAAATAATAGGTTCTTGGTTATATCTACTAGGATTCTGGGATCCATTGACCATGTTTTCATCTCTCTACACAAGCTGGTAAGGAAAAGTAGGTTAGTTCAAAATCAGACTTTATACCACAATCTGAATATGCAATGGCACTTATTTATATTAATATAATTATATTAATATTTATATTACTAAATATATTAGTGAAAATGGCAGAAGATCCTGGTTTTGGTTAGAACACAGATAAATATACATAAAAAAATGCTGGCAAAAAAGATAACAAAATGTTAACATTTTTCTTTAAATGGTAGAATAGGGTGATTTTTATTATTTTCTTTTCATGTCCCAAGCTTTCCATAATTAATATGTATTAATTTTATAATCAGAATAAAATAAGACAAAAGTCCAATTCTTTCTATTGAAAATATTTCAGGACATAGCATTCCCTCTGCAAAAAAAACTTAAGTGTTAATCATATAGCACTAATATATGAAAGAAAACTTACACTAGACTGTCTTCATTAAAGTCTGGCTGAAGATTCTCCAGAGGAAACAAAGATTTAAAATCAATTCCCATATTGAAAAACACAGCTGCTATGTCAGACAACGATGGGATCCAGGGCCAAACTGGTGAGTCACTGAAGGTATCTGGTTAACAGAAAACAATTTATTCCAAATACAGGTCCACATATCTACAGTTAGTTACAAAGTGATACTCTGCATGTGAAATACAGATTATTACCATTATTTTCTAGAACTTAGACAGCTGTTAATTATATACAAACAACACAGTTAAGTTGAAGAATGATCATAAGAATTCAACTTTCCAAATAAATGTGAAGGAAATGACATTTATGAAGAAAATACCTGGTAGTGGATAAAAAGGGGGTAATTCAGAAGGAAATAACACATTTTGAAATGACTGGAAATATTGATGTTAAAATCTCAACTATTGCTAACAGGAAAATTTATATTATCTTCAATGTCCTTATATTCTCAATTCTCAAAACGGGTGCAATAGGTAAACCACTGTGTTTGTTATATTATTAGGAATCTCAAAGGTGGAAAAGCAACTGTCACATTTCTGCAGTGTATGGTTTCCATTTTCTCAGTACATTATCAGTACAATCCTGTTGCTCACTAATAAGGCTAAATGAACTTGCAACTATTTGCACTTAAGCCATGACTTGGGAAAATATTAGATAAGGACTGCCACTTGCAAAATCTTAGACTCTTTTTCTCAAAACAACTAGAAAAATGCAGATACTCATCTCTGAAATTGGAATTTCATTTCATTATTAAAGACTTTTTATTACAAAAATAGTTATTTCATAGTTCCAACTATACTAACATTTAGCAACAAGAAAGAAGCCATGTAAATAGAAACCAATAATAAAACACACTATTAATCACTGTATATGTATACACTTACCATTTTTAATTGTTATTTCCATCAACGTGCTTAAAATCTGCACTGACACAATACAGTCTGTATGAACCGACATCATCTGTCAAAAGTAGATAAACGATAGGGTATTAGAGAGAAGAAGAACATCTGAGCATTTACTATTTGTCAGGCTTTATGTGTATTTTGTTTAAAACTTACAACGGGGAGTTGGAAGAAGATGGCAGCATAGAGAGGAGTGGAAGCTAGTTAGTCCCCCTGGAACAACTAATCAACAACCAGGAACAACTAGTAAATAATCTGGAATAACTGCTAGGGGACAAACATGACTATCTACACACCATACACACCAACCTGTATAACAGCATAAAATCTGTAAGTAAAAACTGCAGACCTGAGCTGAGAGCCCCCACCCCACCATGGCAGCCCAAACTGCAAAGCCTCCCTGTGCTAGAGAGCAGCATTCTCTGGACAAGCGAATATACCTCAGCCCAGCTCCAACTGTGGTTTTAATTAACAAATGTTGATTGCTCAACATAAGCTATGAATCCCCAACAAGCAGACAGAGGCTTTTGGTGATGACTGACCTTGGAGAGCTGGAGGGCCTCTCTGGAAGGGAGAGGGAGCCCAGAGGACCAGGTGCTATCTCTCGCTGACGGGTGAAACTGAGGGTGGCTGTGGACTGGCCTTTAAGAGGGGCTTTCTGTCCCTTTTTTTGGCTCAGCGGAGAAAGCCTCAGCCATTTTCAGTTCCCAGCACTCTGACCCAGACAAGGGTGGAGGTAGCAAGAGTCAGAGACACTATTCAATGCAAATGATATCTCCCCAGGGGGTCTGCCTTCCGTTCAGAACCAGACTCCAGAGCCTGGGGGAAAACAGCTACGGGCCACACCTTACACCAGTCTGGAGTGACAGGCTGACAGATGCCACCTGCTGGGCGGAAAAGCACAGTGGCTTGAGGCCTCAAAGGGTGTATCAATCTTCTAAAACACACCCTCAGGGAGACATGATACTATTGCCTCCTTCCAAGACCTAAGCCTGTTCTGGTCTAGGAAAACCCGATTGGGGTAACCAAGGAAACCAGATGCCTAGACAAAAGAAAACTACAACCTACACCAGGAAAAACAAAATTATGGCCCAGTCAAAGGAACAAACTTACACTTCAACTGAGATACAGGAATTGAAACCACTTTTTGTCATCACCAAAAGCCTCTGTCTGCTTGTTGGGGATTCGTAGCTTGTGTTGAGCAGTCAAAATCTGTTAATTAAAACCTCAGTTGGAGCTGGGCTGAAGTATATTTGCTTGTTCAGAGAGTGCTGCTCTCTCGCACAGGGAGGCTTTGCAGTTTGGGCTGCTGTGGGGGGTGGGGGGCTCTCGGCTGGGGTCCACAGTTTTTACTTACAGATTTATGCTGTAATCAATTATTAATTTTATGCTACATCAATTCAAAAAGTTTAGGGAAGATATGGCAAAAGAGATGAGGCGTATAATGAAAACACTGGGCATACATAAGGTAGAAACCGAAAGTTCGAAAAAACAACTGGCAGACTCTATGGAAATGAAAGGCACAACACAAGAGATGAAAGACACAATGGAGACATACAACAGCAGATCTCAAGAGGCAGAAGGAAACACTCAGGAACTAGAGAACAAGACACCTGAAAGCCTACACAAAAGAACAGATAGAGAAAAGAACAGAATAATATGAGCAATGTCTCTGGGAACTGAATGACTACACAAAATGCAGGAATGTACATGTCATGGATGTCCCAGAAGAAGAGGAGGGAAGAAGAGCAGAAGCAATAATAGAGGAAATAATCAATGAAAATTTCCCATCTCTTATGAAAGACATAAAATTACAGATCCAAGAAGCGCAGCGTACCCCAAACAGAATAAATCTGAATAGGTCTACACCAAGACACTTAATAATCAGATTATCAAACATCAAAGATAAAGAGAGAATCCTGAAAGCAGTAAGAGAAAAGCAATCCATCACATACAAAGGAAGCTTCATAGACTGTGTGCAGATTTCTCAATAGAAACCATGGAGGCAAGAAGGAAGTGGGGTGATATATTTAAGATACTGAAAGAGAAAAACCACCAACCAAGAATCCTATATCTGGCAAAACTGTCCTTCAAATATGAGGGAGAGCTTGAAATATTCTCTGACAAACAGACAATGACAGAGTTTGTGAACAAGATACCTGCTCTACAGGAAACAATAAAAGCACTGCAGACAGAAAGGAAAAGACAGAAGTGAGAGGGTTGGAACACAGTTTTGGGAGATAGTAGCACAGCAATGAAAGTACACTGAACAAAGATGACTGTGAGTATGGTTGAAAGAGGAAGGTTGGGACCATGTGGGACACTAGAACAAAAGACGACAGATAAAGACTGGGACTGTATAACTCAATGAAACCTAGGGTGCTCAACGATTGTGATAAAAGGTACAAATGTTTTTACATGGCGAATAAATGAATGTCAACATTGCAAGATGTTAAAAATAGGGTGGGATTGGGAGAAAAATACAATCAACACAAACTAGAGACTATAATTAACAGAAACATCGTATTATGCTTCCTTTAATGTAACAAAGGCAATATACCAAAGCTAAATGCATATGGGGGGGGGACATAGGGGAGGGGTATGGGATTCTTGGCATTGGTGATGTTGTCTGACTCTTTATTCTACTTTGGTTTAATGCTGTCTTTCCTTTCGCCGCTTCCTAGCTGTCATGTTTTTTTTTTCTCCTACTTTTTTTCTTTTGCCTCTCTACCTTGACTCTTCCTTCTTCTTTGTGGAAGAAATGGAGATATTCTTACACAGATAGTGGTGATGGTGGTAAACACATAAATATGTGATTATACAGGGAACTGTGGATTGTTTACTTAGGATGGAATGTATGGTGTGTGAACAATACCATCTTAAAAAAAATGGGTTGATGAAGAAATCTTGAGGCACTATATTGAGTTAAATAAGAGAGACACATAAGGACAAATATTGCAGGATCTCACTGATATGAATCAGTTATAATATGTAAACTCATAGACATGAAATATGAGTTACCAGGATATAGAATGAGGCTAAAGAATGGGGAGCGGTTGCTTACTATGAGCAGAATGTTCAAATGGGGTGAGCTTAAACGTTTGCAAATGGACAGAAGTGATGGTAGCACGTTGTGAGAATGACTAACAGTGCTGAATGGCCTGAGAATGTGGTGGAAAGGGTAAGCTCAGAGTCATGTATGTCACCAGAAGGAAAGCTGGAGGTTAAAAGATGGGAATGTATAAAACAGTGAATCTTGTGGTGGACAATGTACATGATTAACTATACAAATATTAGAAATCTCTCTCATGCACTAAAGCAAATGTATGATACTATAACTAGAAAATAATAGAGAGGCATATAGGAAAAAATATGTACCTATTGCAAACTATATACTACAGTTAGTAGTATTTTAACATTCTTTCATCAATAGTAACAAATGTACTATACCAATACTTTGAATAAGTAATGGAGGGGATGGGTGGTTAGGGGTATGGGAGGATTTGAGTTTCCTTTTTATATCTTTATTTCTTTTCTGGAGTAATGAAAATGTTCTAAAAATTGAAAAAAAAATTAACTGTGGTGATGGATGCACAGCTGTATGATGGTACCATAGGCAACTGATTGTACACTTTGGATCTTTGGATAGTTGCATGGTTTGTGAACAATCTCAATTAAAAAAAAAAGTGTCAGTAAAAAACAAACAACAAAAACTTACAATAACCCTATTATAATTTTTCATTACACATATGAGCAAACGGGCTCAGAGAGACAGTGCCGGTTTGGATGTATTATGTCCCCTGAAGCGCCATGTTCTTTAGTGCAATCTTTGGGGTCAGATGTATCAGTGTTGATTAGGTTGGAATTTTTTGATTGTTTCCATGGAGATGTGACAAAATCAACTGGCAGTGAAATGTTTAAATTATTTCCATGGAGATAATTTAGGGTGGGTCTTGATTTAATCACTGGAGTACTGTAAAAGAGCTCACAAACAGAAAGACCTCAGAGCAGATGAGAGAAACATTTTGGAGACAGCCATTGAAAGGAGACTTTTGCTGACACTTTGGAGATGTTAGCCCAGTGTTTGCTCTGGAGAAGCTAAGAGTGGACAAAATGCCCCAAGAGAAACATTATGAAGAATGCACAGGAGCTGAGAGAGGAGGTGGAACACAACCTGGGATCAGCAGATGCCAGCCACAGCCTTCCCAGCTAACAGGTTTTCCGGATGCCATTGGCCTTCCTTTGGTGAAGGCAAACTCATGTTGATGACTTAATTAGGACATTTTCATGGCCTTTAGAATATAAATTTGTAACCAAATAAACCCCCTTTAAAAAGCCAATCCTCTTCTGGTATTTTGCATAATGGCAGCACTAGCAAACCACAATGGAGATTAAAACCCTACCCAAGGTGATACACATGATACATGGGGGAGTTGGAATTTAAATGCAGGTCTGATTCTGAAGTCAGGGTTCTCACTATTCTAACGTGCTGCTTCATTTCACAACTTTCATTTGGTTAATTAGAAAAATACTTGAAACTGTTAAAAAATGCTTTTGTAGTTCATATCACGACATGAAATCCAAAAACCATAAAGGAAAAAGCTACTAGAGTGACCACATTATAGGTAAAAAATCAAACCACAAACTAGTAAAAATATTCAAAAAGACAAGATATAACCGTGAAAATTAATTTATACCTACAAACTTTAAAATGATGTTCAATATCACTAGTAATAAAAGAAATGCAAAGGAAAACAATGACAGGATATCATTAATTGACTTCAAGATTGGCAAAGAACAAGAACATTCTTAATACCCATTGTTCACAAGGGTACTGGGAAAGAAGTAGCCTTTTGGAGCACTGGTGAGTATCACTTGGTAAAATCTTTCAAATAATTTGGTTACATTTATACAAAATTATTGAACTTATTCTTTGATCTGGTTAGCTTTTTTACATACTGAAAAATCCAGATGCAGAGGCACAAATTTACATACGGATTTTACAACAGTTTTCTCAGAACAAAATCTGAATGAAAAAAAATCATATAATACCTAAATTTAATTTTAAACTGGCTTTACTGAGGAAAACATATTGCATTTGCTATGTCTATCTTTCTCTTTTGCTTTGAAGTCACGGATTATAATAAATTTAAATCTAACATTTAAGGGGGAATAAGCTAAACTCTAATTTCAATCAGGTATATGTCCTGTGTCATTTCTGTTACAAAATAACCTTATGTGAAAAAACGTCTTTGCTATGTTTGTGTTAAGCTCTATCAATAGAGGGTAGCACTATTCACAGGCATATTGGACATAACCTTTTATTTTGGATAACAATCATTTGGGTGTGTGTGATGAATTCTGTAAGTGGAAAATACAGTAAACTGAGATGAAGTGTGAAGAGAAATGTATATAACAATATAATGTCTATCAGCTGGGATTGGGTTAACTAAATCATGCTACAGTCCTACAAAAAAATTTTTAAAGCAATTAAAAAGGACGATACATATCGTATAAGATTTTGACTTACTGTTATCTGCAATAAACAAGTTACAAAACAGCACATATTCACTTTATTTTAATTTATACAGCAATTGTTGTATGCACAGAGAGAGATCTAGAAAAACACTGACCAAAATGTAGTAACTCTTGAAAATTAGTAATTGAGTGGCGCTGAGACTTCTTTTTTATATCACCTTTCCATTTTACTTGAACTTTTCATGATCAACATGAATTCCCTTTGAAAACAGTAAGGAAAAAAAAATACAAGAAGTACACTGTTTTCCAGGTGTACTAATTTACAAAACTAGTTAGGACTATAGCATTAAAATTAATTCTACTATTAAACCATACATTTAAAAAAATAACAAGTTGGTAAAGCCTCCCCACCATGCAAACAGACTTAGAATTGAAAAGGAGAAATGTGCCAGTGTCTTATATAGAGGTGATCAGTGAACTACTCAAAGAATAAATATGAAGAATACAGACAAATTCCTGAAAGAAAGACATGACTGTGTGTCCTAACAAGTTTTAAAGGCTATAATAATGTGTCTATATCAACAAGATGAACATTATCATAAATAAATGTAAAGTCATACTTCCAAGCCAAAGAAAAGACATATTACATAATTAGAAAATAATGAATCCCTGGCAGGACAGCAGATGAAACTTTGAATTTTAATAATTTAGAAATACGTGGGTAGGGTACATGGGTAAGCATTTCACTGGAAATTCTGCTGGTAAGACCGTATCTGGAGCATGTATCCATTTATGGGGGACACTTTAGGAGTGACACTGACAAGCTAAAAGTCATTAAAAAAATGATTAGGATAGTAAAGGGACTGGAAATTTAGGGATTGGAGAATATTTAATGTGGGGAGGGGTGAGAGCCATGATAGTTGTTTTAAAATAACTTGAGGACTGTTACTTGAAGCTTATTCTGAAAAGTCATGGAAAAGATAATCAGTACCAATAAGCTGTAGGGAGGTAAATTTTTATTTAATTAGGACTGTTAAGCATTACTGGGGTCCAAGTATGAGCTCTTCATCACTGAAAGCAAATCCTCCTGCCCCACAGTCTTTGCACCACTGTTTTTCTTTCTGCCTGGAACACTCTTCTCCCACATGTAGAAAGGCTTATTCCTTTACTTTCTTCAGGTCTTTACTCATCTCACCTTATCAGCAAGGCCTTCATCAACTACCTTATATTAAAAAATAGCAAACTTTCCCTCCGCCTGGTAAGCCCCATATCTATCATAGCCTACTTTAAGTTTCTGCATAGCACCTATCATCTGATATAACATACAAACACACACATGCACAAACACAAGTTTATTTGTCTCCTCTAGAATGTGGGTTTCATGAAATCAGGGACACAGACACTGTTTTACACACTATTGTTGTCTCTAGGGCCTGCCACACAGTTGGCACTCAAAAATGCCAACTATGTTGTGCCGGTTTGAATGTATTATGTCCCCCAGAAAAAGCCATATTCTTTGATGCAATCTTGTGGGCAGACAGAATAGTGGGGATTAAGTTGGAATGTTTGGATTAGGTTGTTTGCATGGAGATGTGCCCCACCCAGCTGTGGGAGGTGACTCTGGTGGGATACTCCCATGGAGGTGTGGCCCCACCCATTCGGGGTGGGCCTTGATCAGTGGAGCCATATAAATGAGCTGGCTCAAGGAGAGGAGATGGAGTGCAGCTGTGAGTGACGTTTTGAAGAGGAGCAAGCTTGCTAGAGAGGAACGTCCTGAGAGAAAGCCATTTTGAAACCAGAACTTTGGAGCAGACGCCAGCCACATGCCTTCCCAGCTAACAGAGGTTTTCCGGACGCCATTGGCCATCCTCCAGTGAAGGTACCCAATTACTGATGTGTTACCTTGGACACTTTATGGCCTTAAGACTGTAACTGTGTAGCCAAATAAACCCCCTTTTTATAAAAGCCAATCCATCTCTGGTGTTTTGCATTCCACAGCATTAGCAAACTAGAACATATGTTAAAAAAATGAATGAAGGGATGTACTGGAATATCTCTCCAGTCCTTGCTAAATGAGATTCCTTGAAATTCTATCTTAAAATCCAGAGTAGTAACTCCATATTCTTTTCCTTCTTCTCACATCACTTAATAGTTACAGTTCTCTGATACCACTGATATGTTTAAAAATTTCTATTTAAAACAAAAATTAGCTAATTATAATCATAGGATCTGTACCCCCATAAAAATGAAAATAAAATATATGTATTTAGGTATGTAAACATGAGAAGACCCCTTCTAAAACTAAATTGGTAATAGTTATTTACCAGTGTGATCAAATGTCTCAGGCACAACTAATATTAGTGACTATGCTGTACACTATCCTATCATTTCCTTCATAATCCCTTCACATTGACTCTTTTTGCCTCAGTCTAACTCACTGAAATCATGGGTTTGATGTGCTACATTTATTTTTTTCTCTAGAAAGCTGCAAATAAAATTATATTTTTAAAAGTTTGTTTATGACTAGGAAATATAATAGGAGGCAACTATAACCCCCAAAACATTTCTCTTACCCGAAACAGCCACTTTAACACAGGTACAGGACACTGGACATAGTGATAAGCAGAGGTAAGGAAGCCTTGTGTTGTTAAAAAAATCTGATCTGTTTTTCCTGATCTGAAAAATAAAGCGAAATCAATAGAACTGTTACCTTCATGGCAAAACACTTCTACCAACTCTACCACCACTACCACATCTGACATAATCAGGGAAATGGGCAAGCAAATCATCCTCAATCCATGGAGATGGACTCTATGTCAAGGTGAATGGGTTACTCATAAAAAGAATTCAACTGATGGCCTAAGCTGTTGGCTTGGCTCCAGACTTAACTGTGGACAAATCTACATTTGCTGGCAGTGTTGAGAGGCAGCCTATAAAGTCTCAGGCTATCTTTTGCTTTTGTCAGCTTGGGGATATGCTTCCATAAAACCCACAGCACTGGAATCAATGTGGTCTCCCTGGACCTGAGACAGTGCACTGAGAGATTAAATCAGCTAGGGCATTGTGACAGAGACTGCTCATTGCACATTCTAACATCTATTCTTGCCTTCCTTCTTGGTAACAGAACCCTGATTTTTAGCAGGGTACATCAGCTGCCTGGAAGAAAAAATGAATTCTCTTGTACTTAAAGCGCAGCTATATTGACTAAGCTCTATCCAGCGAACAATCCAAGAACAATAAGTAGAAATGCTGAGTGGGATTTCTGGAATATTGAAGGCTGGAGCACCTGTGCTGAGGACTGTGGAGCAGAAGGATGATATAGTGAAACCAACATGCCAGCTCTGGATTTCCTACCTCCAAACTTCTTTTCCATATTAAAGAAATATACTTCTTGTTTAAGCCCCAGTTATTTTGACAGCCACTGTTATTATATACTGATATTAATCCTAACTAATAAAGGCATGTGATGTGCTAAACTATTCTACACTGCTTCCTACAATTAAATAAAAACACACAGCAATAGTAATAAAGTAAGAGCAGGAAACTGGATGGTCAAAACAGAAATTAATGTTTTAGATTACATCAGTCCTAAGCCTTTTAGAGTAGTTTCTTATACAGCAAAAAGTAAAATGTCAGTTTTTTACTTACTTAAGAATAAGTTTTTCTACAGCACTTTGTCCAATAAAACCAGAGTCTCTTAAATCCAGGGTATACTGATTGAAAATTTTTCCAGAATTGAGGAAATGAAATATCTCTTCACCTGGATGATGATCAGGAATAGCATCAATCGTAACTGAAAATTTCTTTAGAAATTCCCTGAAATATATACATATATATATAAAAAAAAGATCATTGAATACCAAATAGTTATAATCCATATGGTTTTGTACTTTAAAAAGTTGGGTTCAAAGAAAACTTTTTTTAGGTCTGATGTTAATCCCAGAAAAGAAGACTGACATGAGAAAAAGTGTTTTGCTCTTTTCACTTTTTGCTAGTAGTTATTAGCCCAAAGCCACTAAATGTGTCTGTGTGAACAATAATTATCAGGAGAAAAGACAAAAGATGTAACATGGCCCCAACATTTTGTCTTTCTAATCCATGGGGTTAGAATGCACCTCAAATTATTCACTAAGTAAATAACCATCAACAACCATTGAATTTACAAAAACAAAATTTTAAAAGTTAACTTAAAAGAAAACACATTATGAAAAATGCTTTACCTGTGTTCTTCTAAGAGGCCATCCTCATCATCTGTACTGTCTTGATCTCCGATTCTGATTGGGGATTTAATGCCTCGACCCTGCCTTATATCTTCTTGTAGTTGCTTCTGCAGTTCATCTAGCCTGAGAATTGAAAGAATGCTACAATAAATATAATTTATCTTAAAAATAAGAAAATCTTTATGTCTCAAAGCAGCTCAAAGGAAAATCCTTGTTAAGTGCCTTGTTATATGGAAAATTTTGCTACACAGGGTCAAATCATGTCTCCCAAATATATTATGATGTACAATAGAGTGTACCTTTTTCACTCAAACACGGAAAATCCGTTTTAGGTCTTGGACTTTTATCCAGTTACCAGTACGGCATTAGAACAGTGTTCCATTACATACAAGACTTGAATATATGTACTTTATTTTTTTAATCAACTGACTGATTTAAGTCTATGAAATAGCCTCAGAAACAATCAGGCCAGTGCTTGCTTGACTGTAAAACAGGACACCATAAACCAGCCAAGCTAACACATGAAATTAACTATCACAGGAGGGAAGACAGTTAATATTTCACAAATAAATGTATTTTAGATTAGAATATATTAACAGCTAGGACTTCAAGAATGATCTGTCCAAATCATTAGGAAGGGAAAAAAAAAGGCAAAGAATGAACACCACTGATTTTTGATAATCCCCTCTAATTGTTAGTGCTCATTTGACTTCTACCTGGGATATTAATGAAGCTTTCTAGCAGAGTAGTTGTTATTGTCATCATCACAGAACTGAACACTGAACACTGAATAAGCATTTACTGTGTGACAGGAACTGGGAAGGACTTTGTTATTACTCTTTTAACCCTCACCACAACCTCATGTGGTAGTTTATTATACCATTTTATAAGGCTAAGCAACTTGCTCAAACTCACAGTGTGAGGATCTGGGACTCAAGGCCAGACAGTCGAGTTCCTGAGTCCTTGCTTAAATGCCTCTCCAAGACTAAAAAGTTATTTTAACCAAGGTTCTTATTCCCAGCCCCAGCTCCAGCTCCAAACACCACTAAAACTATGTTACCTGAGTATCGTAGAACAGTAAATGACCTGCAAATGTACTGGTCTATCATCACCAGAAAGGGTGAGTCATCAGATCAAACGAATACTTCTGCCTTTGGTCTGTGCAAAGTTTAATTTTAAATAAGCAATTTCAGATTTCACACCACAGATCATATGAATTCATGAAATGTTAAAAGATTTTTATAAAGGAGACTATTTCTGTAGTTAAAAGAAAGGGGAACAATTATGATCTACTAATTGCAAAGTTCCTATATTTAGCCAGTTTCTTACCAACTTTGGGACACATACATACCAACTTCCATGTAAGCAAGCCAGACGAACTTTTAGTGAAGTTTTCTAAGCTAGTTTTGAAGATACCCCTTGAACTAATAAGGAATGTATTTTCCCACTCTCATCAACAAAAGCAGTTGGTAACTAGTCACATAAATTTCATTAGAGTCAGAATTGACCCTCAAACTTTGATTTCTTGTGATGGGGGTGGTGGTGTCATAATTCTAAAGCTTTTCTCAAAAGAATAAGTTGATGTAGAAGTACTATCTCTGGTTATGCTGGTTTCAACTGGACTTGGTTGGCAGTACAAACATTAAAAAAAAATTATACTTGTGCTTTTGATTAAGAATTTCAGCTATCAGATACCAGTTATAAGTAAAAAGGAATTTATATTATTAGTTAATGCAGTATACCATAAAAACCTGGATCTTCTGATACAGTCTGCGAACAAGATAGAACACCTTAGTCCTAACAAAGATGACAACAGAAGAACTGTTATAATAGTATTAACACAAAATACATGCTTATTTCTCATGATTTTTAAGTAAATTAAAAGTAAGCCACAGATAAGAAAGCAGAATGGGGGTATGCCAATAGGGCAACCCAGAAAACTTGTGATAAGCGGCTATGTAAGTTTAGTCTTGGACAAATCATACTTCAAAAAGGAGTATGTTAAATTTAGTAAATTAAGCATGATGCTAACTAACCTTTGTGTGTCTTCCATCTCCTTCACCAGACGCTCTAAAGTATTTGTGTAAGTTCCACTATGAACATGTTCCTAAAACAAGAAGAAAATTTAGAGATACTTTACAACATATTTTAGTAGAATTGGGATATTTTAAATTATTCGGAGTACTAAAGATTGTTTTCTTTATTTCAATAACCTGGGCCAGAAGGATACCTTTATGAAAAGAGAATTTATACGTCATGCTTTAATTAAATCTATACTGCAAGCAATTCAATTTTACTATCCCTTAGAAAAGGTACTACTTATAAATTCCTGCTAGCCTTATTTATAAGCAACTGACTGCCAGCAGGGCTCAACAGCTACCCTGTTTTTATTTTCAAATTCTATTTTAGTGGAATCAAACTACTTTTTAGGTGTCACCATGGAACATTAGCACCTTCCCCACCAAATTTTGCAAACATCTTAGAATTTAATTTAGCTAATTCCCAAGAAAGAATGAAGCACTTTATAAATAAAATTGCACACCACAATTAACAACATTTCTACACTCTACCTTCATTTACAGCAGTGGTCTCCAAAGCAGGGTGTGTGCAAGGTGATCCATTGGGGTGCAGAAAGAAAATAATAGAACTTCTATTTATATAGAACTTCTATAGAAACTCCAGTAGAATCAGTCTATAGTAACTTGTACATAACTTCTATAGGAAAATACTTTTTTTCCTCTTCCCTTTAAATTGTTTTGTATGTTTTAGAAAGTACACAGTAGTATAGTATTACAGGTATATAGTATCTAAGTATACATAGATATTGGGGGCACATGCTCAAATTTTTTTTTTTTTTTACTAATGGAAGTGTGAGTGAGATCAAAAAAGTTTGGAGACCACTGATTTACAGTAATAAAACTGAAGATATGGGAATCTTACTAGCTAAACACAAACTGTACCAGTTTCAGTCCAATTATGTGTGGTAACAAGTACTAAATTTTAAAGTAAATTTTAACAATCTATCCCTCTTTTGCTAATCAATCCATCTTTCCTTCTTCAAGTAAAGATAAATGTCATAGAACTACTTACTGTATGTTCTGATGACTGAGGTCTAAGCCCCTTGGAAAGAGCAGCAGGCTTTCCTGTAGTTGCAGAAGTCTGACTGAAGTTCAAAGCCATTATTTCTTCCAATGATTTTAATGTTTCCTCTTCCTCATCACTGTCTAGGTTGTAACCTAAACTTTCTTCATCACTATCAAAATCACCCCTTAGTTTTCTTTTCAGTGCACTGCTAACTGCACTGGAATTTCCTGAACTCTCTTTATCTGAAGGGGCTTTATCTGAAGGTGCTTTAGGGCTTGGGACACATGGCACAACTTCCAAAGTAGCTGGAGGAGACTTGGTAGGAGTGCCATAGTCTGAACACAAAGATCCCCCAGAAATTTTCCCTGAAGATACATTAGAATCAGCCTTATTAGTCTTTGCTTTGTATTCCTTGTGTTTGGAGGACTCTGCAGAATGCCCAGAATATTCTCTAGATGAGGAATGCTCTTTATCTTTTTTAGGGACTGGAAGAGTGCAATTCTTAGCATTTAATGGTACCCGAGAGGAACCGGCACTTGGAACGTGGGAAAGTAAAGGTAGAAGTTTTGTCTCCTTTGATGTCACAGAGCTGGCAGTTTTATTTTTCTGAAGGTTGCTATCTTTTTTAACTTCAGATTTTTCCTGAGGTAAAGATAAATGGGGTTTCTGCATCTTAGTCTCTTTGGTACTTGCCACATGAATTTGGTCACTATTCCTGGAAGAACGGTGGCCAGAATTTGAAGGTGCCACGCCTGCAGACGAGTGATCAGTTTCAACATATGGTTCCTTGGAGGATATATCTTCCAAGCGTAACACATCACCAGGTGTCTTCAGCGCAATATGTCTTATAAATGTCTCTTGCCGATGTGGTCCCTCAGGGCGTTTTTCAAGGAAGGACTCTTTTGTTCTTGGTATTATGGATTCCCTTTTCAGATCTGAGTCCACAGAGTTCCTTTTTCTTTTGTCAGGGAATTTATTCTGCTTAGAGCCTGCTAAAATTTAATTTTTGCTAGATTAGTGAAAAGTATACTTTCCTATCTCAGTAAAGCTTACTCATTGAGTGTCTAGAACTTCCTGAAGAAGTGTTTAACTTCTAAAAGATTAGGCTGAGATTATTCACCACACATGGAATGAGGAAAAAAGTTAATACTATCATTTATTAACTGATAGATATGCTCATTATCATCCTAAAGCTACCGAAGTTTACTATCTATCTAGCTACCACTCTCCAAAACATAAAAAATTGCATTATTTATGTTGGGGAAAGGATTCCAAAAACATTTTCCCTCCAAGTGGATATACTCTTTCTTAGACTGAAGACTACCTAGTTCCAGAAACACACACTTCTACATCTAAATTTATAATTCCTTAAAACATGTGTAGAGTAACTGAAGGCAGACAAATTTCAATTTCTCAAAGAAAAAAAAAATTTTACCCAAGTCTTTCCCTGAGTATTTAACTACTGTTTTTTCTCTTCCACATCTCTCTCGAGTCTTCGGCTGTCTGTGTATTAGGAGCCCCATCCAGAAGCATTTTAATAACCATATATATTGAGTTATCTAGTTTTTAAAACCACTTATTGTGCTTAAAAAAAGCAGTTTCATTAGTTCATTCTTAAAATTCACCATTCATTAAAATTCACTATAGACAATCAGTATTCTCAAAATTAAATTTCCCTAAATCAGGTTTTTTTCTGACCATAGACATCTCTCCAACAGTTTGGTTAAAAAAATACAAATAAACTCGAGTCCAGAGTTAAACAATTATTATTTGGATAGCTTGGTCAATACATAATCTCAAAGATTAGCCAATTAGTCTATAAACAAACAAATGCTCCTATCTCTGTTATTTTATGGAACTCTCTTGTTACCTGAAGAAATCATTCCATGCCCACTGAGTTTTCTGGGGTTAGATGTCTTGTAAAAAAATGACAGGGGTCACTTACAGTGCAAGAAGAAAAATCAAATGACTGAGAAAAGAGAAGATTTGGGATACACTCATACTGATGATTTTAATTTTAAATTTGGGGTTACAAAGAAGACAGCTACAGAGCTGTCAGTTTTAAGTTTTGTTTCATTTTCCTATAAAAGTTAGACAATTTACATACAATTAGTAATGATGAGAAATTCCTGCTTTGCTCAAGTGAAGATTTATCCAGGAGAAGAGAAACTGTTTGTGGGAAATGTTTAGCACAAATCAGCTTCTCAAGGGCTTTAAATATCTGTAATTGTACGGTGAACTGGTACCACAGGTAGGCTCGCCTTTTGCAGCTCTCTAGGACAGTAGATTAACTGCAAAAATTTGTTGATTCTTTTTGTACCCCTTTACACCTTGTAGACTGATTGTTTATTGTTTTCCAAATATCTATTAGTATATTAAATATTCAGAAAAGAGAGGAATTAAGTTTGTAAAAAGAAAAAAAAAAAAAATGGAAAAATCCCAATGTCCCCTAGAAGACTGGTTATTTATAAATTATGCAATGTACTAGGGGTGGATTAAATTTCACCTCAGAATTAGTCAAAGGTCAGGGCCTCTGGAAGACCTAAGAGCCAAATGTCTACTCTATAAACATTTCTGAAATCCCCAAACGTGTGTGATTACTGATAGTGTGATTATGTACATCATTACCACAACTGACAAGTGTAATAGTAATATGAAAAAGGCATGGCATTTGGATTTTAATATCTATCCACTTTTAGATAAGAAAAACATGCTTACAGTTATCTAGCATGAAAAATCCCCTTACGTCCTTTATTACTGAAACTCTGCCAGTCAACAGAAGTTTAAATGTGTGTTTATTATATGAGAAAAATGCTGTAATTTTAAATGAGGATTATGACATACATGTAAAAATGTTAGAAATAAATATATAAGTCAAGACAACCAATCTTAAATCTGCCTATGAAATTATGCAGAAAGCACCTTCTCCAAGTAGTCCTCAAAAACTTTATTATGTGAGACTGCCATCACTGACGAAATTCTGGAAAACTGAAGAGAAGAATTTTTTATCTCAGTCATTACCAGAGAAAAAGGAAAGCTGAATAACTTGGTGGCAACCAAGCAGCAGTCTCTTAAACTGGCAGAACCGGCCTAAAAATATTTTGCTCTTCCATTCACCTCTGTACAAAGTGATCATGTATTTAGTATCACAGATGAGAGGTAAAGTGAATGCAGGAGCAATCCTATGGCTGAGATATTGTTCTTGTAGTATAACTTCAAAATTCACTAAAATTTGACCATTAAAATCAACAGTATTGTAAAAATTAAAGTAAAAAACAAATACACAAAACTTCAGGTTTATTCATCTATTCTAGAAGTTCCTTCTACAAAGGTGAAATACAGTTTCAGCCTTGCCTGGAGATTGATTTGAACACTTGGGAGCACACGGTCAAAATGCTACCCACCTCTAGAATATACACAATATGGAATACTACATGGAATGGGAAGAATGAGTAAGAACTTCATCTCTTTGCACTTCAGTTTTTGTAGCCTGTAAAAGTAACCCTATTATGAGGTTGTGGGGATTTAATGGATTAAAAGCACACAGAACAGGGCATGGCACATGTAAGTGTTCAGTAAATGCATAGGCACATGTAAGTGCTCAGTAAATGTTGGCTATTATTTTCATTACTCTAATGCTGAGTGGGGAAATCTGTGAAGTCTGTTTTTCAGAGTTTGTAGTCATAAAAGAAAAAAAGAATCTGATATACCAAACTATTAACAGTTATTATTTCAGGTGTGTGGGGGGAGCAGCTTTCATTATCTGTCTTATAAATTTCTGCAGTGTTTGAATTTTACAATGTTCTAATTTCTAGTTAAAAAAAGATAATAAAGATACTTTAAAAATCTATGATTAACAGTAGCTGTTGTTATGCATTTTCTCAACCAACAGTTACTAAAAGTACAAACTACTATCATGTAGGAGTCCTTGAAATTTGATATTAAAATGGGATCTTTGTATTTGAAATACTGGGAAACAGTTTTGGGTCATGATAACAGTTTCAATCTTTTACAAAATTTCCAACATAATACCGAGACTGCAGATAGTTAATCCACAATTCCAAGAATATAAGATTATACTTCTTAATGTAGCCAAGGATTCAGAAGTAGAATGCTGAATACCAAGATGAGAAACACACTGTTAGAAACTTTTGGAGAAGGCAGAGAGGAGCCAAGACAAACTACAGGTTACACTTACTAAATTCAAGGACCATTCTTTTTGAATATAATTTTACCAATGCTCTTAACTAATCTGAGATACTCAATTCCTCTCTAGGAAGGGAACTGCATATTTAAATGAATTTGCTATAAAAAACAGTGCCACTAAGATGAAAATTTACTTAAAAAGTCATAAATTTAATAGTTTGGTTGTACCTGAAACAGGTTCCCATGAATCAGAGGAGGATCTTTTCCTTGAAAGGTGCCCATTTTCCTATTGACAAAATGAGTAAAAACTGTATTAGGAGTTGGAGGCAATAAAAAATATGAGCTTTTCTTCCTAACATTTAAATATGGATATCTAGATTAATTAAAACAAGCACCTGTATGTGGAGGTGATTTCCAATTTCAATAAAAAAATGTTTAAAGACCTTAAATGTCATAAAAAGGGACATTTTTTATTGTAAAAATGCAAAAATTAAAAAACGACATCAGCTTTCATAATGCTTAGATTTACATTTAAAACCCAGACTAATATCGTATTAGAGCACTGCATAATTATTTTGTTAAAGCAATAAATCAGAAATAGCAAGCCTAATATTTGCCAATCAAATGAATATAACTCATTTTTTAATACATCTGTTTAAATGCTGATGTACCATCAAACATGTAGACTAACATTTGGTCCTCCATTATAAAAATGGACCAAATGTTATTCTACTGATCATTAGCTAATGTCACTGGTAAAAGCAACAAACTCTTTGCAAATGAGCCTCAGGTTGTACATCTTTCCTAGCAACATAACAATGTAGCAATCTCCATTCACTCCTAGAATTTCATAGTTTGGTTTATTTTTGGCCTATTTAGCTTTAAAATTTCAGAGCACCTTGTCAGTGTAGCACTTTCTTGATATTGGATCTTTCTTTATTTGCCCTGGAAGCAGAGCTCTGTGAAATGGATAAACTTGCCTTTCTAGGGGAGAGGGACTGCTTTTATGCTAATCTGATATAAATTTGGTCTATTTTGAAGAGAAATCTAGTAACACTAAGATGTATTTGGGTAATTTCCAAGTCACTGTCATCTTTTAAATTTTCTAAGACCTATACTCAATTATTTAAGATTTATATATATTCTAAACCAGTTTTCATACTTTAAATCAGAATCATGTAGAGGGCTTGTTAATCAGACTGCTGGGTTCTACCCCCAGTTTCTGTTTCAGGGGTCTGGTATAAGGCCTGAGAATTTGCATTTCTAACACATTCCCAGGTAATGGTTGATGCTTCTGGTTCAGGGACCACATTTTGAGAACCACTACGCTACACAATTTCTTATTGTTTTAGATTTCCCACTCCTGAAGGTCCCCCTTGCCTAATTTAACAATGACTTTGTCTAAAAAAAGATGCTTATTTTCCTGATTAAGAAGGATCTTTGTTATTGGTCTGAAGCAATCAAGTGCATGAAATGCTGAATAGCTTTACTGAACTTGATGACTGACAGCTGGAGGAAACCTAATGAAACCAGTTTCTACACAAACTGTATACCAGTATTTCCTTTAAAAAGGTATTAATATGATGTAACAATTATTACATATTTTTAGATTTAGTATTCTAAATATGATACACCACTAGTCAAGCTAATTACAGCACATACCAGGTTTGAAAGATTACTCTTTCCAGTTATGATATTGTTCTGTTTGCTTTGTTCGTGTCTTCGTTTAAATTTTCTTCCTATACTAGAGGATTTTAAAGAAAGAAGGCTTGCTTCTGAGAAAGAATTTTCTAAGTTGACTCTCTGATTAATTTGCTCCTTTCTCAACTTCTTTAGTTCTCTTTCTCTGCAGTAAGATGCTAGTGATAACTGAAACTTAGCTCCAAGTGGGCTTTCTCCTAGGTGGTGCCTGGATAGGCTGCTCCTGCTGCTAACACTTCTGCAGCTGTTCTTGAAGATGTCAGCTTTTGTCACTGTGGCCTGCCTTTTGGAGTGTGCATTGGTCTTGTCTCTATCTCTATCACTCTTCTCCCTGCTACTTTCATGAATGAACACTGACTTCCTTCTCTCTGGAGATCGATGTTTTTTCTTTAGTGCCTTCATGTCTTTTGACAAGCGATATGGAGCATAGACTTTTGTAACCCCCTCTGGAAATTTGGGGGCTAGTGACACACAAGGCCGACATGATTCATGTACACCACGATCTTTATGGTGCTCTTTAACACCTTTCATGAAAGACTCTAAAATAGGGCTCTTTTCTGATGGCACCTTTTTGGGTTTAGATTTTTTTGGTGAGGATAATTTCCTTTCAAACTCTTCTGTCCCAGTGATGGACAATCCACTTCCTCCATATTTGATGTTTGATTTTTGTGGCGAATCCAACATATGTCTGTCTAAATAAGACAATTAAAACACATATAAATAGCATGCTATTAAAAATAGCACAAAATATTAAATTATACAAAAAAGCTAGCACACAAATTTTCAAACTGATTATATTTGGATGATGTAACACAAATTTTATTGGGAGGGGGAGGTATAAGAAAAATTAAGACATGATTTATTTGTTAATAGCCTTACTTTCATAAAACTCCCTTTTGTTACATCATGCAACCTCCCTAAGGCTCTATTTATAAGATAAATTACTGTATTAGACAACCTCAATAGTATGCATTGTGAACATTATTCACTGAAATAACATTTTAAATGTAAGAAAGTTTAACAGCAAAAAGGCTTTCATGATGCTTAGAAATCAAATTTTTATTTAAAAAACACTGCATCTTCATTAACTTTCAATTTTGAACATTATATTTTATGAAATGAATCTAAGTGTTTAGAGTAGGTTTAAAATTTGAATCCCTCTCCAATCCCTCCCTCCAAAAAACTCAGCAAGAAATGCTGCAACAGTATACATACCTTGTTTTGAAGCTGGTTTGAAGAAATCTATAATTGACTGATTCCTGAAAATAAAAGCATAACTAATATGGTATCACATAATCAAATATTAGAACCTCAATAATTCAGATTAAATAGAGAATGCCAATCAGATTTATAGACTATAGACTATTATTTGAACTATCTGGTTTAAATAATCAAGGTCTGAAATTGGCAATGATGCTTTGCTAAGCTGATTATAAAAAAATTAAAATATAATTTACCACTTCCTGCAAGAGTTAATCTATATAAAAACAACTGGACTGGACTGTGAATCCAGGGAATTGTTACAGAGTGCTTTTTAGGACTGAATCACTGCTACATGGAAGACTGGAAGATCCTGGGGCAGGGATCTGATCCTATTCCTTGACATCTTCCAGATCTTGGTACAGAATAGCATTCAATAGATGCCTGCTGAATGAACAATGGAGATTATGAAAACTGAGTATATCCTGAACAGTCTGTTACTCTGAACAGGAGTAAATCAGTAGATGGTAGAATGGCAATACGGGTGATTTGTGGGCCTGGGCAGGCACGTGAGCAGTGTGCTGGACAAAAGGCAGAAGGCAAAGTACTAAGCTTATACTATCCTCTTTATTAAGAGTTAATCTAAATAACAGCAGAAATTGGAATGAACTTTCACAACTAAATAAGTTGTAAATGTTTCAAATTCTTAATTAGGAATATTCTTAAATATCCTAAAGATATTTAGAAAAGTAACATATTGCCTTGGAAAAACATAAACACAACAAAGAAAGAAGGAAGTTAATAGTAAGTAAGAATAACAAGAACCAAATTGCTTTAATTTTTAAGGATTTCCATACCCCAAAGTGGGCACCAAGCAAGACAAGGCCATATCCATATTACCAGAACTTGCATTCTGATTTGTGGGTTATTTATCTGCTGTATAAAAGGAAATGTTATTATATGCAGAGCAAAAAATATTTTCTGGTGAATTATGCTAAATTGTGTTCATTTTATCTGATAGACGATAAGCGGTAGACTACAGATTTCCCCTAAACATTTATCCACTATGAAGGTGGAATGCTCAGAGAATACATAAAAAATCCAAGTCCCTTGCAGGTTAAACGTCTGCATCTTGTACACTTACTGGCCACATTAGAAGAGTAATGTACATCTTTACTGATTTACTACGAGTCTAAAATGGTTGTTCAGATATTGGTAGAAAAGCTAAGTGGTTATGAAATGAATATGAGTGACAGGTTAAGGAAGAATCTGTGTATTTGTTTACATAAAATAAATTATATCAGGCAAATTAACTCCACTAGAGAGTAAAGGAAGAAATGCTAGAGGCCTACAGAGGGGAGAAGGATGATGCCTCCAGTTACTGGTTGAGGAAAGAGAGAAATGGGAAAGGACAGAGAAGCAACTAATCAATTCAAAACAAGATAATATTAAATAAGTTTTTACAGTAAATGTAATACATTTAATTATTAAATGTAATACAATATCTCTTTCCCAAAATATTGGATTCCAGGCTCCTTTTTGATTACTACATCAGAGAGAATTGGTTTTGCGTAAAACATACCAGAAATTCTGTAAAATAACCATGAATGTAACTTTCAACAGGGAATAGTTCCTTAAGTTCATATGCACAGAAATGTCCACTACTTATTTATAACGAGTTTTTAAAAACACAAATAGCCAATTATTCACAACCCTTATCAAAACTTTTGGGGCCAAATTGTGTTTTAGAATTCTGAATGTACCAGATTTCAGAAAGGGCTTAACTTTGGATGTGTCACATAAAGCCCCCAACACAATGTGGGGCTGCATCCCACAATCAAACATTAATATTTCTCCAGCAAAACTTATATATATCACACTTAGTAGAGTAGAAACCATCAATAGCTATACATTAGCTTTGGTTAGGTTTGGCTGCCCAGATTTGGTGCCAAATTGACTGAAAACTTTTGGTTTTCATAGCTTTTTGGCTCTCAGAATTAAGATAAGGGATTGTGGACCTGTACTACAATATCAGAACATGAATCTACAAGGTTTCAAGCTTAAAATAAAAGACAGTACCAAGTACGTATAGAATTTAAACATTTTTATTTAAGAAGTCATTTGATAAAACTCTCCATCTCATTACATAGATCTCAGAAAGTTGGTCTAGGAAATCTTTACAAAAAAATTGGCCTCTGGGGAGGCGTAAAGTCACTGAAAAAGAAAACACATCTCATTCCAAACCTGTATGTTCTTTTAAGAATGAATTATCATGTATACTGGACGGTAATGTAATTCACGGGAGGATTTCCCTCACTACATCTTACATAACTCCGCCCACACTACAGAAAAGGTTTATACTATTAAATCACTGGGATCAGGACCTTACGATGTACAAAAAAACCACTAAATATTGCATTAAGCAGTTTGGGCCTCGGGCCATGATATCGTAAAGGATAAAAATCACGTTCTACCAAAGGCGGATTCTCTGTAGCCATCCAGGCTTGTAATCACTACACCAAGAACAGCTGCTCAACTACAGAAAAGGAAACTCAAACTCCCAGAAACCCCTGCGCGGAGGCGGGGCGGGGGTTTGCCAGGCCCCGAAATGCCGAGGCTGGAGCTCGCGGAGGATGGCGGGAACTGGAAAAGCGGTCGTCCGCTGTCCTCCCCTCATACCCTTGTCACCCGACCCGGCCCCTTCTCATGCCCTCTGCACGGTACCTGTCCCCAGGTCTCTCTGTTCTCTTTCCCGCTGCAGCAGGGGCGGTACTACCGGGTCTCAGATGGCAGCGCGGGGGCGACGACCCCGGGGCTGGGGATGAGGGGAAACCTGGCCTAGCGGGCATGCAGCGCCTTGTCATGTCGGCGCCGCTGGCGACGGCGGCATGAGCTGTGGCTGGAGAAGTTGGATGCGTGGCTGCCGTCTTGCTGCTGGGTCTTGGGGAGGCTGTCGGAGCAGAGGTGGGCGGCACACCCTTCTCTCTTCATGGCGGGTCTCTCTTCGGAAGTGACTCCCGTGTGAGCGGGAAGGAACCCGAGGTCCAAGAGGGGCGGGTCTTTCTCCAGGCGTTGCGTCGTCATTGGGTGGCACAGCGGCCATTCCGGTAGTGGCGCAATAGAAAACTGCGGCCTTCCAGAGAAAGGCGGGGTTTCGGGAAGGAGGCGGGGAGAAGGAAAACTGCCCCTTTCCCGTCCCGTCACGTGAATGGGGGGCGCGCGCCGCCGTGTCTGGGCTGCTTCGGCCTTCTCGGGTGCGCGGGGGCGGGAATGCGCAGGCCGTTGCGGGCGCTGCGGCAGCCGGCGACACCCACTTGGTAGAGGGCGGAGGGCGAGGATTGCGGAGGCAAATCCGAGCCCGGCAGCTGTCGTCTCTGAAAGATGGCCAACAGTTGGACTTCCTGTGCCACACAATTATGCCTTAGAAATTCCCAACTGTTCATTATATCGCCTCTTTAACATTTCGGGCCAAAGTGCCCTAATGCTGTCACCATTTCCTCCGTAGTCTGCACAGTCTAATGTGAAGACTTGCTTGTTCTGTGAGCGTGCTTGTTAAAGTGTTTGTGGTAGGTGTTTTTTCCCCTCCCTGCCTCTCTTATTAAGAAGGGGGAAAAATCATGAAAAATAAATAAATAAAAAAGACTGTTCTTATTCCACAAAAACGTTTTTGTTTCGTGACTGCTGAAATGAATTACCCAAGAAGGCTTTGCAACTGTCTTCCTTAGAGGATTTGAAAAGAACATAGGGTCAACCATCAATTAGTTAGGTTATTGAAGAAGAGGCAGTTCCCAAATCTGGGTCCATCTCTCAGCTCGGCTAATAGAAGTCACATCCAACCGGCGGTAGAGGAAAAGATTGTTTAATTTACCCTGGTGGAAGGCAGGGGAAGCTTCCCCAAATCTGCGTCTCTGAAGTCTTTGTCCAATTGGGTTTTATACCCAGGTTCAGAGACAAAGAGAGATAATCATTCAATTAACAAGCAACAAGAGTGACAGACAAAAGGCCCAACTATCTGGGAGGTTTGGAGCAATCTCCCAGTGATTCTTTAATTGGCTAAACCCATTAGAGACAAAGGGAGTCAATTATTTTAGTTAACATGTAACAGTTTAGAGGACTTCAGTAATTTGTTAGCTCCTGTTTTCTTCAGGAGTTGGGTGACACCTGTGAAAAGTGCAAACTTGATGTATGTTTGCAGACCTTACATTTACAATAAAAGCTTTCGTTGTCGCCTGTTACAGTTTTGAAGGTTATGTTTTACAATTTCCAGCTTGCTTATACTTTTAAAATTATATTTAAAAAGTCACTGTTACGTTATGCATGGACAGCATTTATTAACGAAAGCTGCCAACAATCTCCAATCCTTCTTGTGCTTTGGAAGCTGTTAGCTAGGGTTTTTCTTACTAGCTAAGAGATAGGTCAGAATATTTCTGAGCCTCAGTTACCATCTCTATAAAATGGATATAACACCAACTTTTCTGGGTAATTGTAAGCCATAAAAAGAGTTAAGCAATGTAAACTGCACAGTCTAATTTCTAATGTAATAGGTACTCAGGAAATCATAGTTCCCTTTCCTTTGGTCTCTAGACAGACTCTTACACTGAGTTTAACTTCCTACAAAAACTTAGAGACAGGTCAAATATTGTTATAATAGTTATTACAACCAAAATATCAATCTCAAGGATACCTGAGCTCTAGTTGACAGTCCTGTTCAATCAATTGGATGGAACAAAATCTTAAATGACTCAAAAGCATTTGGACAGGTCTTTAAAGTTTATTGCACCGAGATTTAACTGCTTCTGTATCTAAGCATGACTGACTGACCTGAAATTCACCTCCTTTCCTTTCCCCATAAACCCTCAGGAGGAAGAAATAATGAGTAGTAAAGTGGCCAACAGGCTGGCAAAGTGGAGGATAGAAGGTAAACAGTGAATATACAGGTCTGTCATTTATCCAGAAAGCATTTATGGAAAGTCTTTATGCACAGCTACATAGTAGGTAGTAGTGCTGCAATGAAGGATATGTCAAAAATAAAGGGCACTTTTCTTCTACTAATAACTGAGAATTTATTATACCTAGACTTTTTCCTTATATTAAAAAGAACATGGGTGCTCAAAATGTGTTGACTGAATAATGACTTATATGTTTGTTTATTAGGGACTTTTTACATTTATTATTTCTTATCTCTTGATTTAGTGCTTTTTGTTGGATGTTTCTACACTAGAAAGTTCCTGCTTTTATAATGGAGCACATCTACAAAACATTTAATCCGATTTGTTTTGTTGCATGTTTGTTCTATAGAAACAGTAATAGATAAAAACATGTTCTGCATGATCAATTAGTTGCTTTTCTTGGTTCGTGATATTTGAATCATCCAGCCTCCAAGATACCATTTTAAAATCTGTACTCACACTACCAAACAATAGTTTTCGCATTTTCTTAATCTGAGCAACAGATTATGGAGTTAAGTGAGGCAAGAAATCCCTTGGTCAATAAATGGAGATGGAGTCATAATGAAAACACAATTAAAAAATCTCTTCTTAACCAGCAAGTAGTTGTCTAAATCCTCAATAAATATAAAGGTTCTTCTTTGTTTAAGCCATGTTTGAAAATTATACAGATTTAGGTTGCAGGGTGAAATATGCTCAACATGCTAAATAGAACAGCTGGGAGCCTCTAAGAGTTTTTGTTCCCCCCAGATAGTGTTGGACAGTCTATTTTGTATATATATTCCTCTTCCCACTTTAAATTTGTACATGTACACCACACACACATACACACAAACACACACACATCCGGTTAATGCAAGGGCTTTTTACCATTAATTTGTAATGGACCAGATATAGATGGCTAGGAAACTGTACACTAGGTGAAAGATGTTAAAGACCCCAGGTATGCGTGCATGAGGAGTGAAGAGGGGAATGAAAAATGGGTGTGGGGGAGAGAACAATGAATAAAGTAAACAAGACTGAATTGGAGACTTGAGACAAAACCTCAGCCAGAACTGGAAGGTAGTTTGGAGAAATTGTATGGATGATCACAAAATGCTAGTTTGGGAAGATGGCTTGGCAAGGTAATGAGGAAGCAAAGACCACAGGGATTGAGTAGCTTCTATGGAAGAGGTTTCTATGGGGGACTGCTCAGCTCAGCTCGGCACCCTGAGTTGTTAAAGACAAAAGGAGGAATACGGGTTCTGGCCTTGATGGGACAGGAACAGAAGCAAAGTTACATGAACAATAGATCAAGATTACTGGGAAAGTCCAGCTGAAAGTGAGAGTCCTGAGAAAAGTGACAGTATAACTGATGCCAGAGATCCAGGCAGTCGCATAGAGAGAAAACAACTTGGGCAGATTGGATCAAGAAGTAACTGAGAGCTTAGCAGGCAGGGACTGAGAGAACAAAAGGTCAGTAAGTTATGAACTGTGTTACTAAAAAGCATGGAACTCTAAGAGTAACTTCTGATTCTACAGTAGAGATAATTTTTTTGCTCCGAGATTGCTGATCTATGGAGTAAACGCCAAGGCTAGTTGGAGGGTGCTCTAGTGCAAGCCAAGAGACAAGGACCAATTTTCTGCAGAGTTGCTGGTGGCCAAAAGTGCCTGTGTGGAGGTGAGGGTAGAGGGTGACCTGGGAAGAGGGGTAAGTAACAGACTCAGAAAAACAGGAAATAATTAACTTGAAAGCCTGGTAGAGAAAGAAAGACCACATAATGATCTAAAGAGGGGAAGCTGAGTTCGCAGTGTCTGAACAGCCACACAAATCACTTTGCGAATGGATGCTGAACTCAAAAACTGCAGAACAAGGGGCTGCTAGGGCAAAGCCAAATGTCATGTCATGTCATGCCATGTTATGTGACCTAAACTTCCTGGGAGTAATTAGTAAAACTGTGTAAAAGCAGATGTGATTTTAAGGAAAGTAAGTTTCTTGTTATTTCATTATGGAATGGTGCAAGATAATGTTTCCCACACTTCCAATATACAAGTAACTTTTTTGTGACTTTTGACATATCTGAACATTTCCTATATTATTAGTTACCTAATATTTTTCTTTAAGTCACTTTTTAAAATTTAAATACGTTGATTTTAGAAGAAAACTTTATATCATTTCTGTAAATGGAAAATCAGTATCACTTTCCCAAAATGGAAGATTACTGTAAGAATTAATAAATAACTAGTAAAATAAAAAAAATATATATATTTTTGCCGGTTTCACCTAGAGTCATCTTGTTTACTAGTGGTGGTAGGCAAATGTATTACTTGATGTCTGAAGTATGAGCAACACTTTGGTAAATATTGTTATCAGGCATTTTTCACACTTGGTTAGCAACCCATTAAAGGGTTTTGAAATTGATATAATGGGTCACAGACTACATTTTAAAAAAGAAGAAGAATGGACTAGGGAATATTGGTACGTTGCATGTAGTATATGAGTAAATCTTGTTTTGAAAAACTTTTACTTTTTCAGATACATACATATAGTGGTGATGATGTAAAAGGTATTTATATGTATTATATACACAGTATACACTTATAGTGATGTAAAAGGTATTTCCTATTGTGAACGGTGGTCAAAATGTTTGAAAGTCTTTGCTGTAACCTGTATTCATGTATTCATGTTTCATGCTTTGTGTATTGGTGATGCCTGCCTGTGGCACTGAACGGCAGAATCTGCTTGGGGGTGGGGTGGGGTGGACAGAAAGGCATCCTTTGGCCACTCCTGCTGATGGGTGGGTGGGAGGGGGCATAATTCAGGCCCTCCTCATGCCCTTTTATCCCCATATCCTCCAAGAGTTGGGGAGACTTGGGGGGAAGGGGAATGAGTGCCATGAATACCCAGACCGTCTCTTCAAAGGGTTTTACCCTTTATAAGCTGTAATAGCTTCTAGGAGGGGAAGAGTGGCAGAGGTGACCCTATTAGGTCCCATCCTGCCCTCAGTAATATAGGGACTGTGGGTGAGAAATGGGAGATAAGAAGGGAAAGTGATGTAAAAGAGGTGGAAAGAGCTTACATCCTTTGTCCAAACTGGAACACCCGCTATTCTGGAACTGGAGAGAATCTGTTAGCGCCCCTTACATAAATCCCACTGCGCCAGTTTAGATACATTATGTCCCCCAGAAAAAGCCATGTTCTTTAATTCAATCTTATGGGGGCAGGCATATTAGTGTTGATTGGGTTGGAACCTTTGGATTAGGTTGTTTTCATGGAGATGTGACCCACCCAACTATGGGCAATACCTTTGATTGGATTATTTCCATACAGGATTTACTTCTGTAGGAAGTAAATAGTGGAGTTACAAATCAAAAATACAGTAGTATTGGTATTTATATTTACCATGTGATCTTTACTGGAAATCTTTATTTCCTCATGTGGTTTCAGTCAATTGTTTAGTGTCCCTTCCTTTCAGCCTGCACAATTCCTTTTAGCATTTCTTATAGGACTGATCTACTGGTGATGAAGTCCCTCAGCTTTTGATTATCCAGGAATGTTGTCATCTCCCCCTCATTTTTATCCTCTAGGTGTTTGTGAATTTTCTATGTCTCTGATGGTTATTGACTTCTATTTGTATTCCATTGTGGTCAGAGAATGTGCTTTGAATAAATTCAATTTTTTAAAAAAATTTATTGAGGCTTGTTTTATGTCCCAGCATATGGTCTGTTTTGGAGAAAGATCTGTGATCACTAGAGAAGAATGTGTATCCTGGTGATTTGGGATGTAATGTTCTATATATGTCTGTTAAATTTCTCTGTATCTCTCCTTTCTTTGTTTCTTTGTTGGTAGGGCTCCCTTTTGTATCTGCAGTAGGGCAGGTCTTTTATTAGCAAAATCTCTCAGCATTTGTTTGTGAAAAATTTAAGCTCTCCCTCAAATTTGAAGGAGAGTTTTGCTGGATAAAGTAATCTTAGTTGGAAATTTTTCTCTCAGAATTTTAAATATGTTATGCCACTGCCTTCTTGCCTCCATGGTGGTGCTGAGTAGTCACTACTTAGTCTTATGTTGTTTCCTTTGTATGTGGTGAATTGCTTCTGTCTTGCTGCTTTCAGAACTTTCTGCTTCTCTTCAGTATTTGACAGTCTGATCAGAATATGTCTTGGGGTGGCTTTATTTGGGTTTACTCTATTTGGAGTTTGCTGGGCATTTATGCTTTGTGTATTTATATTGTGTATAAGGTTGGGGAAGTTTTCCCCAACAATTTCTTTGAATACTCTTTCTAGACCTTTACCCTTCTCTTCCCCTTCTGGGACACCAATGAGTCTTAAATTTGGATGTTTTATTTTATCTATCATATCCCTGAGATCCATTTTGATTTTTTCTATTTTTCCCTATTCTTTCTTTTGTTCTTTCATTTTCTGTTCTGTGGTCCTCAAGGATGCTGAGTTGTTGTTCAAGTTCCTCTAGTCTTGTATTAGGAGTGTCCAGTGTCTTTTTAATTTGGCCAACAGTTTCTTTTATTTCCATAAGATCTTCTATTTTTTTATTTACTCTTGCAATTTCTTCTTTATGCTCTTCTAGTGTCTTCTTTATGTCCCTTATATCCTGTGCCATGCTCTTCTTCATGTCCTTTATATCCTGTGCCATGCTCTCATTGATTTTAGTTCTTTGATTAATTGCGCCAAGTACTGTGTCTTTTCTGATCTTTTGATTTGGGTGTTTGGGTTTGGGTTCTCCATATCGTCTGGTTTTATCATATGCTTTAAGATTTTCTGTTGTTTTTGGCCTCTTGGCATTTGCTTTACTTGATAGGGTTCTTTCAGGGTCTATAAAATACCAATCTCTAATTTTTCAAATCTACAGCTTGGTGGCGTACGCCTTCTCTAACTAACCAGCAGATGATGTCTGCGAGTCACCTATTCCCCTCAAGTCAGTTCTCCCCAACGTTTTCTTTGTGGTGTGTGGGGGTCTGATTCTTGTGGGGTTCAATTGGTGCACCAAGTTTGGGTGTGTTGTTGGTGATGTCTACTCTGAATGTGGGGCATGTGTCTGAGCAGTTAGGGAGGCAGGGCAGCTTTAAACATCAAACCTCCCAGGTATTCCTGGAGATTTAAGGCCGTTGCACGAGTCCAAGCCCTCACTTCAGTCCTGCCATAGATCATCTCTGCCGCTGACCCACAAGTCCCCGGCACTGGTGTAGGTTCCCTGGGATTTCTGAGTGGGTCCCCCTTCTCAGCTGTGCTCTTCCAGGACCCCCGCCAAGGGAAGGCCGCGCCACATCACAAGTGCATGCTGGTCCTCCAGGGAAGCCCTGGGCCACCAGGCTGTGCAGGGGCGTTCCCAGCCATTGTATCCACAGTTGGTCCCAGGTATTTTTTTTTTTTTAAAGGAACTAGTCCATCTCCAAATGCCAACCCATGGTTTCCCCACACCGCAGCACGGCTGCCAGACTTTCAGCCAGCTCACTCACGCGTTTCAGAATGCAGACTCCCAATTCCGTGAAATGCACGGTCCCTGTGGATTTAGCAGACCTTGTCCAGCTGGTGCAATGCTGGAACTGGTGTTCTGGGTCATTTTCTGGCTTTTATCTAGTATTTTTCATGGAGGTGTTTTTTTGCCCTGTCTTACCTAGCCACCACCTTGGGTTCCTCAATCCACAGTTATAGTCTTAAAGCCATAAAGTGTCCAAGGTAACACATCAACAATTAGGTACCTTCACTGGAGGATGGCCAATGGCGTCTGGAAAACCTCTGTTAGCTGGGAAGGCACGTGACCAGCGTCTGCTCCGAGTTCTGGTTTCAAAATGGATTTCTCCCGGGACGTTCCTCTCTAGGCTTCAGCTCCTCAATAATGTCACTCTTAGTTGCTCTTGGGGTGTTTGTCCTCTCTTAGCTTTTCCAGAGCGAAAGTCTGCTTTCAAAGGCTGTCTCCAAAATGTCTCTGTAAGCTGAAGCTCCTCTCTCAGTTCCAGTGCATTCTTCAAAGTGTCCCTGTTGGCTATAGCTCCTCTTCAAAATGTCACTCTCAGCTGCACTGAGTTCCTTCTGTTTGTCAGCTCATTTATATGGCCCCAGTGATTTAATTTAGACCCCACCCTGAATGGGTGGGGTAACACCTCCATAGAAATTATCCAATTAGAGTCATCACCCACAGTTGGGTGGGGTGCATTTCCATGCAAATAACCTAATCCAAACATTCTGACTTAATCCCCACTAATATGTCTGCCCCACAAGATTGCGTCAGAGAATATGGCTTTTTCTGGGGGCCATAATATATACAAACCAGTACAGCCTCCAGAGAGATTTTTTAAGACATGGGTCAACATTTAAAAATCAAGAGATTTCACACAAAATCCAGGAGGAAAAATCAGTGGTCCCACACTTAGGCTTTCAGGGGCCAGATAGGTAATACAAATATAGGTAATATAAATAAGATAATCAGGCCCATGTTCCTAACATATATAGAACAGAGAAATAGTTCTTAATAACAACAATGATGACGACGATCCTCACTTTTTGAGACTTACTACCAGTAGGCACTGACTGTTCTAAGTGCTTTATAAATATTGACCTGTTTCATCTTCACTACATTCCTACAAATTAGGAAATGGTGGCATTTGCCCAGGGTTTGCACAAGTATGATGATAAGTGGTACCTGGTCCTCAGCCTTGGTGAGCAGACTGGTGGGACCATTAAGAACCAGAGGTCACATTCCCTGCTAAAGGGGGCAGCCTCTCCAGGCCATAGTTTGCATGTAGGAATGGAGGTCCACCTCCTCTCAGCTCAGTTTTGGCCCCTGGGGAGTAGTGAGATAAGACATGATGTTGACCTGCAGAAAAGGTATGCAGCCCCCTACTTGAACTGACCTAGATGTTTTCATACCTACTCTAACATTTGTTTATTTCTGTAGTAGTATGAGATAATGCTTTCTTATAGCAAATATCTCTTGGAACCAAAACAGGAGGAAATAGTGAGTTCTTTGGTGCTATGGTGAGTAGGCAGGATTCTCACTCAGGTGTTCTTACTTAAGAAATTGCCATTCTTTACCTATGATCATGTTGGGCATTTAAAAGGATGAATGTATATTAGAGAACTACTTCTATGTTCACAAAGATAGATGTATTAAGGTATTCATTGCAACATTATCAGTAGCAAAAGACTGACAAGGAACTAAAGAGTCCAGTAATACGGGGCTAGTTAAATAAATTATGACACACCCATTTAGTAGAATATTATGGTGCAGTTAGGAACTTTATGTTAGACACACAGGACCCTACTGCCTGGGTTCAAATCCCAGCTCTACCACACTTAGTAGTTCTGTGGCCTTGGGCAAGCTACCTAATTTGTCTGTGCTATTATCCTCATCTGTAAAAGGAAATGATGATAGGGTCTACTTCATACATTTCTGTGAGTTTTAAATGCATGAATGCAAGTAAAGCACTTAGAATAGTACCTGACAATAAGAAGTATAAGGTTTAGCTATTATTACTTATACTATAAACTGGTATGGAATATTCTCTAAGATATATTAAGTGAAAAAATTAAGTTCTGAAACAGTGTGTGCCCTATTGTACATGTTATTGTTAGTTTAAATAAAAGGGGGTACTTGCATGTATACGTCAATACTATGTTTTTTTTTTTTTTTTTTTTAATCATCATTTTATTGAGATACATTCACATACCACGCAGTCATACAAAACAAATTGTACTTTCGATTGTTTACAGTACCATTACATAGTTGTACATTCATCACCTAAATCAATCCCTGACACCTTCATTAGCACACACACAAAAATAACAAGAATAATAATTAGAGTGAAAAAGAGCAATTGAAGTAAAAAAGAACACTAGGTACCTTTGTCTGTTTGTTTGCTTCCCCTACTTTTCTACACATCGATCCATAAACTAGACAAAGTGGAGTTTGGTCCTTATGGCATTCCCAATCCCACTGTCACCCCTCATAAGCTACATTTTTATACAACTGTCTTCGAGATTCATGGGTTCTGGGTTGTAGTTTAATAGTTTCAGGTATCCACCACCAGCTACCCCAATTCTTTAGAACCTAAAAAAGGTTGTCTAAAGTGTGCGTAAGAGTGCCCACCAGAGTGATCTCTCGGCTCGTTTTGGAATCTCTCTGCCACTGAAGCTTATTTCATTTCCTTTCACATCCCCCTTTTGGTCAAGAAGATGTTCTCCATCCCACGATGCCGGGTCTACATTCCTCCCCGGGAGTCATATTCCACGTTGCCAGGGAGATTCACTTCCCTGGGTGTCTGATCCCACGTAGGGGGGAGGGCAGTGATTTCACCTTTCAAGTTGGCTTAGCCAGAGAGAGAGGGCCACATCTGAGCAACAAAGAGGCATTCAGGAGGAGACTCTTAGGCACAAATACAGGGAGGCCTAGCCTCTCCTTTGCAGCAACCGTCTTCCCAAGGGTAAAACTTATGGTAGAGGGGTCAACCCATCAAACCACCAGTCCCCTATGTCTGTGGTCATGTTAGCAACCATGGAGGTGGGGTAGGCGAATACCCCTGCATTCTCCACAGGCTCCTCAAGGGGGCACTACATCGTTTTTTTTTTTTTTTTTTTTTTTCCTTGTTTGTCTTTTTTCTTTTTTCTTTTTTTTTTAACTTTCCCTTCTTTTTTCAAATCAACTGTATGAAAAAAAAAGTTAAAAAGAAAACAAACATACAATAAAAGAACATTTCAAAGAGACCATAGCAAGGGAGTAAGAAAAAGACAACTAACCTAAGATAACTGCTTAACTTCCAACATGTTCCTACTTTACCCCAAGAAAGTTACATACTATAGCAACATTTCAGTGAACTTGTTCCTACTACATCCATCAGAAATTAACAGACCATAGTCATTTCTGGGCATCCCCAGAACGTTAAATAGCTTATCTGTTCTTCTTGGATTATTGTTCCCCCTTCCTTAATTGCTCTCTACTGCTAGTTCCCCTACATTCTACATTATAAACCATTTGTTTTACATTTTTCAAAGTTCACATTAGTGGTAGCATATAATATTTCTCTTTTTGTGCCTGGCTTATTTCGCTCAGCATTATGTCTTCAAGGTTCATCCATGTTGTCATATGTTTCACCAGATCGTTCCTTCTTACTGCCGCGTAGTATTCCATCGTGTGTATATACCACATTTTATTTGTCCACTCATCTGTTGATGGACATTTGGGTTGTTTCCATCTCTTGGCAATTGTGAATAATGCTGCTATGAACATTGGCGTGCAGATATCTGTTCGTGTCACTGCTTTCCGATCTTCCGGGTATATCGCGAGAAGTGCAATCGCTGGATCGAATGGTAGCTCTATATCTAGTTTTCTAAGGAACTGCCAGACTGACTTCCAGAGTGGCTGAACCATTATACAGTCCCACCAACAATGAATAAGAGTTCCAATTTCTCCACATCCCCTCCAGCATTTGTAGTTTCCTGTTTGTTTAATGGCAGCCATTCTAACCGGTGTTAGATGGTATCTCATTGTGGTCTTAATTTGCATCTCTCTAATAGCTAGTGAAGCTGAACATTTTTTCATGTGTTTCTTGGCCATTTGTATTTCCTCTTCAGAGAACTGTCTTTTCATATCTTTTGCCCATTTTATAATTGGGCTGTCTGTACTATTGTCATTGAGTTGTAGGATTTCTTTGTATATGCAAGATATCAGTCTTTTGTCAGATACATGGTTTCCAAAAATTTTTTCCCATTGAGTTGGCTGCCTCTTTACCTTTTTGAGAAATTCCTTTGAGGTGCAGAAACTTCTAAGCTTGAGGAGTTCCCATTTATCTATTTTCTCTTTTGTTGCTTGTGCTTTGGGTGTAAAGTCTAGGAAGTGGCCTCCTAATACAAGGTCTTGAAGATGTTTTCCTACATTATCTTCTAGGAGTTTAATGGTACTTTCTTTTATATTGAGATCTTTGGTCCATTTTGAGTTAATTTTTGTGTAGGGGGTGAGGTAGGGGTCCTCTTTCATTCTTTTGGATATGGATATCCAACTCTCCCAGCCCCATTTGTTGAAAAGACCATTATGGCTCAGTTCGGTGACTTTGGGGGCCTTATCAAAGATCAGTCGGCCATAGATCTGAGGGTCTATCTCTGAATTCTCAATTCGATTCCATTGATCTATATGTCTATCTTTGTGCCAGTACCATGCTGTTTTGGCAACTGTGGCTTTATAATAAGCTTCAAAGTCAGGGAGTGTAAGTCCTCCCACTTCGTTTTTCTTTTTTAAAGTGTCTTTAGCAATTCGAGGCATCTTCCCTTTCCAAATAAATTTGATAACTAGCTTTTCCAAGTCTGCAAAGTAGGTTGTTGGAATTTTGATTGGGATTGCATTGAATCTGTAGATGAGTTTGGGTAGAATTGACATCTTAATGACATTTAGCCTTCCTATCCATGAACATGGAATATTTTTCCATCTTTTAAGGTCCCCTTCTATTTCTTTTAGTAGAGTTATGTAGTTTTCTTTGTATAGGTCTTTTACATCTTTGGTTAAGTTTATTCCTAGGTACTTGATTTTTTTAGTTGCTATTGAAAATGGTATCTTTTCTTGAGTGTCTCTTCAGTTTGTTCATTTCTAGCATATAGAAACATTACTGACTTATGTGCATTAATCTTGTATCCCGCTACTTTGCTAAATTTGTTTATTAGCTCTAGTAGGTGTATCGTTGATTTCTCAGGGTTTTCTAGATATAAGATCATATCATCTGCAAACAATGACAGTTTTACTTCTTCTTTTCCAATTTGGATGCCTTTTATTTCTTTGTCTTGCCGGATTGCCCTGGCTAGCACTTCCAGCACAATGTTGAATAACAGTGGTGACAGCGGGCATCCTTGTCTTGTTCCTGATCTTAGAGGGAAGGCTTTCAGTCTCTCACCATTGAGTACTATGCTGGCTGTGGGTTTTTCATATATGCTCTTTATCATGTTGAGGAAGTTTCCTTCAATTCCTACCTTTTGAAGTGTTTTTATCAAAAGGGATGTTGGATTTTGTCAAATGCTTTTTCAGCATCTATTGAGATGATCAATTGATTTTTCCCTTTCGAGTTTTTAATGTGTTGTAATACATTGATTGTTTTTCTTATGTTGAACCATCCTTGCATGCCTGGAATGAACCCCACTTGGTCATGGTGTATGATTTTTTTAATGTGTCTTTGGATTCGATTTGCAAGTATTTTGTTGAGGATTTTTGCATCTATATTCATTAGGGAGATTGGCCGGTAGTTTTCCTTTTTTGTAGCATCTTTGCCTGGTTTTGGTATTAGATTGATGTTAGCTTCATAAAATGAATTAGGTAGTGTTCCATTTTTTTCAATGTTTTGAAAGAGTTTGAGTAAGATTGGTGTCAGTTCTTTCTGGAAAGTTTGGTAGAATTCCCCTGTGAAGCCATCTGGCCCTGGGCATTTATTTGTGGGAAGATTTTTGATGACTGATTGGATCTCTTTGCTTGTGATGGGTTGGTTGAGGTCTTCTATTTCTTCTCTGGTCAGTCTAGGTTGTTCATATGTTTCCAGGAAATTGTCCATTTCTTCTACATTATCCAGTTTGTTGCCATACAGTTGTTCATAATATCCTCTTATAATTTTTTTAATTTCTTCAGGATCTGCAGTTATGTCACCTTTTTCATTCATTATTTTGTTTATATGGGTCTTCTCTCTTTTTGATTTTGTCAGTCTAGCTAGGGGCTTGTCAATCTTGTTGATCTTCTCAAAGAACCAACTTTTGGTGATATTTATCCTTTCTATTGTTTTTTTGTTCTCTATGTCATTTATTTCTGCTTTAATCCTTGTTATTTCTTTTCTTGTACTTGGTTTAGGATTGGTTTGCTGTTCATTTTCTAGCTTCTTCAGTTGATCCATTAGTTCTTTGATTTTGGCTCTTTCTTCCTTTTTAATATATGCGTTTAGTGCTATAAATTTCCCCCTTAGCACTGCTTTTGCTGCATCCCATAGGTTTTGGTATGTTGTGTTCTCATTTTCATTCGTCTCTATATATTTAGCAATTTCTCTTGCTATTTCTTCTTTAACCCACTGATTGTTTAGGAGTGTGTTGTTTAACCTCCAGGTATTTGTGAATTTTCTAAGTCTCTGATGGTTATTGACTTCTAATTGTATTCCATTGTGGTCAGAGAATGTGCTTTGAATAATTTCAATCTTTTTAAATTTATTGAGGCTTGTTTTATGTCCCAGCATATGATCTATTCTGGAGAAAGTTCCGTGAGCACTAGAAAAGTATGTGTATCCTGGTGATTTGGGATGTAATGTCCTGTAGATGTCTGTTAAATCTAATTCATTTATCAGATTGTTTAGGTTTTCAATTTCCTTATTGGTCTTCTGTCTGGTTGATCTATCTATAGGAGAGAGTGATGTGTTGAAGTCTCCCACAATTATTGTGGAAACATCAATTGCTTCCTTTAGTTTTGCCAATGTTTCTCTCATGTATTTTGTGGCACCTTGATTGGGTGCATAGACATTTACGATTGTTATTTCTTCTTGCTGAATTGCCCCTTTTATTAGTATGTAGTGGCCTTCTTTGTCTCTCAAAACATCCCTGCATTTGAAGTCTATTTTATCTGAGATTAATATTGCTACACCTGCTTTCTTTTGGCTGTAGCTTGCATGAAATATTTTTTTCCATCCTTTCACTTTCAGTTTCTTTGTGTCCCTGTGTCTAAGATGAGTCTCTTGTATGCAACATATTGATGGTTCATTTTTTTTGATCCATTCTGCGAATCTATATCTTTTAATTGGGGAGTTTAATCCATTTACATTCAACGTTAAAACCGTGAAGGCATTTCTTGAATCGGCCATCTTATCCTTTGGATTATGTTTGCCATGTTTTTCCCTCTCTCTATTAATATCCTTTATTGTACCCATACCGAATCTCTTTAGTACTGAACCTTTCTCCAAGTCTCTCTGTCCTGTCTTTGTTTCTCTGTCTGTAGGGCTCCCTTTAGTATCTCCAGTAGGGCAGGTCTCTTGTTAGCAAATTCTCTCAGCATTTCTTTGTCTGTGAAAAATTTAAGCTCTCCCTCAAATTTGAAGGAGAGCTTTGCTGGATAAAGTATTCTTGGCTGGAAATTCCTCTCACTCAGAATTTTAAATATATCGTGCCACTGCCTTCTCGCCTCCATGGTGGCTGCTGAGTAGTCACTACTTAGTCTTATGCTGTTTCCTTTGTATGTGGTGAATTGCTTTTCTCTTGCTGCTTTCAGAACTTGCTCCTTCTCTTCTATGTTTGACAGTGTGATCAGTATATGTCTCGGAGTGGGTTTTTTTTGGATTTATTCTATTTGGAGTTCGCTGAGCATTTATGATTTGTGTATTTATGTTGTTTAGAAGATTTGGGAAGTTTTCCCCAACAATTTCTTTGAATACTCTTCCTAGACCTTTACCCTTTTCTTCCCCTTCTGGGACACCAATGAGTCTTATATTCGGACGTTTCATATTATCTATCATATCCCTGAGGTCCATTTCGAGTTTTTCAATTTTTTTCCCCAGTCTTTCTTTTATGTTTTCATTTTCCATTCTGTCATCTTCCAGGTCACTGATTCGTTGTTCAACTTCCTCTAGTCTTGTACTATGAGTGTCCAGAATCTTTTTAATTTGGTCAACAGTTTCTTTAATTTCCATAAGATCATCCATTTTTTTATTTAGTCTTGCAATGTCTTCTTTATGCTCTTCTAGGGTCTTCTTGATTTCCTTCATATCCCGTACTAGGGTCTCATTGTTCATCTTTAGTTCTTTGAGTAGCTGCTCTAGGTGTGTCTCTTCTGGTCTTTTGATTTGGGTGCTTGGGCTTGGGTTATCCATATCGTCTGGTTTTTTCATATGCTTTATAATTTTCTGTTGTTTTTGGCCTCGTGGCATTTGCTGACCTTGATAGGGTTCTTTTAGGGTTTGTAGACCAGTTGAAGTCCTTATCTCTAATTTATCAGATCTACAGCTTCGTGGAGTACACTTTCTCTAACTAACCAGCAGGTGGCGTCCACGAGACACCTGTTCTCCACAAGCCAGATCTCCGCTGCTTAGCCTTTTTGGTGAGTGGGGGAGTGAGTCTTGTGGGGCCCAATTGGTGTCCCAAGCTTGCGTGTGTAGTTGGTGTTGCCTGCCCTGTATGTGGGGCGTGTTTCTGGGCAGTCGGGGAGGGGGGGGTGGCCCTAACAATCAAATCTCCCTGATGATCCTAGAGTTTTAAAGCTACTGCAATAGTCTAATCCTTCAGTTCAGTCCTGCCACAGTTTGTCTCTGCCACTGACCCACAAGTCTTTGGTATTGGCGTATGGCTCCTGAGACTTGCAAGTGGGCCCCTCTTCCAGGCTGTGCACCCCGGGTCCTCTGTTGAGGGATGACTGTGCTATGTCGCAGGTGAGTGCCGTCCCCCCAGGGCAGTTCTGGGCTGCTGGGCTGTGTTGGGAGGCTCCCAGTCTGCTCAAATGATGGCTGAATGGGGCTCTGTTAATTCACACTGCTCCCCCTTCCCAGCTCTGGGACATTCAGCTGAGGTTGCAGGGAAGGCTAATGTCCACGCCCAGTTTTGTGGTGTGTGCCTGTTATTTGAAGCACTTCCGTCACACTGGGTTGTCTGGGGCAGCTCTGGGCTATGGGGCTGGCGATGGGCAGGAGTGTTTCCTGTCCACCAGGATGGTGGCTGTGAGCGGACACCCCCCTTTTCTTGGGAAGTTGTGTTGTTTAGTGAATTTTCTCAGCCACTGGATTATTGCCTTTTGTCTCAGAGCTCTCTTAGTTCTGCTCTTGACTTGACGTGCCCAAATTTCAATTCTTTGAAGCTTTCTGTATTGAGCTTCTTAGAGTAATTGTTTTAGAAAAAGCAAAAAGGATTTAAAATAAATAAATAAATAAAAAAAAACGGCCCTCCTCAGAGATCTAATGGGTTATTGAAATGCTAATAGACAAAGCAACCAGGGCCATTAAGGAAAAGTGCCCAGGGCAGAGAGATCAGCCTTGCTTCGGGATTTGCATATGCGCCTCAAGGCCTGATCTCTGCCCTTCCCCTTTCTGTGTTCACCAGAACTCCAAAAATCCTCTGCTTTTATTTTGGAGTTTTTCGTGTTGTTTTTTTCTATGCCTGTCTCCTCTCTGCTGGGCTGGCTGCTCTCAGAGTCTCTGGTGTCTGGCCTCAGTCTATCTATGGTTGGAGTTTGAATCAGTAGAATGAGTTTCCGGTAAGAGCAGCCACTGCAGTTCTCCCTTCTCCTTCCTGGAGCTGACAGCCCCTCCTCCCCCGGGACTGAGCCTGGCAGGGAGGGGCGCGGGTCCCCTGGCCGCAAAAACTTACAGATTTCGCTGATCTCAGCAGTTCCACGTTTTCATGAGTGTTGTATGAAGTATGCCCAAAGACAGATTGCTCTGTGGTGTCCAGTCCACGCAGTTCCTGGCTTTTTACCTACTTTCCTGGAGGAGTAACTAAAACATACAGCTCACCAGTCTGCCATCTTGCCCCGCCTCCTCCAATACTATGTTTGGAAAGATGCACAAGGTCAGCCTAGTGGTTGTCTCTGGAGAGGCTTTCCCCTATTTGTCATATTTTGTGCTGTTTGAATTTTTTACCAGATGCATACATTATTTTTCCAAAGAAATATCTATCCATATCTCTATCCAGCTATCTCTATCTCCATACATATCTACCTACATCTATCTATTGATCAATCATTCTGTCTATCCATCCATCCACCCATCCATTCATCCATCCAACCATCTATCCATGTGTAATAACCAATGGTTTTAGATGAGCAGTTACCCTCAATATTTTCTGGGAAGACCTTGCCAGATAGCCCCCTGTTTCTCTGTTGGTCTCTGCTCATTTCTCCTTGGTTTCCCTTCCACAGGCTTTACCACCTCCTGTGGCCAGTGTAGTAGGCCTTAAAGTATATTGCCTGACTGAGGATTTGGGTTCTCAAACTCAATGTGTCGCAGACGTAATTCCTTATGTTCCCTTCCCAGCTCCCTAATTTGAGGCTCTCTTCTCCTGTATTTCTTATCTCAGTGAATGGTGTCATCATCTCCCCCATGACCTTGTCATCCAAAGCAGAAGCCTGGGAGTCCTAGTAACCCATCCTCTCTGTCACCCTCAGCCCCCACCTGTTATCAGTCACCAAGTCGTATTTATTCTGCACTCTAAATATCGGTTGTAATCTTTCTTCTCTGTAAATATAGAGATGTGGATATATATGATTCTTTTTAGAAATATAAAAGGTACAGATAAGTACAAAGAATAATATTGCAAACACTTATACTCCCTACTCTGAACTCACAACTGTTAACATTTTATCCAATTACTGTTCTTCTTTTCTGCTCTTTGTTGTTTTTATAATAACACATTACGGGTATAGCTGAGTCTTGTTTAACTTCCACCCCAGTTTATTTCTCTTCGCCCCATTATTGCAATTCTCAAGTCCATTAAACAGTTTTTACATATACATATATGCAGCCATAAAGAATATATAGGACTACTCTGTATATATTTAAAAATATATACATACTCATGCATTTTACGTATGTATGTGGCTCATATGCCAAGTTCTATCTATCTGTTACAAGCAATGCTATCATGGACTCTCTGTACGTATTTCTTTGTACTCATGTACGAGAATTTCTATGGGTTATATGATCAGAAGGAAAACTACTGGGTCATAGGATATTTGCATTATCAATTTTACTGTATGCTGCCAAACTGTTTTCTATAAATGTATGAGAGTACTGTTTTCTTCATGTTCAGTCCAACATTTGATACATTCATCCCTTTTTATGTTTGCTAATCTGAAGTGTGAAAAATAGTTTCTCAGTGTTTTATTTTGCACTTCCTTAATTATTAGTGAGGTTGAATATGTCTTCATACATTTGGTGGTGCTGGGACATATTGATTCTTCTTTTGTTAATTGCCTGTGTCTCTACTCTCTATTTCATCCATGTTTTAGTAAGTTGTTTGTATTCTCTTAATATATATAAATTTAAATACTCAAGAATCCTTTCCATCCTCTCTACTTCTACCCCAGTACAGGTCCTGGTCATGTCTTACAAGATGTCTTCAACAGCTTCCAAACTGGTCTCTCTGCCTCCATTTTTGCCTTTGTTTAATCCATTGTCCACACTGCAGCATAAACTCTTTCTGACGAGCAAATTTGAGCATACTACTTCCAAACTCAAAATCCTCCAATGCCTTCCTATTACCAACCATAAAAAAAACAAAACAAATCCTATATCATCATTCATCATCATCATCAACAACTACAGAAGCTCACAAACCCTCCAAACAAACAAATTTTAAAACCCCAAATCTACAGCTAAATTCTTTGGCATGCCATACTAGGTATGCCATAATGGACCCCTCTCTGCCTGTGTGGGATCTCACACTCCTCCTCTTTGTGCATCCTATACAGAGCCATTCAGAACAATGCTATTGGCCATTCTTTGCACACATCAGCCTCACTCATGCCTCTGGGTTTTGTGCAAGCCTTTTGCACTGCTATCTTGTCCTCCTAGTGAGAATTTCCCTGACATCCCTCAGGAGGCCTGATTGCTCCTTGCTCAATCCTTGTGTTCACCATGACTCCACTATGATATTATGACTTTGAAATGAAATGACTTGTTGTCAATCTGCCTTCTCTCTAGACTGAAAGCTTCAGTTGGATAGGGCTCTACCTGTTCATCTCAAGAGGCAGTATTTCAGTCGTTTAGAATGTGAGCTCTGAAGCCAAACTGGTCAGGTTTGAGTCCTAGCTCTGTGTTACTGTTTGGGAAGTTACTTAACCTCTCCATGCCTCAGATTCCTCATTTGCATAATGGAGATTATAATAGTACCTATCTCACTGGCTTGTATTAAATCCATAAATCCATATAAGATGCTTATAATATCACCTGGTATATAAAGGTGCTCAATAAAGATTAATTCTGATGGTCTCTGTTAACCGTTATTAATAATGATTATCATTTATTCAGAGTAGGCACTCAGTATACTTACCCAAATGCCTTGTCCATCCGCTCTGCATGTCTTAATGCTATTTTCAGAATTAGGGCTGAGAATGTTGAAATACCTTGTCCACTGGCCTTGGGGCATTATCTCTCCCATTGGAGCCAGCTCCTGCTGTTGAGTCATTTCTCTGCCTCCTGCCCAGTCCCGACTTCCTCTTGTTTCTTGACACAAGACTCATTTCTCAAAAGGAGATTCTTAGGGCAAGAGGATGTGCTTGGTGTAGGAGAGGTGCTAGCCTGGGTGCCACCTGGACAATCTCCAGTAAAGTTTCAGGAAGAATCTCCACTGTTCACTTAGTTCAGGCTTGGATTATGTTGGTCAGTAGTGCCCCCTTCTTCCTCCCTTCCTTCTCTAACCCCTTCATCCCAGGCACTTCGCTTCCCTACCAGAAACAACTGGTATTACGTTAAATGAATCTGAGAACACTGCATTTTAAAGATCTCAGCTAGTCACTCTGCGCTGCTTCCATCTCAGCCCTTCCCAGGCCACTCCCCAAATCTGCCCTTCCCTCTTCACTTCCCCCTTGAAGGAGGCTTCAGTCTGAGGTCTCAACGTGTGGTAAACCCAAACCATTCGTTCCAAGAGTCCCCCAGAATCCACAGTTTCCCATATCGGGCTCTCACATGCTCTTTAACTTGGTGTTCTCTTTCCGAACTTTTCCAAGCACAAAATTCTTACTTTGTGTTCATATGACCAGAGTAGAAACAAGCCTTTCCTGGATAGTCAGGAGCAGGAAACTGCTTTGTTTTGCAGAGCACAGACAAGCAATGCCATGTCTGATTTTCTAGAGGCTCTTAGAGTGCTGCTGGCTTAGATCACAAGTGAAAAATTCAGATGTGGACAGGTGTGAAAGTCAAGGGATCAGCCTGGGGGTTCTGGGTGTCTCCAGTGCAGCAGAACAAACGGCAAAACAACAGGTGTCCACAGATGTACCGACTCATGAAGCACTCATACCCAAAGCTTGCTTCGGGATTGAATTCTCTCATGAAATCTGTCCCCTCTTTGTGTGGCCCTTATAACACAGTCTCTGCAAGGCTTGGGAAATTATGCATTTTGCTGGCCTTATGTTACAGGTACCAGGAGATTATGAATGAATCGCCCAGGATTAGCTGGCTTCAGGACTCAAAGTTCTGACATTTTCAGGCTGCTTGTTAAAACGCAGAATGTGGCAGCCTACCTTCAGATGTTGTGTAATAATCAAAAACCGTGTGTTGGTTTAAGCAAATGTTCAGTGGCATCCACGATGGACAGGACAGAGACCTGTTGAATTGGGAACTTGGTCAAGGGTCCTCAGAGCCATCAAATGCTCTCTTGAAGTAAGACATTTTCAGGCTGGATAAGAAGGAATATTATGGAAAAAAGAATCAGTATGACTTTCCCCAATGTTGGGATAAGTAACGAGGTTGGTGAACTTTGGAAATTAGTCATTCTGCTGACTATTTCATCTGGTAGATAGAAATCAGAGCCAGGGACTAGTAAAGTAAAAACTGTGTAAGTTTTGTACCACCCCACATTTATTCTGTTATTATTCTCTGTTTGCTTCTCTGAGTGATAGCAGAAAACACTTAAAACCAAAAGGCCTGTGTGCTGATCATTAGGAGCATTAACAAAGCAGAGAGCTTAGGGAACTACCTGCTGCTTCTTAGCCAGGCTTAGAGGCAGAGGACCCCAAAGGATGGGTGGGTGGTGTGGCAGCCTCCAAAGGAGAGAGAAGCAGTTGAGAACCTGGGTCTGCAGCAAAGAAGGAAGAGGAGAACTTGGGGCGAGGTGCACTGAGGGAGGGAACAGTTGGCCCCAAGAAAGGACTGAGGCCAAGCAGCGGCAAATGTCATGTGTGCCCATCAATAGGGAACTGTTAAACAAATTATGGAACAGCTTTACTGTTAATTTGCAGGCAGCCATTAAAAAGAACAGAGAGTATCTAAATGTGCTGAGTCCTGAGATATGTTAAGTGTAAAAAGCAAAGTGCACAGTGTATGCATGTAGTAAAATTCTATTTGTGTGTGGGTCTTGTTTTTAAGGACGACATGTAATAGTTATTCATATAGTCTCATATGTACATAGAAAATGTCTGCAAAGAATACCTGACACTGTTCACAGTGCCCCCACCTCCTGGAATTGGGGCTTAGGGGAGGGGTCAAGGCATTATTACTTTACTTTCAACTTTATAATCTTCTATTCTGTTTTAAAGTTTTAAAGACTTCATACTTTAATAAAATCTATTTTTTCTTGTAAAAGGCTTTAAGGGTTTCAGCCAGGTGAATTTCAGGATTTACAATATTTGGAAGTCTGTCTCTCAAGCCTACTTTCAAACAGGAATATGAACTTTAGTCTTCTGAGTATATGCATTCTTTTCATGCACATGTGGAATATTTACAAAGAATGACCACGTTTGAAGCTATAAGCAGGATCTCACAAATGCCAAACAGGTGGTAGCAGAGTAAAATTCTCTGTCCACAATGCAATAAAATTAGATATCAGTAACAAAAGTATTATATTTAAATAATAGCTGAGCAATTGATTTAAGACATAGTCCAATTCCAAATTCTCTCTCAGACAGAGATGACATAAGGAAAAGCCATGTACTAATGAGTTTTCTCTGATTTTTACCTTTACCCCTAATAACGATGAGGACATTTGCTGCTCCTAAGTTGAACTAACTGTGAATAAATGGATGAGTCCATTTATTTATACCTCATCTCTTTCCATAAAAGTTTGAAGGCAGTTCGGTTGCTTGTGAACTCAGTTCTGAATCTGGAGAACCCTCCTTGTAAATCGCTGTAGTGCTAATGTGTTAAAGCCATGAAGATTCATCTAACCCTTGGCTACAGGCACAGCCAGCATTTGAAGGACACTGTTCCTTCTTTGGGGGAGGAGACCACACCTGACAGTCCCAAGAATTTTGAGGTACTGATATAGGCAGATGCCCCAAATAAATCTTAAGTGAAAAAACTAAAAACAAACAAATGAAAAAATAAGTTGTAAGACAATGTATATTGTACACAGTGGTGGATTTATTTCCTCATTTGCAAGTGAGGCATATGCTTGGGGCACCAGAAAGTAAGAAAAATGTTTTGAAAAGAGTATGTATTTTTTAAAAAGTAGTGAAATAATCATTAAAGGAAAAAAACCTTTGACTTCCATAGGCTCCCTGTGCCGTTTATATTTTTATTTTGAATTACACATGGGCAGGGGGTGGGGGTACTCCATAACCTTTTCTATTCTTGGGGTTCCTTAAGTTCTAAGTCTGGCTGTGATGTTATGCTACTGATTTGGTAAAACTTTACATACATATATATGTATATATATAAATGTTCATTTATGCAGAGAAAGCAATCTGCATAAGTGCACTCAACTTAATAGTGGTTATCTCTGGGGGACAGAATTTTAATATCTACCTTATATGTTTCTGTAATTTTGACATTTTTACAATGAGTGTGGGTTACTTTTGTAATCAGAGAAAATAATGAAGATTAAAAACAAAATAAAACAAAGTTTAGGCAGTGGGTAATTAGGCCTTATCTGGGAATATCACTCATCAGTTGCGTGCTTGGCTGGTTTCATCTCCTGATTTTAGCTACTGAGATATGGTTGCCAGACTTTGGGAAAAAATCTTTCCCACAAACTCAGCCTAAAGACTCCCTCTTGATTCACTGCAGTTTTCTCTGATTTCTGTGTCCTTCTGTTGCCACCTCTGACCTCTGGCCTCTAAACTGAACACACTTCACTGGTCCTCACTGCCTAGGCTCTCTGGACATTTATCTGACTATTAAGATTCCAAACTCGGTATTTCTCCTTTCCAGTTTGGCTTGACCCCCAGACTTGCCATTACCTCAGACCCTCTAGTAAGACCCCACTTCTTCCCATGTAAACAGGCCTTCTGATCATTTTCTTGTGTGTTCCAGAACTTTATGTAACTGCCCTGGCAAGCTGGATAAATGTAAAATGTGGATGTGATCATTCGAAGATACCGCTTGCAGTGAATTCTCATAAAACCGTGTTTGAAAGGGATAGTATGAGTTATTGAAGATGGCAATGACACCAGCAAAAGCCATTTTCTCCTGGTCAGAGGATGGTCACCTGTTTCTTGACGGTCTCAGGATGATGGGCTGAATCACTGGAACAAAGCTGGCAGTGAGGAGACAGCAGTGTTCGGAGAGGTGGGGTTGTTGGGGGGTGATGGGGGCTTTGATGGGCAGATGAAACTGAATGCATCAGGGCCTGCAGCTTTCTGAAGACAAAGGCTGGTGGGGCCAATGGGATTTACTGGGCTTCAGCCAATCCTCACCTTGGAGTCACACAGATTATCCATCTGGCCTATTTGTTGGTGTGTTATACTGAGACCAAGACCCAGGTGAAGAGAGGCCTGAGTGAGCAGAGAAGAGGTAGAAGGACTGCTCCCCAAGGTGAAGCTGATGGCAACTCAGAGCAGGTTTTGTTTAATGAGTAGTTGGGCACCGATGCTGCATGAGAGAAAGACAGACAAAGAGAATACTATCAAGAGTGAGAGAAAATGAGAGAGAGACCAAGACTGAGACTGACAGAGACTGAGAAGGAAGTTGATGGGGGGTGGGAGGGAGGAGGAGAGAGAAAGACATAGAAAGAGAAAGAGAGGGAAAGAGAGAGATTGACAATGAGAAAATGAAAGGGGAGGGTGGCAGCCTAGTGAGGGCTTCTAGTTACCATATTAGAAAGGAGGAAAGCACAAGACACAGGAAATAAAAGTTGTGGCACCTGTTGATTTTTGACTGGGTGTGGCTTCCCCAATTGTGTTGTTTATATTTTTCCATGTATGTTTCTATGGCGATTAGCAGTAAAACCTCTAAAATAAAATAAAATAAAATGTGTTTGTCTTTGGGGGCAGCAAGGAAGGGGGAGCTGGGGAAGCTGGTCCCTGGGATCCACTGCAAGGAGGGAAAAGAGATCCAGACCAGGCAGCAAGTTTGAGCCAAGGAGGACCTTGGAGGCTTGGTAGTTAAAAAAAAAAAAAAAAAAAGACCCCTCCCTGTGGGATTTTCTCACCCCACCCTCATTTTACTTGTTTCTCTATTGTGGCACTTATTTCATACCAGATAGATGTAAGAATGAAACCATGTCTCATGTTTCTATATTCCCAAAAGCCTGATGCAGAACTGGTCAGGAACTCAGTATTTTATCTTTCTTTTTTTAAAATTAAAAACAATTTTACTTATTTATGCTTTTTTCTTGGCTCTCTCCTCTCCTGCTTAGCATATTCATATAATCATTTGCAAATATGACATGCATGCAAATATATCATTTTTTGTCAATATATGTTTTACAAGAATATGATTATGTTATCTATTCTGCTTCTTGTTTTTCTTCTTCCACACAGTACCTCCTGGAAATCCCACCAAGGAAATATCTATGGGACCATTTCTTTCTTCTTAATGGCTGCATAATAGTCCAAAGGGTGGTTGTGCTATAATTTATAAGGTCCCCCTGTGGGTGATTGTGATGGAGGCCTTGGATTTTTTGCATCTCTGCCCAACCTGGTGTTCAGTGACATCAGGCTGGTAGCTTGAAATGGGGCATAGTGGAGTGTTTACACCATGGAAATCTGCAAGCGCTACAAACCTGGGCCTTTCCCCCCTGGAGGACTGGTTACTGAGCATTAACTAGCACACCACTGTCTCTATTAATGGGCTTTGTTTCTAGTTTGTGTGTGTGTAGGTTGGGGGAGGTAGAGGGGGAAGAGGCATAACAGCCAGCACAAACAATGCTGTTACCATTATGTGCCGAAGATTTATTTCTATGGGACAGAAGAGTGGGATTGAATGGTCAAAGGGAATCCAAGTTTTCAGTTTCAAAAGATGTTTCTATATTGTTTCCAAAAAGGACTGTAGACATTTACATTTCTAGCAGCATTATAAAAACTTTTTCCTACATCCCTTCCAACAATGGAGATACCCTCATTTTAATTTTTGCTAGTCTTAAAGGTATAAAATAATATCTTGTATTCTAATTTGCATCTCTCTGAATACTGGTAATTTTAATTTTCTTTTCTTATGTGTGTTGACCACTTAAACATGCTCTTTTGTGAGATGCTTTCTGATATCTTTTGCTCATTTTAGAAATTGGGTTATTTGTCTTCCTCTTGTGCATTTATGAAACCTTTTTGTTTATTGCTTTTTAATCTTCAGTCTGTCCTGTTTGTGAATTACAAATATTTTCCCCCAAATCTTTTGTATGTCTATTGACTTTTTTATTTAATCTTTTGCCATACAAAATTTTTTTTGTTACAAGGTAAAATAAGTCTATATTTTCTTTTATAGCTTCTGGATCTCTAGTCTTGGTTTAAAAAGCTTCCACTGCCCCTATATCAAACATGTAGCCTCTTAAATTTTCAATATTGTTATTGTCTTATTTTTTACATTTGTCTTTATTCTATCCAGAGATTATATTGGTATGGGGTATAAAATAGGAGTTCAGTTTTATTTTCTTCTAGATGGAAGTTGTCTCAGCACCATTTATTAAATAATCCATCCTTTTTCACAGAATTGAAATACCAACTATGTCATAAAGTAAATTCTCATATATATTCTTGGTCTATTTCTAGATTCTCTATTTTATTCCACTGATCCATTTATCTATTCCCCTGCCAATACCAAATTGATTTAATTACAGTGGTTTTATAGTACATTCTGATATCTGGCAAGGCAAGTCTCGCCCTTTATTTTTCTTTTTCACTTTTTAATTTGCCATTCTAAAGCAATTTTTCTTCTCTATAATTCTAAGATCATTTTCTTCAATATTCTCCCCAAATCAGAACCCTCTTGTTACCTAATTAGAATTGCATCAAATTTGTATATTAATTTTGGGAAAATTGACATGTTCATCAATATTCTTTCATGCTTTCCAGAGATATTTATTGAGTACCCACCTGTAGCAAGCTCTGGAGATACAGCAGTGAATAAGACTGACATAGTCCTTGCCTTATTTGAGTCCAGGCTATTTTGTTTAAAAAATAAATGGCCCAGCAATTCCACTCTTGGGTATATACCCAACAGAAACAAGTCCTTATATCCATGGAAAGACATGTGCAAGAATATTTATAGCAGTGTTATGCCTAATAGACAAAAACTAGATGTAAAACAAATGTCCTCACAGTAGAATGGATAAATAAGTTGTGATATAGTCATACAAAGGAATGCTACATAGAAATGAAAAAGAATGAATTGTTGATACCCATGGCAACATAGATGAATTTCCTAGATACTCTGTTGAGCTCAAGAAGCTGGACATAAAAAAGTATGTACTGTATAATTCCATTTATATAGAGTTCTAAAACAGGCAAAATTTATCTATGGTGATAGAGACAGGGTGCAATAATGACAACGTTGTGTGTGGGGGGGTGTTGACTGTGAAGAGGCATGGGGAGCCTCCTGGGGTGATGGTCATGCTTTACATTTTGATCTAGGTAGTGATTACACGAATACATATATACATTAATCAAGCCATACACTTATGGGTCATGCATTCTACTATTTGTAAGTTGTTCTTCAATTAAAATAAAAAAAAGAATAAAGGGGCAATTCACCCTCTCACAAAACTGAGCCCCCTTCAGGATGCCTAGGATGAGCAACCATCTGGGGACCTCTGTCTCCTTTTCTAGTGCTTTGTAGGCTGGGCTATTGCAATCTGGAAGTTCTTGCAGCTGCTGCTCATGACATGATTTTCTAGCTCCTCATTTTTTGTTTTTTATTTTCAAATTTTAATATATTTAAAAAAATCTCTTGAGGGACTACTGTACGGAATTGTAGAGAAGCAACAGGCCTGGACCAGCCAGCTCAGACTCCCTCTCCCCAACTGGTCAATAAGAAACTCTGGGTTTTTGTGTGTTACCCCCAAAAGAGTTATAAAGTTCAGTAAGTGCCTGGAAAGCAGGCAAGACTGCGATGCAATCTGGATTACCCATTACCAATTTGCTTTGCTCACCCACCGTAGTGGCTGGGCCTTATGCTTCCTAAGGGAAAATGAGCTGTTTGAATGCCTCTTCCCCGCCCCCCCCTCCATTCTCCCTTCCCATCCACTCTCCCCGCTTTGTTCTTTATAAACAGCTTCTTAATGTGGGGTGGGGAGGCCCATATTCATGACTCTTTAGGAAGAAAATTTTGAGCTACACTTGAGATTTCACAAGAAACCCCAAGATTGCACGCATTGGACACAGCCTACAGTGCTTACAAAGAAAGGCAGGTTACCATGCCCTGCTGCCGAGTTGCAGTTATTTCATGCCATTTTGTATTTCCGCCCTCTAGGATGGTGACTCACTGCTTTCCAGTTCAATGTCAGGCCATGTCCCACGGTGTTGACTGCCTGATGCTCCTGGAGGACATTCCTAACCCACCACTCAGCAAGTATTAGAAATTCAACTCCAAAGTCACTAATCCCCAAATAGCCTTCATTCTCTCAACTGCTGGCTCCCTTCCTTTGATTTTATGCACAGTAGTTCCAAACTCAAGGCCAAAAATTCTACCACATGCCGAGCCACTTTCAAAGGAGAACTGATATGCTAAGACTAGAGGGGCATTTGAACAGCGGCTAATTGTCAGTTTGTCTAGTGAAAAAAGCTTCCTCTCTCCCCTGAGCGGGCTGGTTATTTGTTAAAATTCGCTGGGGGTTTTGGGGCGCCATGCTGTTAGGGGCAGCTCAAACTCAGCAGTTTTAATTAATCATCAGGTCAAAGTGGATGACAATTCTTCTCTTCAGGGGAGTGTGTCTGAAGTTCAGAGGAGGGGCAAGCCCAAGGCCTTGTCCTGCGATGGGTGGGAGGGAGGGGTGTGGGGAAACGATTCAAGCCAGACCAGTCCCGAGTTCTTAATGGTAACTTGCTCTACACAGACTGTGTCGGGAAGTCACTTAATCTGCCTATATTGTAAGTGAATATAGGTCTTTATCCTTTCCTGGGGGTCGTTGCTTTCTGAGTTGAACAAATTCCAGACTTGACAGCACATGTGAAAATGTATCCTGTTGTTTCCTTGCAAATTGGAATCCAGACACAGTGGTGTACTTTTCAAATTTGTCCACTTTTTTGGATCAACTAATTTGGGAGGTTGGGGGGAGGAGAGATGGGGAGCACTTCCTTTTTCCTTAAGCACACTTTGGAAAAGTCACCAGGCTTTTTCAATTTGGGTTTGTAACGTCTCCAAACACCGACTCTATTCCTGCCCTGCCTCCCACGCTTCTCTTCTCGTCACTGTGGTCTCCTTTCTCCCTTTGGCCTGAGACCCCAGCTTGACTTTCTCTGGCAAGATCCAGAAAGGTCTCTTTCCCATCTGCCTTTTCATCCACCTTACTAAACGATTCCAGCAAGCTCTGCTTCTCACCCTTCTTGCTAGGCAGATTCCCTTGTTGCTAGGCCACCACTGCTTCTTCCCTGCCTCAAAAAGAGGTACAAATTTCCAGTGACCCAGTCAACCGTCCCCCCCATGCACCCGCACGCTGACAAAACAAGTAAATCCTAAACACCTACTGTATGTGAAACCCTGTGCCCAGTGTAGGACAATTCCAAATAGAAAAAGGGGCAGCAAACCCAGGGTACCAATCGTCACGGGGGTGGTACGCAGACCATTGTAACTTGGTGAATTTTCTCCGGTCTAAGGTCTGACCCTCAGCCTTACAGGCTCAGAAAATTCATGTTATGTGCAGTCAGAAACAGATTCTTGTCCTGGTGGCAACAGCATATTAATCAGGCAAAAAAAACCTGATGCCTATAACCAGAATGTGAATGTACTAATTTATAATGAGATGCAGGATACTCCTGCAGGCATCATCTTCTCTCCATGGAGGCAGATTTTTCTGGAAACATTGGAGAGTTGGTATGGGGCACCAGTTTGCCTAAGAAAGGGGGTATGCATTGTGTATGTGTGTGTATTCCTTTCTTTCCCCTTTTTTCCTTCCTCCCTTCCTCCTTCTCTTCCTCCCTCCCTCCCTCCCTCCCTTCCTTTCTTCTCTCTTTCTTTCTTTCAATTTATGCTTACTAAATGCCAGGCAAACTACTAGAGGCTTTACATCTGTAATTTTATTAATTCCTCATATCAACCATGAGAGGGAGCTATAAATACTCTCTCCCATTTCACAGAAGGAAAAGCAATTCAGGCTAAATGACTTAACTGTGGTCACCTAGCCAGTAGGTGGCAGAGTCAGGATTTGGACTAATAGATCTCAGCTACCTGACAATGGTAAGATGGCAAATTAGGCTGGGGGCAGGTAGGATAATGGACACCGAAGGGCTGATGAATCAGCCAGATGGAAGTTTCCATCTAGAGATGGAGACTGGGGGCACCATCCTGCCCCTGCCTCCTCTCTTCGGGAGGTGCTCTGAGAGAACAGCTTCTCACCACTCATTGGTAGGACAATAAATATTTGTGGTTGTCGGTGATGCTGTGACGACAGCGTACAGGAAGGATGTGGGCTGGGTAGGCATCTGGAGAGAGAGCACAGGGCACCTGAGAAAACGGCAGGGCTGGCAGCCACAGGAGAGAGCATCCTGGTATAATGGCTTCACCACCATCTTGCCAGTCAGCCATCAACCCCGGAAGTCCAGCACCTTAATCTCAAAACCAGAGACCAAGAGCTTAACTTTAAGGAAAGGCAGAAAGCAGAGGGCAGAAGTAGCCATGGGGAGAAGGTGGCATTTCTGGAGACTTGCTCTCTGGAAGGAGCAGTCTGGAGCCTGTGCAAGAAGAAGGCTGAAGGGGGGGGGGGTGCCTTCCTTGTCCAGGGGACCCGGTTAGGAACCCCTACCAGGGAAAGAACAGACACTCAGCACAGCCCCAATCTGGGGTCACACTGAGACAGGGGCCTGGGTGGCAGGTTCTGAAAGCAACTAAGAGCTCAATCAGGCATGGCAATGGCTATCTCTGTCTAAAGTGTGATCATCTTTGTTCTATATCCAAGCCTTAAAAAGTTCAGGAAGCATGAGAATCAAGGAGTTCTGGGTGTCCAAAAAGCTGTAGCTTTTCTCCACTCACTCGCTCACTTACTCCTATACTCCTTATTCACTTGTTCTTTCAATGAACTTTTCTGGGACTAGACTTGCATTATTCTGGGAGAAGGAATCTGTGCTCTGTAAGTTTTCTGTTTCTCTGCTTTTATAATTTACTTTTTTGGCTTTCCCCCCACTTTCCTAGAGAAGTGCTTTCTAAACAATTGCAGCTTTGTCCGGAAGCCTGAGATTTGCCTACATTTGGGCCAAGAGAGCCAAGGGGTTCCAGGGCCCCTGGAAATTTAGCATGGTGGGGCCAGAAGCTGTCTCAGCTGGATTTGCAGGAAACAGCTGGTGGAGCCAGGGCAGAGAGAGGTGAAGCCTCAAGAGAGGAAGAATTGAGAAAGAGAGAGAGAGAGAGAGAAAGGGATGGGAGCAGCTGCAGTTGCTAAGCTCTTCCCGCCTGGGCTCTTCCATCACATGGGCTGCCCGGACTCCAGCTCTGCCCACCCTGGCTTTACTGAAAAAGAAGCAAACAAGTTAAAGTGACACATCCTGAGGACTACGAACAGTGGGCATGAACAGTTATCCAACAGGGAATCAGACCTAGGGCTCTTGCCTTGGAGCCCAGGGTTGTGTTCACCTGCAAAGCTTAGCAGCACCTGGGGTGCCAGTCAGCTGGAGGGCAATTAGGCCCCAGATGCTTTACCATGACTGTTTGGGGATGAGATTGAAGTAGGATACAGGCATTCACTCGAAAGAGCCGAGAATGTGGCATCTGGGCCTCCTCTGTCAGGTTACTGCCCTCGGAGTCTCCAGGGTTCTGGGCCCAGCTCTGGGTTTTGCTTGATGGAGGCCCTCCCCCCACCACCCTCACTTGAGTGAGCAAATGATTAAGAAAGAGTTGGAATTACACAATAACCAGGGAAAGGCAATAATTTCCTTGACCTATTCCTTGCTGGCCCTTTGGAAGGAATGGCCGGGGTCGGGAAAGTGGCAGGGTCACTCAGAAAGTTTTCGGGGTTGCCTTCTCCTGAGCCACTAATGTTTGGCAGACTTGAGTTTGGTTCATGGACAGCAGCGGTTAAATTGAAATCTTGATTCTCTTGGTAACTTGATGGCTTAGTTTAGGCCTCGGGTTGCTGCTCCTTGGACTGCCTTGAAATTTAATCACTCAGATTTATTTCCTAGAGTGTTTTTCACCCTCTCTTCCTCTAGGCCCATTAGTCACCATTCCGTGACCTGACAGTGATTACGAAAGACCCTGTGGTTCCCTTTCACTAGATTTAGGGATGTTTGTAACTCTGGAGGTAAGGTCTAACTTGGGTCACAGTTGGGTGGAATGTTCCTCAATTGGTTGTGAATCTTCTCTCAGGGCATCCTCCAGGCCTGGGACAATTACACTGTGGACCTTCTGTTCTTTCTTCAAAACTGGAGAGGTGGTTACTTCTACAGCTGGTGTTCTCAGTCTTGGGGGGTATATTATCCTTTGCCCCTGGGCACACTTCTGATATCTTTCAGCTTTGTCGTCCTTTTTAGTAAAATGAGGGTACAAGGGCCTGGCACATAAACGTGACAGATCTTAGCTCCCTTCCCTTCCAGCTGGAACAAGACCCAGGCCTTCTTCTGGGATCTAGGAAGAGAAATTTTATTAGTCTGATTTGGAAGCATTCTTATCAAATTTTATTTCAAGAATACTTCCATAAATTAAATAATATTTAGCTGTCACCTCTTCCACCCATCTCAAGTCCTTCCCCTCTAAAGCAGAGGTTGCAAACTTACATGCTTACAGGTAAATATGCGGCAAGGTGGAGAACAGGCAGACATGAGCCCTGTTTTAGGGAAGACAGTGAGTGTCCCTTTGCCAGGAACAGTTGTTTGCAGGTGAGAATGAGGCCCAGTACGATCTTCCCACTTTTTAATAAGAAGCCAGATATCAATATATTTTGGTGAAAAGTCTCAAATTTTCAATTAATTAAAATTTTCTTAAATGCAGCATAGTTGAAACACAATATGGCTTTCTGATGTTGCTGTCTGCAGGCTCTAAGCTCTGGATGGGGTGTTCTCATTGGGGGGGCTATCCACCCCCACTCCCCATCTCCCACACCCCCCCAACAACTTGGCATATTCCTACTCTCTGCCTGGTTGGCCTCTGGAGAGCAACAGGGTCCTGCTCCTCTCCTGCAGACATGTTGGACCATTTAAAGGTTATTCTGTAGAAACCTCAACCAACAAGTCAAAAGATGAGTTTCCTGCTCTTAATAGATAATTTTTATTGGTTTTGCAATGAACATATGAAATAGAAACAATAGCAATAAACTAGCTCAACAAGAAATCGAAAGGCCCAGGCCCCCAAAGCCCTTTCCACCTCTTCTTAAAGAGTCTTTAATTTATAGACCGACTAGTGGGTCCACTTTTCTTTTTCCAAGCTTTGCAAACTTTTCCATCTTGGAGGCCTGAGTGCTAAAAGCGAGCTGGAGGCCCTGGATCCCTGCCAGCGTGTATTACTCGCTGGGTTACTGGGAACGGCAGATGAGTGATGGTTAAAGTCAGGAGGGCTCAGTGCTCCATCTGAACATCTCCCCTGAGGCCTGCAGTCCAAAGAACAGGTTATCTGTGTTCCTGATCACGCCTCAAGGAATGTGCAGGCCTCCTCAGGCTTCAACAGGGAGAGTGAAAAAGCAAGACCAAAGGGGTTTTCCACACCCCCTCTACAGGGATTGGATGGTTCCTGGTCTGGATGGGTGGCAAGGCCCCTGGAGGCCCACGGGAGGCCACACAGGGCTTCCACCCGGAATGTTAAGGTTCCCATCCCCGTGGCCAGCTTGGTGCTCCAAACTTGCCCCCACCCAGGCACCCCGAGAAGGAGGAGCTGTGGGTGATTGTCTTCTAGGAATTCACGGCTGGGGAAGGGACTGCAGCTTTCTCCAGTGCCTCATCTTTCTGCTGCCCTCCTCCTGCTCACCCCATTTCCCCCCTCCTCAGTGGTCTTGCGGGGGAAAGACCGCTGACTTTGCAACCCACACCTCCCAAAAGTCTCCATCTCTGGCATGCTGTTATGCTTCGAGGACACAGGACTGTGAACTCGAAATTGTCTCGCCTTTGTCACCTCCTGGCAGGTCTTTAGAGCTCGGGAAACAGCCGAGCAGTACAAATCTCAGCGGCGTGGTACAGCCCCCCTTACTCCTGATGGGCTGCCTGACTCATATCCGTTTCCCTGGCAAAAAATAAGTTTTTGTTATTGCTGGGTTGGCAGAAGCACGGAAGAGTGCGCGACGATCTACTGCCCCATGCATCACTGGCCAAATTGCCTGAGAAATCCCAGCTCTAGAACTTTTCATCGTTGGCTGTGATGTACGGAGCAGAACGGCAGCTCCATTTCCCCCGCACGGGGCTTGGAGGCGCTGGCACTTAGCAGACCTGCTCTGCTTGCAACTCCGAGCAAATGTGCCCTCTCCTTTGCCTTCCCCTCCTCTCGGCCCCTTATCCCCACCCCCAATCCTATCTCTTTCCCATCCCCCTGTCTGTTCATCAACCCCCTCCCTGCCTCTCCCCAGCAGAGCCATAGCTGGAGAATCAGGAGGAGGCCCACAATGTCATTTCCCCATCACTCTGCAGACGCTGCCACACTAATGTTCTTTTAATGCTGTGATGCTGCACTAATTAATAAGCATACTGCACAGAGGCCTCGCCTCGCCTCTCCTCCCCTCTCCTCCTCTTCCCTCCCTGCCCCTCCCCACCAGCCCTCATGACATCCTGGCATCTGGCAGCACAGAAAGGATTTCGCTCCTTTACCTGGGCTGCCTGATATTGCTATGAGAGAGAACTGTATACGAACCAATAATCTAGCCTGACAATCCAATTTACTGACCAATAGCGCACAATCCACCATGTCATCGGCCGTGGGGAAGCCCATAAATTAGTTCCTAGTAATTTATTCTGATCAATAGAATGGGCAAAGTCACTTGTCTCTTTAATCAAAGGCCCTCTCAGAGATGTCAGAGCAGGCAGCTGCGTGGGAGGGAGCAGGGCTCGGGGAACAACCGGGCGGTGGGTGCTCGGCGCCCTGCCCCGTGGCCTGGCTTCCAGAAGCCGGCAGGAGGCTCCCTGAGACCAGGCTGGGGTGGGAGGGACCAGGCTGCTGAGCTTCCTTTGTGTCACCCCAACAAAAAAGCATTGGCCTTCAAACAAGCTAAGGGCAGAGGTGGCCAAGATGGCGGTCAAGAGGCAGACTTAAGGGAACACTATGCTGGCTTTGGACCCCAAGAAAGTCTTAGCTCTGCTGGATGATCAGTCTTTCTTCCTCCCCAGGTCACAGGGGCCCCAGCAGCCCTCGTGCTGGGGCTTCTGTTGAGAGGAGGTGCACAGTGTAGTGGAGAAGGGCTGGATTGCCTGGATTTGAGTGATTCTGCCACTTCCCAGCTGTGAGGCCTTGGGCAAGCTGCTTCGCCTCTCTGTGCCTCAGTTTCCTTATCTGTAAAGTGGGAATAATAATAGTACTGACCTCACAGGGTTATTAGGATTCAATACATTTGTGTATGTAAAGCACTTAAAACACTGCTTGACACATGTTAAGCGCTACATTAGTTGCTGGTTAAAATAAACAAATATGAAGAGATCAAGGAAAAATGTGGATGTGATTCTCTCTGAAGATGTGCCAAGTCCTTGAGATGCTTTGCTTCCTGAAAACTTCTGCCGTTTCCTATCCTCCTTCACCTCTTGTCCTCCTCATCCAAAATAAACAGATAAAAGAAGACTCAATTGATGCTTTCTCTTTGAGATGACAGAGGAATTCAAAAGGTCTCCATGCAAGGTTTTTTCCCTCCTCTGGGCCCTCGGGGTGAGCTAGCTCACTGGCCTTGGGGAAAGAGACCTATTTTGCTTTGCAGAAAATGAGCCTGTTATTAGAGAGCGGGAAGGGAAGGGACAGTCTGTTAGCCATTGGCTGTGGTGAGGAAGGATGCAGAGCTCTCTGACACGACAGGACAAAGGAAGGTCCAGAGCAAGGTAATGGAAAGAGCAACGGTGCAGGGGTCCATCACCCTGGGCCTTGGTCCCAGCTCTGCCACTCATTTTTGGCCAAGTCACTTCATGTCTCTGACCCTGATTCTGTACCTGAGACATCGAGGTGTTGGACCTAGTGATCTTGGAGTCCCTCCTGGCTGTGACACTCTGAAATTCTGTATGAGTCAGTGAAGGAGGCTGGCGGCTTTTCTCTGAACACCCTCAACCCTGCACTCCCCACAATAATCATGCAAAAGACTCCAGAACCAAGCACCAGCAGCATAAGGAAATCCTTGGTGTCTCAGGGATATTATAGTCACTAAATGGAACTGATGTCTTTGGTGGAACAGGGGTGGGATGAGGGCCAACTTGCTCTAGAGAGGGGTTCCTGGGTCTCTGACCCCAGTTGTGACTAAGTTCCTGGGTGGGTAAGGGGAGAGGAGCCTCTGTTCTGTCATCAAGGTCAAATCCAGAGCTTCTGGTGCTAGGGAGTCTCTAAGGCCTCCTCTGCCAGATCCACCAGCTCCCAGGGCTACCGCAGGGCAGGGAACCCCATGCTAAGGGCACAGCACAAAGAAGGAACTGAGCCAAAATCCCACCAGAAATTCCAGGCTCCAGTGACTGTCCTTGGATCCTCATCCTTGCCTCCCGTCCTCCCTTAATTGAGACTGGCTTGTGCCCAACTCAGACCTGGTGTGTCCATCAGAGGTGAGTGGGAGGGCTGGGGTACAGTGGTCCTGGGGCTGATGGGTCCAGGTTGGAGGCCCCAGGCCAGCCCAGGGTGGCTGCGTGGCAGGTGGATGCAATTTCCAGTGAGTAGGAATCTGGCACCCTCTGCTGACCCCGTGGCGGGAGACAGCTGGTCAACCAGGCTGGGGTGGCAGCCATGGGGAGTGGGAGGGGTGGGGCCCCTGACCAAGCAGCAGAGACAGCAACTTACCAGTCAAAAGAGTGGCTCCCCTCTCTGAATAGATCATTTTTATTGGTTTTGCAATAAGCTTATGAGACAGGAACAATCGCAATAAACAAACTGAACAAGAAATCGAAAAGAAGGGCCCTGAAAGCTGTTACTGAGACCTTCTCACCTCCTCTTAACGAGTCTCTAATTTATAACAAACTCATCAGGCCAGCACCTCTAGGGTTCCCTGGCTCCAGGCTGGGAACCCATGGCCTCTGCCTTGTCTGGGTGCTCTGTCATCTCCTGGGGCCTGAGACCTGGCTCCCAAAGCCACAGGAAGCTCTAGTGGGAGGAGGAGCTGGTTCAGAGAACTCCTGGGGCAGGCTAGGACTCCGGTCAGGTCTCCCTCTGGGAGGACCTTGGAGGAGTGCTGTATGTACGGGGTGCCCCGCTCCCTGACCAGACATCTTCAGAATGAATGGGGCTGGATCTAGAGGGCCATCTCCCCCAAATTTCTGCCCTAACTCTGCCCAAGCCTAGGACTGCTGATACAGACCCAGAAAGCAGGTTCCTTTTAGACTTCCAGACTAGACAGAGCATGATGTGGGAGGCTGGTTTAAGTGGGGACTTCCAAACCCCCGAATTGCAAGCTTCTCAGGTAAGATTGGGGTCCCTGATGGGGGCTGAGGTGTTTTCTCCTCAAATTAGAGGATCCCTTATGGCAGAGTTATGTCTCCTACCCGCCTCAAACTAAGGCTCTCTGTGTGTCAAACGTCCCCCTTCAGACTGTGTTTCCATGAGGCCAGGGCTGAGTCTTCCTTCAAATTGGGGATCCCTAGGCAATGGCGGGGTCTCCCCCGCTCAGATTGCAGCCTCACTGAGACTGGGGTAGGGTCATGCTTTCCCACCTCATATTTGAGCTGCAGGAGGGCAGGGCTCCATGTGTTTCTTAGACTGGAGCTCCCTTAAACATTCATTTTTCTCCAGACCCTTTTGTCACCAAGTGATCCTAAGGCTTTTTCCCAAAGCAACTTCCTGCCCTTCCACCTGTCCCTGGCAGCTGAGCATGGGCCAGGACATCCAGGGATCAGAGCCACTGTCCCACTCAGGATGGTCTGGGGTGTAGTTGGAGGGTGCCGCTTGTCCCCAGGGGACCGGGTGCCTGCTTGCCATGTCTTCAAACCTAGGGATGGCCACAAGATGTCAGTGTGAGGCCGTGGAAATGGCTCCTGTCCTGGGACTGAGCTCCAAAGGAAGGAAAGCAGGAGAACAGCCAGTACTGGGCAGCCAAGCCCTGTGCTTCTCCCTCTGAATCTACGCGCCTCCCCGCCCCACCTGAGGTCCCAGTCCTTGCCCTTCCCCTCCCATCCTACCACCCTCCTCAACCTCATGGCCACGTTCCATCTCTCTGCCCTCAATGCTTTCCTCCCGGAAGAACAGGTTCTGAAGCTCCCTGACGTCCAGGGAGGATGGAAGGATGGAGAGCTGCTGTCCCACCCTTGTGCATGTGTGTTCCTGCATATGTCAGCATGAGTGTGGCTTCAGGCCACCGTAGGCTGGGCACCAAGAGGGGAGGTGTACTTGTTTGGGACTGCCTGTGTGTGTGTGTATGTGTCTGTCTGTGTGTGATTTTTGCAAGGATTTGTGTCTGCCTTAGAGAAATCCAGACTTGGAAGGGGGCCCTAGAAATCACCCAGAGCAACCTCTTGTTTTATAGAGGACATAGAAGCCCAGAGAGAGTAAGTGGCTTGCCCAAGATCACACAGCAAGTCTGGGGCTAAGCCATTCCTGGAACCCAGGTCTCTTGCCTTCCATACTTGTGTGTGTGTGGGTTCCTGTCAATGTGTCTCCAAGCTGCATGCCTGGTGGACTTCTGTCTTAGTGACTTACTTTTAAGGAGTCTTAGGAAATTCCCCAACTGACCAGCAGCCAGCAACTTTCTGGACAGAATCAGAGGACATGGGAAGAAGGGATGTGATGGAAAAGGAAGAGAAGAGAGGGCAGGGATGTGTGGACATGTGTGGGATGTGTGTATCTATATGTGTCACTGTGGCAGGGTGTGAATGCCAGTTGGTGGGTGTGTCTCTATCTCTATATGTCAATGGGTCTATGTCAGAGACCCGGCTTGTGGTGTGCAGGTATGAGTTTGTGTGTGCACATGCTTGGGCCGGTGTGAGTGGCTGCACGGAGTCAAGACCTCTTTGGGGAGGTGTCGGTGCTGCAAGCAGGGTGGTGTGTGAGTGATGGTGTGTACCAGTGGTTGGCAGACGTGTCAGTGACTCCAGAGTGTGCATCCGTCAGTGGCCATGTGAGGGACTGTGGGTGTCGGGAAGGATGTGAGTGTGCGTGTGAAAGAGAGAGGCTGCTCCCTCTCCGTCTCCCTCTTTGCCCCCCACCAGACTGTCTCCACGTGGCCCTCTAGGGTTTCTGTGTCCCCGCCCCAGCAGCAGTGAAATCCTTTATCGTTTGAGGCACCAGCACCCGTGTCGGGATTTCAAGGTTTCTGTCGGTTCCATCCATCTTCTGGGGCCTCCTGGTATTAGCATTGATCTACAGGGGAAATGGAGAGCGCGGCTGGGTTATTACGCACCCGCCCGCCTTCCCTGGGCCGTGATTGAGTGCACACAGAGAATTTTTGAAACATGGCTGCCCTAACTTATTCTGTCTTCCTGCCAATAGCGTGGCGTGGGTCCAAATTACGGGTCGATACCAGCTGATCTTTTTATGTTAAACTGTGATGAAGTCGCTTCTATGTGGAGATGGGATTAGACCCTGGGTTCTCTTTGAATGGAGAACTTTTGGGATGGAAAAGGGGGGAATTGGGCAGCAAAAAAGGGAGTGGTCGGTAGGGCAGGTGGAGGGTGGGGCGGCCGGGGGCAGGTGGGATGTGCTGGGCTGGCCATGTGGAGTGCACGCAGGTTTGCAGGGAGACAGCGCTAGCTGCACTGTCCATTGGGCTCTCTCTCCCCGTGCCACAATGGGACCCTCGCCTCACAGGGTGGGGACTCTCAGGGCCCCCCACAAGACCTTTCCGTTGGCCAGCCAGTCTGTCCCTGGCAAGGCCCCTCCCTGTTCCCTTCCAAGGATAGAATTCCATGTCCCTCTAGCCCCTCCACCCTTCGCCTCCGCTCCCCACTCCACACCTGCACCATCAAACGGGATTGTCTTTAACCTCCAAACAGAGAACTTTAATTAAAGAGACAGTGACCCCTTTTATGAGTTCGGTCGAGTTGGGTTTCAGGGCCCTTGTCACTAGCGGCTCACATAACGCTAACAAAAGCTTGCAGGCCCCAAGAGGAGCCGGTCTCCCTCGTAGACATTGTGGCGGGGGCACAGGGTGGGGACGGGGGGCACAGGAAAGGAGGGGGGCATCCTCGGGTCAGGAGCCCCAAAGAGTCGCAGGGAGCTGGCCACCGGGCTGGAGGTTGGGGGAGGGGCAGGCAAGAGGCTGGGGTGGGGACACCCACTCTCCGCAGCATCTTTGGGGCCTGACCCCCACCCACTGGACCTCCACAGAGTGGCAGTTCCTCTCTGTGAAATAGTTGGGCTTCCAACCGTGGCTCATGCCAATGTCCAGTGCTCCCATTATGTTTTATAAAACTGGAAGTAATTTCCAAGAGGAATAGACTGGATAGAACTCTGCTCTACGAACCGCTGAATTTTTTTACTCACATATTTAAAGGAAAAGTGATTTTATGATAAAATGTAATTGCTAATAACTATAATAACACCACTCAACATATGGCACGAAACGCAAATTCTGTCCTTAATCTGGAGGTGTGAGCTCTGTACAGCGCATGCATGGCTTGGAAGGGAGCCGACCGTCCAAACACAGGGCATAAACTCGGGCCTCCTGGTGCTGCCTACCCCTCTGCCTCCTCCCTGAAAGACCCCAAATATAGGCTATAGCTATTGGTTTAGTGTTATAAGTTTGAAGGGCCCTTATCTTATGTTTAATCACCTCTTAACTGTTGATTTTTAACCAAGGGCTTCTCTAGGTCCTGTAAGGGATGTTTGCTTGTCCTTTGATCTGGTCCTTTGATATCCTTTTGTGAATTCTTTAGGCAGGAGTGGGTTGCCCACTTTGCCACACTTATTCATTCAACAAACATCAGGGGCTGTTAAAAGGAACCTGCACGTGGTTGATTATTTATGAATGGGTGGGATTCTCTAAGTGGGGTACACTTCCATTAACCTGAGGCTGACAAGTTGTCAATTATCTGCCCTGGGGAATCAGCCACCTAGTGGTAATCCGGGGGTGCCTCTGTCTGCAAACTAGAATTGAGCCCAAACTGGCGAATTTGTGGAAATGGGACTCAAGGCCAAAATTGAAGGAAAAGGATTTTCAGCATCCCTTCCTCTTTTGCTGCCACCCAGGGGCCCCAACTCCTCCTGGTGACACGTGTTTGCCTTGTGGAGACCCTTAGGTGGGATGTGAGGACATTTGTGAGAAGACAGCCCCCTACCCAAGGAAGTGAATAGACAGATGAACATATATGCAAAGTCCTCACGTCTCAGGGGCTGTGCACTCCCACGGGTGGCCCTTCCTCTGTGCACTCCCCAGGGGGGCGGCCTGTCTGTGTGTGCCCGGGAGTGCACGCACCCACAGAGAGAGGTCACAGCCCCTTCTCTCCTCTCCGGGGGAAGGATCTGGAGGCCAGAGGGGTTGGGGAGTAATTGGTTTTGGCGTTTCCTACCTCCGCTTGCCCGGGAAGCTTTCTCTGTTTCATCTTCAGCCTGATCAATCCCCAGTCATGTGCCTTTCCACATGGGCGCCCCCGGCTCCCCAACTCACCATGTTCTTGGAAACTTCGTTAGTGCCTTTAATCTGCTGACCCAGGCAAATCACCAACTCTTCCTGCAACTCAGTCTCTCAACCCCTCCTCCCCAAGACCACCCCCAGGGATCCTCTAGGCTCAGCCCCCAGGGCCAGCTCGCCCTCCCCTTCCTCCTCACGTCCCCACTTGCCCCCTTCTGTTTCATGCACCCCCCCATTACCCCCAATCTGGGACCCTCCTTCCTCCTAACTAATGTCCTCACACTCACTGCTTTCCCACACGCATGTGCCAGTGCTTTGTGTGCGAACAGATTGGCCCATGTCTGCTGCCAGCACCCCAGAAGCGGAAAGGGTCAGATGAACCTGTTCCCCAGTGGTAGAGGGGGTGGGATCAGGCTCTGGCTGTTCCTTCTGGATTCAGAAAGATGATGACCAGGGACCTATAGCAGGGAGACACTAACAGGCATTGTGCGCTCGCCGTGTGCCAGGCACCGTGCTGGCCACGCTGCCATAGGTCATTTAATCCTCACAACCACCCATGATTTCATCCATTTTAAAGATGAGGAAATTGAGGCTTGAGAAATTAGTTACTTGTCAGTGACTAGTGGGATGCTGGTCTGCCTGATTCTAAAACCATGTTCTTTCTGCTACATGGGGAGGAAGAGGGAGCTGCTCTCTGGGCTAGGCTCTTCCTAGGCGAGCGAGACCCTGGCCTGAGGGTTGGCCCTTCTTTTCCCTCTGCTGGAGCTAGCTCTTGAGGTTCGGGGGCACTGTGTGTGTCCCTGACCTCTTCCTCTCAGCCCAGAAAGGGCCCCTGGTGCCTAACCCCTGGTCTGGGCCCCCAGGCTGCACCCTAGAGCCAGGGCGAGCCCCTGTCAGCAGGCTCCAGGCCTCCCAGGAGAAGGGTCTGCTCCTTCCGTGGCCTCCGTGGCTGGTGCACTGGGCCCATTGTCCAGGCGGGAACAAAGCCTGCGGATTTAAGCGAGTGACCAGACGGCTCTGCCAAGCAGAAAAGACCGCCCCCCTCGAAGCTGGGCCCAGCCGGGGGCAGGAGGGGGACCTGAGAGAAAGGGGACAGGGAACCTTTGAAAGTAACTAATTAAAGGGCCTTTGCCTGCCCCCTCCCCCTGGGCGCCTAATCTCTCTGGGGCAGCAGCCAGACAATATGCCCCGCCACCCCGCCCCCCTCAACCGAGTTTTAAAACAAGAGACAACTTGAAGTTAATGAGCGCCACCTGACGGGGGTCCCCTAATGAGAGGGGGCCGCTGGGCAGCTCACACATTCTCTGGTTCCATGAATAGCTGCCCCCACCCCCTGAGTTTTATTCATTAAGGGCCAGGGGGCAGAGAGGAAGGGGGCCCCTGCTCAGCTTGGAGCACGTGGACTGGGGGGCAGGGTGCGGAGGGGGCTCCACACCCAGGTCCTACAGGGCCCATGCCCAGCCTCCGAGACTGAGCCTTACCAGGAGCCGTACCTCTGGTGGCCCAAGGGCTAGCTGAGTGGCTCAGGGCCAGCCCTGCTCTGTAGCCCCTGGTGTTGGCTTTTCCAACAGGGCCCAGGGGCAGAGGAGGGATGCTTTGGGGCTGATGTACTTGGTAGTTGGGTTGGGGTGAGGAGGTTATTTGGGAGCAAGATTGAAAGCCTCTCTTACATATTTGGACACTTTTCCACCATCTCTGTCTCATCTGTGTAACCCCCAATCCTGGCTTTATCTCTGATTTCTCCAACCCTGACCCCTCTGGGCCCCTGTCCCTGAAGCTCTTCTCTGATGTCTCTGTCTCCTGCCTCCACACATCTCTTTCCCACCTCTGGCCCTTCCTTGTTACCAACAGTGGCTCCTCTCTCAGGCTCGGCCTCTTCTGTTCCCAGACTGAGGTGGGCAGCTTTAGCCACAGGAGACAGGCCCAGCCCCCGGAGTGGGCTTGTGTGTCCTGCCTCTGTGAGTGGGTTTGCACATGGGTGTGTAACAGCTTGGGGAGTGGGTAAGTGTGGGAGCACTTTGAGGAGACCGAGGAAATGGCAAATGACCCCAACTCCCTGTCCCTCAAACCTCCAGCCCTGTCCCAAATAACTATTCCTAAACTCTCTGCCCATCCCCAAACCCCACCCAGCCCACACTGGAGCCCATGGTGGGACATACAGAATGAAAGACCCTGATCCCTGATGAGGAGTCTGGGAAACGGGGACCCAGAGCAGTCCAGTTTTTGCTCTCAGATGCGGAGCTGACCAGCACAGGCTCCTCAGAGTCCTGCGATGGAATTGCACCTCCACTCCCACCCGCCCCGGCCCCATCATTCAAAGAAGGCAGCAGCTGAGAGCAACACTGGCAGGCCCCAGGATGGCCTGGGGTGGTGGGGAGGAAGGGACTGGACAAAAAGGGGGTCTCCAGCCAGCAGAGAGCCATGGACAGAGGTGACTGATTTCCCAGCTACTCATGGTGAAAATATTACATTTCATGCTTTGTTGCCGATTCATAGAAAAATCCTATTAAAACCCAGTGGATTATTTATACAGTTTAAACAAATGATGATCAAAGATTTTACATGTTTTGAAAAGAACCTGGAGTCATGCAGCCCGGCTAGGGGCTTACCCAGAGTGCGGTGGACATGTGGGAGGTGTGTGCATGTCCTGGTAGGGTGGGGTCTGATGTAAGGCTGGGAGGTGGGCTTGGATGGCCTGAGGGTGGTTAGAGCTGTTCTTTCCCACTGGGGTTGCCCCCCTATGTTGATACCTCCTCCCCTCCACCTAATCAAATCCCCACAGTTGAGCAATGATTTCATGTTTGCTTTTGTCTGTTTATCCTTTCTTTCACTGCTCCTGGATCCGTTTCAAACCCCTCTAGAGATGTAGATGGGAGGCATTTAAGTTTATGGACTGAGAGTGTGTAGGACTGGGACTTTGTAACTGGGCATGCATAGCACATGCACGGTATGGGACTGTGCGTGTGAGTCCAGTACCTGTGTGGGGGTCAGTATGGGCACACGCGTAGGGGATAGTGCATGTGTGGGGATCTCCACTGGCTCCCTCTAGGTACCTTTTTCTCAGTCCCACACCAAAGATCTACCCCTCTTTCAACAAGCCCGTCTTGGTTCTCCTCTTGCACATGCATTTGCATGCCCACACACATCCACGAGGTCAGACATATGCCTGTTCAGAGAGACATCTTTTGGGAGGCAGTGCTCCATGGCTTAGCTTGGAGTGTTGGGCAGTGGTAGTGGACAGACTTTGTGGAACTCGAGCCCAGGAGACACCATCTCAGGTTCGGGCCATGGCTCCCTCACCCCAATTCTAAAGGGCCCACAGGAGCTCCCTGACCCTGCCCAATCCCAGCTCCCTTGGGGGCATCACCCCGCACCCATGGCCCTTGCCCTGAGGAAGGGCAAGCTGAGCAGTTGAGCTCCCTGGTTGGAGGCCAGCCTGGAGCCACATGGTGAGAGCTTGGGTTGGCCCCATGAGTTGGAGGCAGGGGGAGGGAATGGGAAGGAGGGGTGGCTGGCCCCTGCGGCAGGGACAGAACGGCCCTTGTCCTATGCCCCGTGCCACCTGTCCCTGCCCACCAGACCGTCCTGCCTCAGCAGTTTTATTACCCAGGGGCAGATAGCGCCCTGGGGGGAGGCAGCCTGTTCTGAAGGGGAATGTACCCCCACCCCCCACCTCCAGCCTCAGGGGCCAGGCCAAGGCCTAGCTCAATTTCTGGTCAGATGGATCCCGAGGAGGCTAAAATAGGGTTCCCCTGGGGAGGCCAGTGAGAGGCATGGGCATTCCTAGCTAGGAGGGGATGGGGCGGGGGAAGCAACAGAGGGGAGACAGGGTCCAGCAGAGAGCGAGGAAGGAGGGAGGTGTGGTTTGGCAGGGCTGGAAACAGGAGGAGATGGGGGGGGTGTATCTGCCTCCCTGGGACCCCCCAACTCGGGTAAGGACAGAGCAGGAGGGACACAGGGTGCCTGGCCTAGTGTGAGTGCTCGGGGCTGTTGATGGGTCTGGGGGACACGGAATCTCTCTGCTGCTGTGTTTGCTTCTGTATTCATTTCTCCTTCCTGAGAGCTGGTCCCAACGTGACAGGCATCCCCAGGCCCAAGGAACGAGACCCAGCCTGAGGGTATTTAATCATCTCATCACGGAGTCAGCCCCTGGTCTATTAGTTTTTCTCCCCAACTCTCTCTGTCTCTCTTTTCTTTCTTTCTTTCTTTCTTCCTTTCTTTTTTTTTTTTTTAAGAAAGCAAACGGGCCACATTTGGGAGCCTGTGACAGCAGTGAGTAGAACAATCACTTGTGACTGAGCATCCATCACTGGCTGGGGTCCTCCAGCAGCCCGGCCGGAGCTGCCGCTGCCATCAACAGGGCCTGAGCTTTATTAGAATTTATACGGTGCCCCTATTGAGGGAGAAAATAATTAACACCCCTACAAATACATCGTAAACAAAATATTTATTAGAAATAAATAACTCATTTATTTTACATATTTCATTTCAACAATAACATTACCCAATTTATCATTTAACATTTTTGCAAGACAACTTAACGACTACTTATTAGCATTTCCATTTTTCACCCGCGCACCGTAAAGCATGGGTGCTCCCCAAATGGCCTGGCACAGGGCGAGCCAGGAGCTCTGAAGCCCCTGGGGAGGGTGGAGGACCCCTTGGAGCTCCCTTTCTCTTATGCCCTCAAACATATGCAGGATAAACATCCAACAACAAATCGGTGGAGTCACTTTCAAACATGGACATCTTCTGACCGTGCAAACCCACTGACCTGCTCTCCCCCGAACAGACATCCCTGGAAAAGACACACACAAGCACACAGATGGGAAACCCTGCCTGATTTCAAAGACTCATGCTCACACGGACCCCAACACCACACACACGCATGCACACACAGGTGCACACACCCATGCATAGACTCCCCGTGGCCCACACCCAACCGCACACCGTCACTGGCCTTGCACTTATGTCAACTTCAGATGCCACATAGGTGAGTGATGGAGAGGAGTAAGCACCTCTTCCCCTCCCTCCATGCGAGGTGGGGGGGCGAGGCATGGAATAGAAGCCAGTGTGTGGGATCCGAGGGCCCCTGCGTCCCTGTCCGTGCCTGTCCCCTCCCATTTCCTCTGCTCAACAAGGATTTCCTGGCACATGAATACTCATTTTCACCCCAAACTTCTGCCTTCAGCAGGGTCATCTTGAAGAGCCTGGCCCTGTCTCCCCATCCCCCAATCCCAAATGTGTTCTCCAGGAAGCAAGTGCCTGGGGACCAGGCCTCAGCTGCGTGGGTTCTGGGCTGTGAATCAAGGTTGGGGCTCCGGGCTACAGAGCAGGGCTTTGGGTCTGGGTGAAGTGAGTTCAGCTACCCGCTGGCATTCAGGGCATTCGAGAATCTCCCCCCCAGTCAGCCTTCCTTCCACTGGCAAATGCTCTCCCTGACTGCAGGAGGAGGGAAGGGAGCAGGAAGCCAATGCCCCAGGTGGCAGTCTAGGCGGCAGACACTTCTCCATATTAGTGGGGTGGGGATGCCCCTAAATGCTTGTGGAATCAAACTGTATTCCCACCCCCCATCTCAATCTCTAAACAGTCCACATTCCTAGTGTGCGTACATGTGTCTGTCTGCAGAGACGGGCTGGGGGAACAGATGGGTGCACACCCCTCAAGGACATGACATGCATGGGTGCACATACATGTGCACACGTGTGTGCCACTCTGTGTGAATTCTGCCCAGACTGACTCACCCCCCCACCCCCCAGCACTGTCACATCTGGGAGATCAGGGTCTGTTTGGGCTGTTGAGGGCCAAGGCGAGACGTCCCCCTTGAGTGTCGCCTCTCTGCCCTCTCTCTTGCTGGGAAGTAGTGGTGGGAGGCTGGCGGCTGGGGGGCCTGGGGCCCAGGAGACAGGGCGGGGGAGCCCTTAGAGTCAGCCTAGCTGGCCCTGGGGGCAGGGCCCTGGGGGAGCACACACAATAGCTGGAGGTTGGAGGGTCTGAAACTGGAGACTTTAATAAAAGTCACTGACAGCAAATAAAGCTGCCAAGGGAGTCCCATTACCCACAACAAGGACCCTTTGTGAGCTAAGCAGGACTGAGCTGACCCTTCTCCATGGCCTGGCCTTGTACCCACCAGTCCCAGGCCCCCACTCCCTGCTTGCAGGCTCCATAGAGCCCCCCTCTCCAGCCCAGCCCAACTGAGCTCAGGGTCTCTCCAATGCTAAGGGAACCCAGCTTGATGTTCCCACAGACTGGAAGTCCTTCTCTGTGTCTACCCCTAATCTTCCTAGCTTCAGATGCCACTAGCCAGTGGTTGCTTTGTCCTCTTAACAAGTGTTTAAGAACTCGAGTACAGGAGCACCTCTTATTAAATGAATGGGGAAACTGAGTCATAGTGGGGCTCCGCCCACTCCGGGTCAGCCCTGGGGCAGGGGATGGAGCTCCATGGCTGTCCTAATCCTGATACAGACCCTCATATGGTCTGTAACTCCAAGTCTGCCCTGTCCCTCCCTGGACCCAGTGCTGACCCGAGTATTGTGGTATGTCAGAAAGGCTGCTGAGCTCGGGGTGAGGCAGACCTGGGTTGATAGGGGTCCTGCCACCTACCAGTTTTTTGACCTTGGGCAAGTCATGTCTCCTCTCTGAGCCTCAGTTTCCTTGTCTTTAAAATGGGCGGTGGTTTAAAAGAGTTCCTCTGAGGATTAAGTGACCTAATAAGTCTAACTCTTACAAACTTTAAAATGCCCCACAAATGAGGATCGTTACAACCACTTCCTTACTTCAGCTTCAGTTTGAAACCAAATTGCATCTTGAACATTGATATCCGTGCAGGTTCTGGGTCCTGCTCTGATCCAGTCCTTGCAAGAAAATTGTCAAGATACAGGAAGCTCGATGACTAGCTGCTACGTGAACAGCTGAAGAAAAGGATGGTTCACGTTCTACCTCCCGACCTCAGCTAAGAAGCCCATTGCCTGGAGGAAGGTTTGGGGAAGGTATGTGGAGTACAGGGAAAGTTGGGGGACAGAGCACTGACCTAGAATTTGGGGAGACTTTGGGGGAATGGGGAAACCTGGGTCCAGGGCAGTTGGGAGCTCTGAAGCAGAGTTAGGGATGTGCAGAGGGAAAGCTCCTAAGGGTGAGTGCTGAGTTAAGAGATGGAGAGAGGGCAGCCCACGGGGTTGAAGGTTGCCGCTTTAAGGGCGAGATGGGGCCTGAGATGGGGGTGCCACGCAGGGTGGGAAGATGGGGGTCTGGCCATCACAAGTCCCTCCCCGTCTGGCAGGAGGGGATTCTGGTGCAGGGCGGGGAGGGAGATTAGGAGGCGCTCTCAATTGCCTTAATGGGCTCTAAGAGGCGGGATCCTATTACAGCTTGGGGTGCCCCGGGGTGCCTTGCTGGGAAGACAAGCTAATCTGCCATGCAAATTAAATCCTGCCTCAAGACGCAAGGCCTGCTTAATGTGATCCATTACACAGTTTACTTGTTTATATCTAATATTGGAACAGGCAGCCCGGGCGGGCGGCAGCGGCAGGCGGAGCAGCCCAAAAGCAGGAGAGTAAATTACCAGCAAAATGAGCTTTTCCAGCCTCAGCCGCCGCCACCACCCGCGCCTGCCCGGCTCTTTGCGTCCTGGGCGCCCCCTCCCGCCCGCCCGCCTGCAGCGTCCCCTCGCTCCTTCTTGCTGTCCCGCTTTCTCTCTGTTGGTCCTCGAATCTCATTCTTTCTCTTTGTCTTTCTCTCTCCCCCGTCTGTCCCTCGGCCGGTGTCTCCGTCTCTCTCTGTTCCCTTGTGTCATTGTCTCTCCGTCTCAGCCTAAGTCTTTCCGGCTGTCTCCCCATCCCCTTGGGTTTCTGTCACTCACTTTTGCTCTTCTCTGTGTTGCTCAATTTTTTTTCTGCAACAGAGAGATGGAGCGATGCCGTGTGCTGTGTGAGGGTGTGCAGGAGTGGGGGGGTGAGCCCAGGCCTGGGTACGCTGTTGTTGTGCAACACACCTGGGGGATCCCTGATCCAGCCTGGATGCAGGAGCTCCCGATTTGGGGCTCAGGGAGCTGCGGAGCTGCTGTTTTGCTAGCAACCCTGTTCCCGATTGTGAGGGGACAGTGACCTTGAGGTGTTCATAGGGAAGGTGCAACTGTGACTCTGCATCTGTGTGGCCATGTGTATCTGTGCACATGGGTGTGTGACTGTGACCCTGCCTGTGTGCATGAGTGTTCATGTGTGTGTGAGAGAGAATGCACGTTTGAATAACCCTGGGATTTAATAAACCCTGCCCATTCTCTTCCCGACACACTTTCAGCTGGAGCTTCCCACCTCTTGGCACTCCGGACTTTGCAGAGTAGGGGGATGAGGTTTCCTTCACCTTTCTCACACTTCTTGACTCACAGGTCACTGCTTGCAGCTCCCTGAATGCCCCAAGGCTTTTGATGCCCCGGGTCCCCTACCTGTCCACCCTCTGAGTCCCTCGTATCTGCCGTTTTGCTCTGCTCGGTTCCTGCCACAGCTCTCACTCCCACTGGACGCCCATCTGTGAGCCAGGCATGGTCATCCAAGAGATGGAGAGGGATAAAAACTAGCCCTGGGGTGACCCAGGTGAGAAAGATGAGGGGGAGGTGGTAAACAAGGGAGGGACAGACCGATTGACCCATAGACATAGACAGACACAGGGCAGGGGCCAGGCAGCAGGGAGGCAGGAGGGTGTGGGATGGCTGAGGGTCTGTGACTACAGGGACCACATATCTAATATGGAGGGGCCATTCCAGACTCCAAAGCTGCTTGGGGCTGGAGGGGTGTGTGTGGGGTGGGGGGCTTCCCAGCCTCTGGGCTTGATGGGACACCTGCCCTGCAGCCTCATCCTGAGGAGGAGACAAGAGTCAATCCAGCCTAAGCCTCTGGTCCCAAGGGGAGCCAGCCCTCCCTACAGGGCTCGGGGTGCCTCAGGCCTCCCGGGCAGACTGGGGGCACCGGGAGCGAAAGCTCCCACAGCCATGACGTGCACAGCTGCTGCTCTCGTGCCTGCCCCTGCACACATTCGCCCACAAGCACCATGTGCCAGGCTGGAGGCATGCCAGCGAGGCTCCCCTGGCCTGGTCCATGGCTCCCATAGCTGGGTCCTAGCCACAATCCTTGTGGCCAGGGCTCCTGACTCCCTAACCTGCTCTCTAAAGGCTTTGTTCCCTCCCAGGCCAAGGAGCCTTCCTGATCCCTCATCTCCCATCCTCCCATCCCTCTGGGACTCTTGGTCCCCATTTCTTCCTATTCCCAAGAAACCTGGAGTCCTCAGTTCTCCAACTTCCTGGTGCTTGTCTCCTCGTCCCTGACCTCTGGCCATGGTTGGGCAGTTGGGGGGGGGGCATGACGGGTAGGTGGGGGAGAGGGAAGGTGTGAGTCTGTATGTCTGTGTGGAACGGGGGCTGTTTAGATAAACAGATGGCAACAAATGGCATAAAATTATATACCCATAATGTCAGTTCATAACATTTTGTTCGACATACTTGATTTAATCGCTTAGCTGACGATTTGGCTTTTGGGCCCATATGGTGGGGAATGAAGCTGCGTGGCACCCGCTCCAATCTGGCTCTTTTATCACCGAGACTGGGGGGGCGGGGATGAGGGGATCGGTGGGGGGAGGAGAAGAGATGCAGATGGAAAGAGAATGAGCTGACGGGAGGGGGGCCAGGGAGGGGGTGACGATAGGGACTGAAAGGGGCTAGACCCTGGCCGGGTGGAGGAGGACGTCTGGAGACAGTGTGGGAAGGGCCCGAGCCAGCCAGGAAGCCAGCACTGTCTCCAGGAGCCCCGGACCCCATGGCCGATGGCACTGGACTCCCTTGAGGTTGTGGCCAGCGATCTGCCTCCATGAGCCTGGTAGCCTGAGAATCTCTTTTTCTCTCTTCAAAACTAAGACCCAGACCCCCAGCTCCTAACCTTTGGGGTTATCCCTATCACTTCCACCAAACTTAATAATTTGTGTGTGCATGTATGCGTGTGCATGTATGCGTGGTGGCTTAGCAATATGTGCGAGGATGTCCATGAGCGTGTATGAGGTGTGACAAATTAAGTCTGCAAATTGCCTGAGTTTCACCCTGAGCAACTGTGAGGATGTGAATGAATGAAGGTCTGTGGCTGTTTTTGACTGAGTCTGAGTATGGCCGTGGGAGGGGTGTATGACGTTTTGGATCTGGCTGGGAGACTTGCGAAAAGGTGAATGACTGTGAGCAGGAGTTTGCATGGGGTGAGCGCAAGTGGGTGTGGTAGGGTGTGACTGTGTTTGGGACTGATTTGTGAGGCTGTGGGGCTGAAAGCTGCGTATGGGTGTGACTGAGTGTGTTTCAGATGGGCTGTGGTGCATAGTAGGTGCTCAAACAGTGTTGCTGAGTATGAGCATCCAGCCCTCTCACAGTGGTCTTTCTGAGTATGTGCTGAACTGGGGAAGGTTGTGTGTGCATGTGCATGAACATGGGACAGTTACTGGGGCTACCAACACACACACACACCCCTCCTGGGCTGTGAGCAAGCCCTTCAGGGCACCCACCCCATACTCTCTGCAAACAGAAGGCAGGCCCTCCACTGCGTGCCCCCTCCCGCATCTCCTGGCTGCACTCACCTGCACTCTGCCTGGTGCTCAGAGAGGAGAGCCAGGCGGCTTCCTGGCCCAGGTCCCCACCTCCCCAGTTGCAGTCCTATCAGCATGGGCCCTGCCCACCGTTCCGTTCCCTATCCAGGCTCAGAGCTGTGCCAGCCCCGCCAAGCACCGCAGATCTGGGCCCAAAACAGCTCCCATCACTCATGTCGCAGCCTCATCTGCCCCCTGCTGGGTGCCGCCTGCTGGCTCCAGAATGGAGCCAGGAGCCGGCCCGGGATGGGACTGGCACTGGTGGGGGCTTGGGAGCCTGCTCTCCTCCCCACCCGGGGAGCCCTGTCCCCTCCCTCAGTATGGGCTTTGTGTGCCCTGGGGCTGCTGGGCTTGCTTGGGGTCTGGCCCCCATTTCAGTGCTTGCTGTGCCTGTGCTGCTGTGTCCCTGCATCTTCACGTGGCCACCGTCCCTCTGCCACTCTGTCCCTGCCTCTCTTCCACAACCCTGCTTTACTCTCCTTGGGCGGCTTGGCACTGAGGGCTTCCGGAGGTGGAGATCAGGGCTGGGCATAGGCTGCTGGGGTGTCTTCTCCATCTGGTAAGTTCTATTTCCACCACCCCGGCAAACCAGCAGGATTCTTTATGGCAGGGAGACAGGCACCTTAGCTGGTGGCTGGGGACGTGGGGATGGGGCGATCGGTGGGGGTGGTTGGGTCTGTGGCAGGGCCCTGGGGCGGGGATGGGCTTGCTGGCTGCTCTTCACAACTCTCCAATCCAATGCGGCTCACCCCCTTACTCCTCCACCAAACCCTCAGCTCCTTCTCAGGCCATTTGATCATTCATTTTGTTCAACAATCATGGGGCCATGGGAGGTGCCACACATTGTGTTAACCAGGTGAGCAAGATGCTCACAGACCCTGTCCTTGAGGAACTCTCCGTGTAGGGGAGACCAGTGTACAAACAGATGAGGATGCTGGTGTTACAGGGGTTAGGAAAGAGGGCTTCCGAAGGTGGAGATCTGGGCTGGGCATAGGCTGGGGAGAAGCTTTATGGAGCTGGGGTTCTCGATGCATTAAAGACACTTCATTTTTATACTTACAAAAATAATACTTGCTCAGTGCAGAAGGCTTAGAAGCCCTAAAAATACCCAAAGAAAAGCAAAAGCAAAATATAGCCTCTAAAGAAAATTGGGGGGAGTCTCGAGAGATGAGTGGAGTTTCACCAAGTGACTGATGTGGTAGTGGTGGGGCAGTTGGGGGAGGAGAGGGAACTTCAGGAAGGGCCTTCCAGGCACGGGTGGCAAGGCAGGAGTCAAGGCCCCCTGGCATAAATTTGGAAACATTGGTAGCTGTAAGAAGCTTGCTGTGGCTGAAGCCTAGGGGTCCCATAGGCTGGCCGAGTTTGGCCTTTGTTCTATAAGCAAGGAGGAGACACCTTGAAGGATGATAAGCAAGTGAATAGCGTGATCCTGTTCTCCATTTGAGAATAGTTATTCTGGAGGATGGATTGGAGGTGATTGAAACCTGAAGCAGGGAGACCAGTCAGGAAATCAGTGCAGTCATCTAAGAGACGATGAGTTGATGACTGAGGTAGCTCAGTGGGAATGGAAAGAGGGGGAACCACTTGGAAGAGGATAAGATTAGGGTTAGAGACTGGTTTGATGTGGGAGTGGGAGAGAGGGAGGAGCCAAGAATGAAACCCAGGCTTTGGCTTGGTTAATGGTGTGGCTGGTGGCATCATTCACTGAGATGGGAAACTTAGAAGAGGAGCAGGATTGGGTGGAGTAAGAGAAGGGCTGAGTGTGGTTTGGGATCTGTTGAATGTATGATGGAGACATTCCAATGGAAATGTTCAGTTGACGGTGGAAAAAAGAATCTGTATCTTGGGGATATGGATTCAGAAGTCATTGTTCATTTCTATTTACTAATCAACAGATATTCCTTGAACATCTATGCTAGATTGGGCTGGACATGCAATGGTGAACGAAATGGGATGCATCCTTCCCTTGCGTGGCTCAGTGCTATCCATGGAGAGGTATCTGAAGCCATGTGGGTGGATGAACTTCTAAGAGGGAGAAGAGAGGAAGGTGCTAGAGTATCAGCCTCTCAGGGCTTGAGAAGGGGCAGCCACAAAAGAACTTGGGCCTCTTCTTTCTCTCAAATCATGTAAGACCATGTACTACACTTGCTGCATTATCTTCTTGATAAGCTTTGACTGGATGTCTCCTGTGGACGCTATTCTCCAGGTCTGCTCCCTGCCTGTGTATCCACAGACACTCACATGTGTGTTTAAGGCAGCCAGACTCCTGTGTCTGCCTTGCGCCCACACATGGGGTAGTGGAAGAGAAGTCCCACAGACTCTGATTCTATCTGACATGTATAAATCCTTCTTCAGCTCCTGCCATCATTTGAGAGAAACCAAGACTCCTTGCTATGGTCTTCAAAGCCCTTCCTGATTTGGCCCCTGCCCCTACCCAATTATCCAGCCTCATCTCCAGCCAAGTCTCCCCGATGCCCTAGCAGCTACCCTTCCAAAAATGAACTGCCAGTCCCTAATGGGCCCCTTCTGTCTCCAGCCTCCAAGCTTTGCACATGCTCTTTCGCCTAATACCATCTTCTCCTAACCAATCAGCCCAGCTAACTCTTAATGACCCAGTACAAGTGTTTCCCATCTGGTTGGAAGCCTTCTCTGTTCTGCCACAGCCCCTTGGGAGCACTTTTTGTTCATCTCTATAGCCCCAGTGCTTGGTATAGTGCTGGGCACATATTAGGTGCTCAAAATTATAGGCTGTTCATTGGAGGTAGGCTGGTACTGAGATAGGACTGGTTGGAGGTGGCGTGGGTGTGGGGTAGGGCTGGTATTTCAAGATGCACTAGTGTTAGGGAAAGCTGATGTGGGGGTCAGGCAAGGAGTTGGGTAGGGCTAGGTGTTGGAAGTGGGTCTTGGGGCTGGGCTGGTTGTTTGGGGTAGGGATGGGTGTTAGAAATGCAGTGTTGAGAGGTAAGCAGGCATCTGGGTATAGCAGAAAGGGGTCTGAGTGTTGAGGGGAGGCAAGCAAGTGGGGAAAAGATGTGGGAGGGAGTTGGATTTGGGAGTGTAGAGAGAGCCCCTTGAGACCTCTCCAGGGTTCCGACTTTTAATGCTGCTGATCCAGCTCTTCCTGAGTAACCAGCTTCTTCCCAGAAGGAGAGGAGAGGAGACCCAGGGAGAAGAGCCTAAAAGGGTGAAGAAGGATTTTCATTATGAAGTTAATTAGCTTCAGAGCCGCTGCACCTTTCAGGACGAGGAATTAGAGGGATTTAATTGCTTTATCAGCCTTCCCTTTGATTTTCAGCAATCAGGCCGATTCCATTTAATTTAACTGCCACAGACGAGGAGAAAATTGATGCGCTCACCTGCCTCCGAGCAGAAAGAGAGAGAGTGGGGAAGAGGGAGAGGGGGAGCCAGAGAGATTGGCAAACACAGAGTCTGCAGATTAATGAAAACCAACAGCATTTGCTCACAATTGGAGATGAAGTGTGCCCTGGAGGAGTTTGGAGCTGTGCATGTGGCTGTCTCTGTGTGGCTCTGTGTGAATTTGTGTGTGCCACCGTGCGGGAGCGTTTGTGACTGTGCACGTTGGCATGGGTGTGACTGTGAGTCACTTGGTTGACGCAGAGGTGGGGATGTGGGTGAATATTGTTATTTGGTTTGTAGGTAAGTGATGGTAGAGTATGTGATTATTGCAGACTCCCTGCACATGCAGACAACAGAATGAACGAGGCTGTGCCTGCGTGTGTAACCGCGAATACAGGTGACTATATGTGTGTCATTGTGCAGCTGAGGACTTCACTGTCTGTGCAACTGCACATCTATTAGTTCATTTGTTCAGCAAGCACTGGGTGAGCTCCTGCTAAGAGCAGACACAGTGCCGTGGGGCAAAGGGGAATAGATGGGGTCTCTGCCCTCAAGGACTCATAGTCTAATAGAGGAGACAGACTGGTGAATAAGTGTCACAGTTATAATACTGTGCTACATGGATTGCTCTGGGAGCACTCTTCTGGAAGGCCTTCCAGAAGAGGTGGCTAAAAAGGTGAGAAAGCTTCTAAGTAGAGAAGGGATTGATGGGGTTGGGGTACATGAAGGGCCTTAGAACCAGAGGGAACAGTATGCGGTGCATAAGGGGAAGCTGGGGCTGTTCAGAAGGGCAGACTCCAGAACGGGGAGAACTCAGAGTCATGCTAAAAAAAAAAAATTGTGGACTTTTCCTGTACGATTAAGGGGGATGTGACCTGGTCAGATTTGTGCATTAGGAAGGCCTCTCTGGCTGCTGTGTGGAGCGTGGGTTAGAGAAGGCAAGACCAGAGGAAAGGAAACCAGTGGCATTTTGCCAGTTGCAAAATTCAGGGGCGAGATCATGAGGGTCTGAGGGAAGGGAGAAAACAGATTAGGTAGAATGGACAGCATCTGTGAAGTGTGATGGGCAGAAGGTGTTGAGGATTCTGAACAGTTAGGTGCTAGGTGATTCTATTATGGGGATACTGGTGGAAAATCCAACTGTAGGATGAGGACAGATTCAGTCTTGAACATGTAGAGTTCAAGTTGCCACAGGACCTCCAGGTTGAGGCATCCAGCAGGCAGCTGGATCTGGGTCTGGAGCTCAGGAGAGACTCTGGCTTGGGGGTAAAGGTAGGTGAGTCATCAGCATGTGTAGGTGATGAATAATGCCATGGAAAGGATGAGACTGCTCAGGAAAGTGTTGAGATAAAAAAAAGAAGAGGGTCAAGGGCAAAAGCTGGAGATCACTCATGTGTATTAGATTGGAGGAAGAAAAACAAACAGAAAGATGCTGAAGAATCAGACAAAACAGGAAAACGAAGAGAAAGTTAGGAAAGTGAGAACACTGCTGAGTTCAGTTTTAGACATTGAGTTTGAGGTTTGCTATGAGACATCCACTGGAGGTTTCTAGGGGACAGGATCTAGAACTAGGAGACAGCTCTCAGCATGAATGAAGGTTTGGGAATGTAAAGTTCATAGTGGAATCTGGTATAGCTGGATGAGTGGATGGATGTAGAGGGAGGCAAAATTGGAGAAGTGAGTCAGGTTGTGTACGGCCTCACTTAACAAGCTCCAAGTTAGCACTTTAACCTGAGGGCAGGAGTTATTGATTGTCTTTTATAAGGAAGATGATTTGATCAGATTTTCATTTTATAGAAATCACTCTAGGTCTCAGTTTCATTTCCCCCCAAATCATTGATGTGAGATAAGGACTTGGATTGAGGGCAGTTTATTTGGGACGTGATCAAAGATTAGTAATAAGGGAGTAGGGAGAGTAAAACAGAGAAAAAAGCTGGTTGCCAATGTAGGCAACTGGTGCTCAATCTTTGGGGATCCTCTGAGGAAAAATTTGCCTCAGAATTGTTCCTCTAAAGGACTGGACATTTATTTCATTTATCTACTGACTGGAGTCCCATGTTAGTTGAAGGTTACCTTGGGGCTATTATGTCCCCTTTTTCTGGGGTAACTGAGCTGAAATCAGAAGTGGCTGAGGGGGTGAGAAGGGAGAAGTAGTAAAAGCATCTACTACATTCTGGTAGTCATTTGGGAGGTGGACTAGAGGGGGAAAAGTTGGAGGCAGAGATGCCCATGAGGAGATGCTCGCAAAGTCCAGGCAATCCAAGGTGAAGCATGTAGGAACTGATAGAAGGAAGGACCATCTTGGTGGCATAGAATTAACAGGATTTGAAGATCAATTTGGGGTTTGCGGTAGGCAGGGTAATGACCCCCAAACATGTCCATGTTCTAATTCCTGGAATCTATGCATATATGATGTTTCATGTGAGGGGGAATTAAGGTTGCTAATAAGCTTCAGAAGATTATCCTGGATTATCTGGGTGAGTCAAATCTTTTCACTAAGGGTCCCTCTAAGTGAAAGAGGGAGGCAAGAAGGTAAGAGTCAGAGAAGGATTTGAAGATGCTACGCTGTTGGCTTTGAAGACAGAGGAAGGGGCCGCAAGAAAAGGAATGTAGGTGGCTTCTAGAAGCTGGAAAAGACAAGGAAATGGATTCTTCCCTAGAGCCTCCAGAAGGAACACAACCCTGCCAACACCTTGATTTGAGCCCAGTGCGATCCATTTCAGGTATCTGACCTTCAAGACCATAAAATAATAAATTTGTATTGATTTAAACTGCTAAATTCGCAGGTCCAAGAAAGAGGTCTCTTAAATGACCAAGTTTTCTAGCTTGGGTCAGATAGGGAGAAAGGAATGATTTACTGAGGAAGGAAGAGAAGCAAATTTTGGAGAGAAGCTTTGGAGCTATTTCAGCCATGTACTTTGTGTGGCTGGAGGGACTTCCATGTGGAGGTACCTAATGGACATAGAGAATATGAAGCCAGGTGGGGGGAAGATTTTGGGGCAAGAGGATTCTCATCACTGTAGTGATACCTGGAGCTGTGGAACCAGATGCGCTTACCTAGCAGAGGATGAGAACAGAACCTTGGGGAAGAGGCCAGTGTGTTGGGGCTGAAGGAGGAGTTGCTGGCAGTGGAGGCAGGGTCTGTTGATCTGTCTCCCCTTAATGAGCTCTTTGAGTTCCAGTGTTGGTTCTGAGGCCTTTACTCTTCCTCCTCCACTGTCCCCCCACCTTCCCCACGTCCTTGGTCTCTCAGGAGGTGGTCTGCAGGGTTGCTCTGTACTGTTGTACGGGTTGTGCATTGCACATCTCTAAGGAGTATCATTCACATAGTAAACTACAATATGAATGAGGTGCGCTCCTAGAGTTGTCAGTGTACAACCTTGCCAACAGTACATGATGGCCTTGTTGGCCTGTCTAGAAAGACAGGGAGAGGGACTTTCCCTTTCCTCTAAACCATGTATCCAGACCCTGAACCCTGGATCGAATTTAGGATGCAAAAGGAGTCTCAGGAGCAAGTCCTAGATACACGGTTGGAGCAGCCCCTAGAAGGATGGGGCCCTGGAGGCCCAGCTGTCAGGTGTCCAGGTCCGGGCCCTCCTGTCAACCCCACCCTTAGGAGGACAGCTCTTCCCTCACCCCTTACCCTGTTGGCAGCCTTTTGATTAGAATGTGGACTCTAACTTGGAATTAACCTGATTAATGTAATGAAGGCAGGGCCAGCTCAGCACTGCCCGGTGATGAGGGGAGATGGATTGGGAGCGAGGGCGCACGGATGGAGGCGCGGCCGTAATTGCGGCGTTTACTGCTACCTGCCTCACTGACCCTGCTGTTTAGCCCATTAATGATTACACACAAGCCTCACTTTCCAAAGATAATGACAGAGAATCTTGAGGGAGGGCATAGGAGGAGGGAACTGGGGGGCTAGGGTCTGAGGGAGACATGGGTCTGAGGATGGGGCCATGGCTGGGATGAGGGGATGAGGGGATGAGGGGCCAGGGCATGGAAGCAGGTGGGGAAACAGAAAATACAGAGGTACAAGATGGGGACAGCCTCCAGGATCCTGCCCCTTTAGGAAAACTCTCCATGCAGAATCCCTCCCTACCACCCAGCACTGAAACATGAGCAGGGACTGCTGCAGCTGGCAGAGCTCTCTGACTGGGCAGGAGGTCAGCACCATTCACTCCCCAATTCAGGAGGGCTTCCTGGAGGAGGAAACCTTGGGAAGAGGAAAGAAAACACAGGGAGTGGGCAAGGCTGAACAGTGCCTTCACCATTGCTTCCAGCATACCCTGATGCAGGGAGAAGAGCATGTGGGGGGTAGAGGCAGAGACTTTGGGGGTACAGATCCATACACCCATGGACTCAGCTCATTTAAACTGGAAGACTTACTTTCATTAATTCCTCTTTCATGTCCCAAAGAAATGAAATTGATTTCCCTAATCTCATCTGCTGCTCCTGCATGTACTTTACCCTCATTCATATGTCACTCATTCATGATAATCAAGAGCACTGTCCCAGCTCTGCTGCAAACTTGTTGATCCCAATGGGCAAATCCCTTCCCATCTCAGCTGGCTTCTCTGTCAATGAGGGGGATGGACCAGGAGGTCAGCCCTGATATGTAGCGATGCACATTTCACATGTCTTCACTGACATCTGCAATCTGTCTGGGCAGCTCTGTGTGAATGGAGGGTCCTTTCAGCAATCAAGGTCCTCTTTTACCTGTGGCCCTGGGGGCCACACACTGTTCTCTGTGGCTGAGCAGCCCTGAGGACAGGGGAGTGCCTTTCCAGCCTACTCAGGACCCCCAGTTGCCCACACCTCTGTTCTAGCTTTCTACTATCTGGTTGGATCTGTGGACCCACATTAAGCTCATGGGCAACAATTCTCTGTTTTTCTTATATGAGCCAGTGGCAAACCAGGACTCCCTCAGGTTGCACTGGGGCCATTGATTTGTCAAACAAGTTCAGGGCTTCACATTTATTTCTTAAATTTCATTATGTTAAATTTGACCCATTATTCCAAGCTATCTGTAAGGCCCTAATTTTGTCTTCCACCATTTAAAAATTGTGTATCATTGATAATCTGATGAGCCTGGAGGTCATTAACAAAAAGGTGGAAGAGGAAGGGCCAAGGATGGAGTAGTGGGACAAAGCTCTAGAAATTTCCTTTTAGGCTTACACCCATCTACTTTTTTGACATCTTCCTCCATTTTGGCCTCTGGTGCCAAAATGGTGAGCCTACTTTGGTTATTACTGTGCCTAAATGTTCTCTACTTAGTGCCCACATACTGCAACTAATATATTTCCCAGCCAGAACAGAGACTCCGCAGGGCAAGAACCGCATTTGTCCTGTTCATCACTGAGTCTCCAAAGCCTAGTTCTCTACCTGAGACTTAGAAGGTGCTCAATATAGAGTCATTAAGGGAATAAATGACTTTTCTGGCAGAAATGAGAGAGATAACTGTGTCAGGGTGGGACAATTATGTGTGCTACTGTGCAAAACTTTAGGAATGTATTACATGTTACTGTCCCCGAGCACTCATGTTCTAGCCCCTGCCACTGGACCTTTGAAGAGAAGTGGTGGGGAAGAGAAGGGGATTTGATGAAAAATTTTTATAAAAACTGGGATTCTTCCAGTGTGTGTATGTGTGCATGTGCAGGCGAATCTATGGGGACCATTTTGCACTGTTTAGTTTGACACTTTGATTGGCACTTCTGGGGGGATCTTCCAGTTGGAGGTATCCATTAGGCAGATGGAAATATGAATCTAAAGTATGGTGGAGGGATCTGAGCTGAAGATAATAGATTTAGGAGTGGTCAGTGAGCATATAAGTGGTTGTTGAAGCTGAACGAGGGGCCATGATGCCAGAAGGAGGGGGTCAGGGCTGAGGGCTGAGGGTGGAACCCTAAGGAACACCAGAATTTGAGGGTGAGGGAGATTTGGAGAAGCCAGTGCTCAAGAACAAGAAATCACCATCAGAAGTAGGAAGAAAATCAGAGAAGAGTTTTGCCAGAAAGCCAAAGAGACCAAGTTACAAGAAGATGGGGGTGGTCAGAAGTGTGAAATGCTTCAGGGATGCCGAACAGAATGGGATCCGAGAGAGAAGACATGGGATGGCAGGAAAGAAAGACCTTGGACCTAGGAAAGACCTTGGAGAAAGCACTTTCCCTGGGGAGAGGGAGGGCAGAAGCCAGATGACAGTGGGCACAGGGTTGGAGGTGGGAGAGGAAAGTAGCGAGTGTAGGCTATTCTTCCAGAAAGTGTGGTGAGGATGGAAAGGAGACTATGAGGTCCTGGACTATGGGGAGGCAGGGTCAAGGGGAGATGAGGGAAGTATGTCTGTAGGCTTGGAGGGATGGAGAAGGGGAAGGAGATGGTGGAGAGAGAAGAGCTGTAGCAAAGTCATTATAAAACAGCCCTTATGGTTTATAAAACATCTCTGCATCTTCCACAAAGTCTGTTGAAGATAGCATCCGTGATGTTTTGGATATTCACCTTTTCATATAGTGTCAGACCCATAGAGCTACAAAGGGGGGGAGCTGTTATTATTATCTCTATATCATTAGGAATTCAGTTGCAAGAAATAGAAATCCACTCTGGCAAATTAAGCAGAAAGGGAGGTAGTACTGGGAACGGAGGGGGATCTAGGCTGCTTCTCAGGAGTGATTCCGAGGGCCATGCAGCACAAGTGGCTGCCAGGGGAGCCACAGCAGGAAGGTGGAAAACTGTTGACCCCAAGGTCAGAGCTGTTGGCAGCATTCACGGACCAAAACACCACTGTCACTGCTGATGCCACCTCTCATGCTTCCAAAGCCATTGACTAGACACTGGAATGCTGCTGTAGAAACACCTTCTGCTTCTGATGCTGCATAATGTTAAGTAAGTTGCTTAATTTGTCAGAGCTCAGTGTTACCACTTGGAAAATGGAAAAATTCAATATTGTGGGAGGAGAAAAATGAGACTACATGCAAATGTGTTTTAGAAACTGTGCTCACATAAAACGATGAACTCCTCATGGGGAGGATAGTGGGTTGAATTGTGTCCCTTTCCTCCACCCCAAAGGCATGTCTACATCCTAACTCTCAGTATCTGTGATGGTACCTTATTTGGAAAAAGGATATTTGCAGAAGTAATTAAAGATCTCAACATGCAATCATCTTGGATTATCTGGGTGGGCCCTAAATCCAATGACTAGTGAGTGTCCTTATAAGAGACAGAAGAGGAGAAGACACACATACAGAGGAGAAGGCCATATGAAGATGGAGGCAGAGATTAAGAGTTGTGCAGTCACAAGCCAAGGAATGCATGGAGCCACCAGAAATTGGAAAGGCAAAGGATCTTTGGAGGGAACAAGTTCCTGCCAACACCTTGATTTAGGACTTCCGGCTTCCAGAACTGTGAAAGGATAAATTTCTTTTGTTTTAAGCCTTCACGTTTGTGGTCATTAGTTATGGCAGCCACAGGAAACTAATACAGGGAGGGAGGTGCTCTACCCCCACCCGCAACCCCTGCCATGAGTCACATGTACTCAAAAGATGCCTAAGTGAAACAAATGTACAATATATAGCATTTTTCAATGAGAGTGGGAACTTCTTGAGGGCAGAGACTGCTTCTCACAGTGTCCAGCCCAGTGCCTGGTCAAGAGGTGCGCCACATCTTTGGGCTGATTAGTGGGTGAATAAATGAGAGAATAAACAAATGGAGGAAGAGGAGGTAGAGCATCCTGTTTACCACTTAAAGAAGAGGATGAAGGAACCACATCCTCTTCAAGTCACTTGTGGCTTCTATTTCTTTAGCCAAGGAGCCAGTGGCCATGTCAAAGATGAGAACATGGAAGAGGGGCTGGAGGTCAGGAAATGGACTTTGCTCCTGACCTAGGAGTGCTCTGACCTTGGGGGCCTGATGCTGATGAGACTCACGAGAAGCTGAGTCTTTGGTTAAAACATTAATTTATTGTTCAGGGACACTGGGAGATAGTCCTTGCCAGGTGAGCTGTATTTGGAGACTTTTCCCAGTACCTGTCTCCCCTCTTGGTGGCTGGGAGATCTCATCTGTAATCCATAGGCTTCTGGGTGGGCAGACTTACTAAAAATAAGCCAGTGGCATTTTGGCAGTTGAGGGCCTGGGGATGAGGTGCTGAGCTGGACCTCCTAATCTCAAAGGGAAGAGTACCTAAAGTTATAGTGCCCCAAACAGGATTGCATGGTGTCCACAGAGTCCTTGACTACTTGACTACATCCCTGGGTTCTAGACTCTGCTGATTTCCCCCAGGAGACCTGCCTTCTTCCATTTTAGTCCTTTCCAGTTCTCCCCTGCATGGAAATGCCACATTCTCCTCTCTGAAAACTCTCTTGTCTAGCTTTGCTCCTGGTTTTAATTCAGTTAGTGGTGGTTCTTCCCTTTTGAGTTGAAACTGATTCACCTTCTACCCTTGCCCGATTCCTGGAAGACCTATGTAAAGTGACCCTGTCCCAGAGCCTTGCAAAGGAATGCAGGGAAATTTGGATCAAAGATCCAAAACCAAGTCCAGTTGATTTCTTTTCTTGAGCCCGTTACACAGTAGTGGGGCAAGAAAATGAAATAACTTCTGCAAATTCACCCTGAGTGCCTTGGATACGGAGAGGAGAAGAAGAGCGTTGTTTTGTTTTGTTTGTTTCTGTAGGGATATGAGCTTGTGTTTCTGTGAGTGAGGTTGTCATTACCTCTACCTGCTGGAAATGCAAACTGGTGTCTCTCCCAGAGGAGAATGTAAAAGAGCTAAAGACCTTTTTGCTATACTCCAGCTTCCCAGGGGCAAGGAAGGAAGAAATAACCTGGTAATAAAAAGATTCTAGAAGGAAGACAGGGAGGCAGGGAGGCAAAGCCAGGGAGAGATATCCAGCAAAGAGGAAACAACCCATACCACTGTACCCATGCATGAACTCAGAGTCTGTCACCCCAGGGGAAAAGCAGGCTGCCCTAGGCATCAGTAGTGAGTGATACCCTGAAGGGCCCAAGGAAGATCCCAAAGGGCCTTCTGTGATTTGCATGTGAGACCTGGCAGAACCATACCCAGGTGCATTCGTCCTCCTAGCTGCTGTCTGCAGAACTTTGTGGTCCCAGCTGGGAAACTGAAGAAATACGGTGTGAGGGGAATGACTTTTTATCTCTTCTGGCATTTGGAGTTTATGCTTCTGGAGAGAAGGATGAAGAAGGGCTGTGAACAATGAGCTATGAACATGGTCTCAAAGATTAAAGACCGGGATATGCTTTTGGGATACTGTGCCAGGGATGGTTGGGAACTTTTGGGAAGAGACCTGCTTTGATTAAAAGAGTTGTAAACTGCAGTTTGATGATGGGATGACAGGGAAGGCAAAACCCAGATAAATCTGTAAAAGTGAATGCCATGGGGAACACAGTTGTGACATGGTATGTAAGAGGGTGTGATGGCATGATGAAAGGAGGAAGGCTTTGGGGTGAGGCAGACCTGGTTTGAATTTTGCATTAGCTATTTATTAGTTGCATGATTGAAAATGGTTACTTATCCTTCAGAGCCTCAGTTTCTTCAGCCATAAAATGGGACCAATAATATCCACCACCCTCAATTGTTGTGAGGATTAAACGCAAAGATGGAGACAAAGCCCTCGATATTGTGCCTACGAATGGTAACCCATACTCTTTTCCCTCTCCTCTCTCTCTTCCTTACAGCGGAGCCCGAAATTCTCAGGGAGAAGAGAGAAGAGCATGAAGAGTGTTATTTGTCCTCCAAGATAGCTGTGTACAATTACCAGAGACTGGGAAATCAACCTTGATTTTTTTTTTTTTAAATAAGGAAAAGGTTCAAACAAGCAAGAAGGGGCTGAGTCAGAGGGTAGAGTGCTTCCTCTTCCCTGAAGAGTACAAGCAGAAGCTGAATGGCCTTCATCCAGGAGGACCAAGGAGGCAGCCTGTGGATTAGGTGTGAGCATGGAGCAGACCTCCACCCAAGGCTGGAGACCTGCCACCTCCTCCGAGGCAGGGAGGCTGGGTTGTCATGAGAAGAGCTTGGGGAGAGAGAGAATTCAGCATTCTACTGTGCTCGTGTTCATAGGTCACAGGCACTTTGGTTAAACATGAATTGACCTTTTTTTAAAAAGCTCTTTTCCCCCATTACCTGAGTTGTAAATGTTAACTGAACAACAACAAAAAAAAACTGGAAAATTTAGATATACAGAAAGAAAGCATCACCCATAATCCTACCATCCAGAAATTGCCACTGTTAACATTTTGGTGTAAAATTATCCAGATGTCATATGTTATATGTACATAATATACTTTTTAAAAGCAAAAATGGAATTATATAACATACTGTTACAAAAACTTTTTTTTTCACTTAATGTACTGTGGACAATTTTTCATGATATACATATAGTTCCATAATCTGTATCAACATTGTTAATTGTCACATAGTATTTGACTGTAAGGATAACTTTATTCATAATCACTTATTGTTGGACACTTATAATGCTTTCTGCTTTTAAAAACAATAATGCAAGGAACATCCTGGAGTAAGTACCTCTGAATCTGAGAGAGGCATGGGAAGATACTAATGTGACCAGCTGGAAGTTCTCAGAGGAGGCCAGGTTGAGTAAGACCTTGCACAGACCATGAGAAGAAGGAAGAGTGACCAAGAAAGGGGATGCCGCATTGGCACCAAACTGTGAGAAACACCTGAAAGGGCAGAGCTTGAAAGGAGTGGAGGCCTGGCAGGGGAATGGTTAAATCAATCCCATGCACATCCATCCTACAGAGGACTCTGCAGCAGTTAGAGGATGGGTACTAACAGGACATCTCTCCAAAGTATATTGTTGCATAAGAAAAGCAAGATGCAGAACAAAACACATAGTATGACATTAAAACACAGTTTGATGATTTATACAGGCATTTTCCCTCTTAAGGTCAGGAACCCAGTCCTTCAAATCAGATGTTCTGTGTGAAAATGCTAAGTGGGAACCTGTTTTCCATTATTTTAAATGGAGAAAAATGATAATAGGTAATACGTCAACTTGAGCCTCTAAACTGATTTCCTGAAATGTAACTAAAGCCCAGTAAAATGCCCATATACAAATAACAAATTATGATGATGTCAGGATGTAGAATCCTCAAAACATTGCTTCTTGGTCACCAAACAATGAATATGGTTGGAACTAATGGTTGCTTTGTTACCAATAGTAAGGCCTCTCATCCTTGACCACACCCCAGTCCCATACCCCCTTTTGTTGACACTTTTCCAAACATCTATATGTGATTCTTACATCCCACCAATTATATTTGAAATGTAAATTGGGATTTTTCTTGTACATCATTATGTTTAAAATGCTGTGTGGCCATCCCAAAGTAATTTGGACAGAGAATAAAAATATATATGCAGGGCCCCCCTGAGGAGCTGGGGGAAAATGCAGATGTGTTGGGCTTCCCCACCTGGATTGTTGCTGATATTCTCACTAACATTGAGGACTGACAGATTGACATGTCAAGCCCTCTATCACGGGAGTTGCCCTTATGAAGCTAGTTACTGCAAAGGAGAGGCTAAACCTGCTCATAATTGTGCCTAAGAGTCTCCCCTTGAGTACCTCCTTGTTGCTCAGATGTGGCCCTCTCTCTCTAGCTAAGCCAACTCAGCAGGTGAACTCACTGCCCTCTCCCCTATGTGGGATCTGACTGCCAGGGGTATAAATCTTCCTGGCAACGCAGGATATGACTCCCGGGGATGAACCTAGACCCAGCGTCATGGGATTGAGAACATCTTCTTGACCAAAAGGGGAAAGCAAAATGAAACAAAGTTTCAGTGACTGAGAGATGTCAAATGGAGTCAAGAATTCACTCTAGTGGCCATTCTTATGCACTATATAGATATACCTTTTTAGGTTTTAGTGTTTTGGAATAGCTAGAAGTAAATACCTGAAACTATCAAACTGCAACCCAGTAGCCTGGATTCTTGAAGACGATTGTGTAACTATGTAGCTTATAAGGGGTGACAGCGTGATTGTGAAAACCTTGTGGATCACATTCCCTTTATCCAATGTACAGATGGATGAGTAGAAAAATAGGGACAAAACTAAACGAAAAATCGGGTGGGATGGGGGTGATGATTTGGGTGTTCCTTTTACTTTTATTTTTTATTCTTATTTTTATTCTTTCTGGTGTAAGGAAAATGTTCAAAAATAGATTGGGGTGATGAATGCACAACTATATGATGGTGCAGTGAACAGTTGATTGTACACCATGGATGATTGTGTGGTATGTGAATATATCTCAATAAAACTGAATTTTTAAAAAATGCTGTGTAGCATTTTGGGATGCAAATACTATTTACATTTTTCCTATATAAAGAACAGCTAAAAAATGTTATTGTGAGATACATAAGTTCTATAAAATTTATATATTAAAAACCAAGAGATATCCTACTGGAAAATATTAGTGGGGGGATATGTTCTGCAAGATGTGCCAACATAGTTAAAACATTAAACCAAATTGTAAATTTTTTATGTACAAATATGTGTATAAATGCAGGGGAAAAGGTCTGGGAGAATATACAATAAGCTAGTAACCATGGAAAAGGGACTAGAATTGGAAGAGGTATTCAATGAGAGTTTTAGCTTTATCTATAACATTTGAATTTTAATGAGAACGTATATATGTATTACTTGTGTGAAGCATAAATGAACAAATGAGTAAATAAGTATAATTTGTTTAATGCCCAGGATAGCCTTTTGGGTGGAAGGCCATGGTGTTAACCAGAGGCATAGAGAGCAGAGCTGCTACCTTTTGCTTTCCTTCTTTCCAGAGTATCAAGGAGAATTACTTCAACCCAATAATAGTAGGAAAAAAATCATGGCAAAAGGATGCTGAGGACCAGATAAGTATCAAGATCACATGTGGGCAGGAACCACCCGAAGTGACCTTTGGGGAAACATGGAAGGTGGGGGTGGGTGGGGAGCAGGAGCTGGAGGTGGGCAAATACTACATTATACTCAGCAAGGAGTTGATAGTGGATTTGGAAATTAAGGACTGTTCAAGACTGATATTGTTTCCTGGCAAAATTCTAGAAGGGATTATCATATACAGGGCCTGATGATGCTTAGCAAGGAAAATGGCATTTGATGGAGGCCAGCATGAGTTCTCTAAGAACACAAACCAAAGGACAAAATATCATGCTTCTTTTGTTGATGAGGATACTGGATGAAGAGGTTAGGGAATGCAAAGATAGTGTTTTTTCTTTCAGTAGGGTATGAGACAGTTTTTCATATTATCCTTTTGGATACAATGAAAAAATCTGGGCTTCATGGTGGCCCTGCTTGGAGGATTCATAACTTCTGACACACTATACCCAAAAAGATGTGATGAAAAGGCTGACGTCTTGCAGGCAGGAGTTTTTTGAGCTTGTGACTCAGCCCTGGCCATGCAATGTTTCTATCAGTGATTCAGATGAAGACGTAAGTATCCAGCTCATCACACAGGAGGAACAGGATTGCAAATATATTGGATGACAAAAACTGAGATTCAAAATGATCTCGATGGGCTGGAACCATGATCCCACATGAACAAATGAAATTTGAAAGGGATGGATTTGCAGTCCAACAGGCAGGTTAAAAAGATCAGAGGCACAAATAATGGGTGAAGATCCCGTGTTTAAGAATGAATCACATGAGAAAGACCTTTTTATTTGACAGTGATTTCAACATCAGCTGATTTTGTGGCACTGCCAAGAGTATGATGACTCTCAGCCTGCCTCAGTGGATGCAGAAAATCTGAATTAAGAAAGGTCAGTAGTCCATTGGGCCCCATATTTTGCAGGGGTGAGGGGGTTCCTTCTTAGCAACGTCAAGAGGAGGGCAACCCCACGGTGAAGGATCCAGACACCAAGTCCTATGATTAGGGCGACCATAAAATTTATTACCTAAACTGGGACACACTTGATAATGAAAGAAGGTGTTATTAATAACTGGAGTGTATAATCATTCTACTTTTGAAGCATCATTGGAGGAATTGGGACTTTTTATATTGTAGAAGAAAAGACTTCAGATAACCAAAGGGTTATCATGTGAGAAGGGTAATATATTTTTATGGCTCATTATCTTTTTTTTTTTTTAATCATCATTTTATTGAGATATATTCACATACCACGCAGTCATACAAAACAAATTGTACTTTCGATTGTTTACAGTACCATTACATAGTTGTACATTCATCACCTAAATCAATCCCTGACACCTTCATTAGCACACACACAAAAATAACAAGAATAATAATTAGAGTGAAAAAGAGCAATTGAAGTAAAAAAGAACACTGGGTACCTTTGTCTGTTTGTTTCCTTCCCCTACTTTTCTACACATCCATCCATAAACTAGACAAAGTGGAGTTTGGTCCTTATGGCTTTCCCAATCCCATTGTCACCCCTCATAAGCTACATTTTTATACAACTGTCTTCGAGATTCATGGGTTCTGGGTTGTAGTTTGATAGTTTCAGGTATCCACCACCAGCTACCCCAATTCTTTAGAACCTAAAAAAGGTTGTCTAAAGTGTGCGTAAGAGTGCCCACCAGAGTGACCTCTCGGCTCGTTTTGGAATCTCTCTGCCACTGAAGCTTATTTCATTTCCTTTCACATCCCCCTTTTGGTCAAGAAGATGTTCTCCATCCCACGATGCCGGGTCTACATTCCTCCCCGGGAGTCATATTCCACGTTGCCAGGGAGATTCACTCCCCTGGGTGTCTGATCCCACGTAGGGGGGAGGGCAGTGATTTCACCTTTCAAGTTGGCTTAGCCAGAGAGAGAGGGCCACATCTGAGCAACAAAGAGGCATTCAGGAGGAGACTCTTAGGCACAAATACAGGGAGGCCTAGCCTCTCCTTTGCAGCAACCGTCTTCCCAAGGATAAAACTTACGGTAGAGGGCTCAACCCATCAAACCACCAGTCCCTTATGTCTGTGGTCATGTTAGCAACCATGGAGGTGGGGTAGGCGAATACCCCTGCATTCTCCACAGGCTCCTCAAGGGGGCACTACATCTTTTTTTTTTTTCCTTGTTTGTCTTTTTTCTTTTTTCTTTTTTCTTTTTAACTTTCCCTTCTTTTTTAAATCAACTGTATGAAAAAAAAGTTAAAAAGAAAACAAACATACAATAAAAGAACATTTCAAAGAGACCATAACAAGGGAGTAAGAAAAAGACAACTAACCTAAGATAACTGCTTAACTTCCAACATGTTCCTACTTTACCCCAAGAAAGTTACATAATACAGCAACATTTCAGTGAACTTGTTCCTACTACATCCATCAGAAATTAACAGACCATAGTCATTTCTGGGCATCCCCAGAACGTTAAATAGCTTATCTGTTCTTCTTGGATTATTGTTCCCCCTTCCTTAATTGCTCTCTCTACTGCTAGTTCCCCTACATTCTACATTATAAACCATTTGTTTTACATTTTTCAAAGTTCACATTAGTGGTAGCATATAATATTTCTCTTTTTGTGCCTGGCTTATTTCGCTCAGCATTATGTCTTCAAGGTTCATCCATGTTGTCATATGTTTCACCAGATCGTTCCTTCTTACTGCCGCGTAGTATTCCATCGTGTGTATATACCACATTTTATTTATCCACTCATCTGTTGAAGGACATTTGGGTTGTTTCCATCTCTTGGCAATTGTGAATAATGCTGCTATGAACATTGGCGTGCAGATATCTGTTCGTGTCACTGCTTTCCGATCTTCCGGGTATATACCGAGAAGTGCAATCGCTGGATCGAATGGTAGCTCTATATCTAGTTTTCTAAGGAACTGCCAGACTGACTTCCAGAGTGGCTGAACCATTATACAGTCCCACCAACAATGAATAAGAGTTCCAATTTCTCCACATCCCCTCCAGCATTTGTAGTTTCCTGTTTGTTTAATGGCAGCCATTCTAACCGGTGTTAGATGGTATCTCATTGTGGTCTTAATTTGCATCTCTCTAATAGCTAGTGAAGCTGAACATTTTTTCATGTGTTTCTTGGCCATTTGTATTTCCTCTTCAGAGAACTGTCTTTTCATATCTTTTGCCCATTTTATAATTGGGCTGTCTGTACTATTGTCATTGAGTTGTAGGATTTCTTTGTATATGCAAAGATACATATACATGTATATGCAAGATACATGTCTTTTGTCAGATACATGGTTTCCAAAAATTTTTTCCCATTGAGTTGGCTGCCTCTTTACCTTTTTGAGAAATTCCTTTGAGGTGCAGAAACTTCTAAGCTTGAGGAGTTCCCATTTATCTATTTTCTCTTTTGTTGCTTGTGCTTTGGGTGTAAAGTCTAGGAAGTGGCCTCCTAATACAAGGTCTTGAAGATGTTTTCCTACATTATCTTCTAGGAGTTTTATGGTACTTTCTTTTATATTGAGATCTTTGGTCCATTTTGAGTTAATTTTTGTGTAGGGGGTGAGGTAGGGGTCCTCTTTCATTCTTTTGGATATGGATATCCAACTCTCCCAGCCCCATTTGTTGAAAAGACCATTATGGCTCAGTTCGGTGACTTTGGGGGCCTTATCAAAGATCAGTCGGCCATAGATCTGAGGGTCTATCTCTGAATTCTCAATTCGATTCCATTGATCTATATGTCTATCTTTGTGCCAGTACCATGCTGTTTTGGCAACTGTGGCTTTATAGTAAGCTTCAAAGTCAGGGAGTGTAAGTCCTCCCACTTCGTTTTTCTTTTTTAGACTGTCTTTGGCAATTCGAGGCATCTTCCCTTTCCAAATAAATTTGATAACTAGCTTTTCCAAGTCTGCAAAGTAGGTTGTTGGAATTTTGATTGGGATTGCATTGAATCTGTAGATGAGTTTGGGTAGAATTGACATCTTAATGACATTTAGCCTTCCTATCCATGAACATGGAATATTTTTCCATCTTTTAAGGTCCCTTCTATTTCTTTTAGTAGAGTTATGTAGTTTTCTTTGTATAGGTCTTTTACATCTTTGGTTAAGTTTATTCCTAGGTACTTGATTTTTTTAGTTGCTATTGAAAATGGTATCTTTTTCTTGAGTGTCTCTTCAGTTTGTTCATTTCTAGCATATAGAAACATTACTGACTTATGTGCATTAATCTTGTATCCCGCTACTTTGCTAAATTTGTTTATTAGCTCTAGTAGCTGTATCGTCGATTTCTCAGGGTTTTCAAGATATAAGATCATATCATCTGCAAACAATGACAGTTTTACTTCTTCTTTTCCAATTTGGATGCCTTTTATTTCTTTGTCTTGCCGGATTGCCCTGCCTAGCACTTCCAGCACAATGTTGAATAACAGTGGTGACAGTGGGCATCCTTGTCTTGTTCCTGATCTTAGAGGGAAGGCTTTCAGTCCCTCACCATTGAGTACTATGCTGGCTGTGGGTTTTTCATATATGCTCTTTATCATATTGAGGAAGTTTCCTTCAATTCCTACCTTTTGAAGTGTTTTTATCAAAAAGGGATGTTGGATTTTGTCAAATGCTTTTTCAGCATCTATTGAGATGATCAATTGATTTTTCCCTTTCGAGTTTTTAATGTGTTGTAATACATTGATTGTTTTTCTTATGTTGAACCATCCTTGCATGCCTGGAATGAACCCCACTTGGTCATGGTGTATGATTTTTTTAATGTGTCTTTGGATTCAATTTGCAAGTATTTTGTTGAGGATTTTTGCATCTATATTCATTAGGGAGATTGGCCGGTAGTTTTCCTTTTTTGTAGCATCTTTGCCTGGTTTTGGTATTAGATTGATGTTAGCTTCATAAAATGAGTTAGGTAGTGTTCCATTTTCTTCAATGTTTTGAAAGAGTTTGAGTAAGATTGGTGTCACTTCTTTCTGGAAAGTTTGGTAGAATTCCCCTGTGAAGCCATCTGGCCCTGGGCATTTATTTGTGGGAAGATTTTTGATGACTGATTGGATCTCTTTGCTTGTGATGGGTTGGTTGAGGTCTTCTGTTTCTTCTCTGGTCAGTCTAGGTTGTTCATATGTTTCCAGGAAATTGTCCATTTCTTCTACATTATCCAGTTTGTTGCCATACAGTTGTTCATAGTATCCTCTTATAATTTTTTTAATTTCTTCAGGATCTGCAGTTATGTCACCTTTTTCATTCATTATTTTGTTTATATGGGTCTTCTCTCTTTTTGATTTTGTCAGTCTAGCTAGGGGCTTGTCAATCTTGTTGATCTTCTCAAAGAACCAACTTTTGGTGATATTTTTCCTCTCTATTGTTTTTTTTGTTCTCTATGTCATTTATTTCTGCTTTAATCCTTGTTATTTCTTTTCTTCTACTTGGTTTAGGATTGGTTTGCTGTTCATTTTCTAGCTTCTGCAGTTGATCCATTAGTTCTTTGATTTTGGCTCTTTCTTCCTTTTTAATATATGCGTTTAGTGCTATAAATTTCCCCCTCAGTACTGCTTTTGCTGCATCCCATAGGTTTTGGTATGTTGTGTTCTCATTTTCATTCGTCTCTATATATTTAGCAATTTCTCTTGCTATTTCTTCTTTAACCCACTGATTGTTTAGGAGTGTGTTGTTTAACCTCCAGGTATTTGTGAATTTTCTAAGTCTCTGATGGTTATTGACTTCTAATTGTATTCCATTGTGGTCAGAGAATGTGCTTTGAATAATTTCAATCTTTTTAAATTTATTGAGGCTTGTTTTATGTCCCAGCACATGATCTATTCTGGAGAAAGTCCCGTGAGCACTAGAAAAGTATGTGTATCCTGGTGATTTGGGATGTAATGTTCTGTATATGTCTGTTAAATCTAATTCATTTATCAGATTGTTTAGGTTTTCAATTTCCTTATTGGTCTTCTGTCTGGTTGATCTATCTATAGGAGAGAGTGATGTGTTGAAGTCTCCCACAATTATTGTGGAAACATCAATTGCTTCCTTTAGTTTTGCCAGTGTTTCTCTCATGTATTTTGTGGCACCTTGATTGGGTGCATAGACATTTACGATTGTTATTTCTTCTTGTTGAATTGCCCCTTTTATTAGTATGTAGTGGCCTTCTTTGTCTCTCAAAACATCCCTGCATTTAAAGTCTATTTTATCTGAGATTAATATTGCTACACCTGCTTTCTTTTGGCTGTAGCTTGCATGAAATATTTTTTCCATCCTTTTACTTTCAGTTTCTTTGTGTCCCTGTGTCTAAGATGAGTCTCTTGTATGCAACATATTGATGGTTCATTTTTTTTGATCCATTCTGCGAATCTATATCTTTTAATTGGGGAGTTTAATCCATTTACATTCAACGTTATAACCGTGAAGGCATTTCTTGAATCAGCCATCTTATCCTTTGGTTTATGTTTGTCATATTTTTCCCCTCTGTCTATTAATATCCTTTATTGTACCCATACCGAATCTCTTTAGTACTGAACCTTTCTCCAAGTCTCTCTGCCCTGTCTTTGTTTCTCTGTCTGTAGGGCTCCCTTTAGTATCTCCAGTAGGGCAGGTCTCTTGTTAGCAAATTCTCTCAGCATTTGTTTGTCTGTGAAAAATTTAAGCTCTCCCTCAAATTTGAAGGAGAGCTTTGCTGGATAAAGTATTCTTGGCTGGAAATTTTTCTCACTCAGAATTTTAAATATATCGTGCCACTACCTTCTCGCCTCCATGGTGGCTGCTGAGTAGTCACTACTTAGTCTTATGCTGTTTCCTTTGTATGTGGTGAATTGCTTTTCTCTTGCTGCTTTCAGAACTTGCTCCTTCTCTTCCGTGTTTGACAGTGTGATCAGAATATGTCTCGGAGTGGGTTTATTTGGATTTATTCTATTTGGAGTTCGCTGAGCATTTATGATTTGTGTATTTATGTTGTTTAGAAGATTTGGGAAGTTTTCCCCAACAATTTCTTTGAATACTCTTCCTAGACCTTTACCCTTTTCTTCCCCTTCTGGAACACCAATGAGTCTTATATTCGGACGTTTCATATTATCTATCATATCCCTGAGGTCCATTTCGATTTTTTCAATTTTTTTCCCCATTCTTTCTTTTATGCTTTCATTTTCCATTCTGTCATCTTCCAGGTCACTGATTCGTTGTTCACCTTCCTCTAGTCTTGTACTATGAGTGTCCAGAATCTTTTTAATTTGGTCAACAGTTTCTTTAATTTCCATAAGATCATCCACTTTTTTATTTAGTCTTGCAATGTCTTCTTTATGCTCTTCTAGGGTCTTCTTGATCTCCTTTGTATCCCGTACTATGGTCTCATTGTTCATCTTTAGTTCTTTGAGTAGCTGCTCTAGGTGCTGTGTCTCTTCTGGTCTTTTGATTTGGGTGCTTGGGCTTGGGTTATCCATATCATCTGGTTTTTTCATATGCTTTATAATTTTCTGTTGTTTTTGGCCTCGTGGCATTTGCTGAACTTGATAGGGTTCTTTTAGGATTTGTAGACCAATTGAAGTCCTTATCTCTAATTTATCAGATCTACAGCTTCGTGGAGTACACTTTCTCTAACTAACCCACAGGTGGCGTCCATGAGCCACCTGTTCTCCACAAGCCAGTTCTCCCCTGCTTAGCCTTTTTGGTGAGTGGGGGAGTGAGTCTTGTGGGGTCCAATTGGTGTACCAATCTTGCGTGTGTAGTTGGTGTTGCCTGCCCTGTATATGGGGCGTGTTTCTGGGCAGTCAGGGAGGGGGGGTGGCTCTAAGAATCAAATCTCCCTGGTGATCCTAGAGTTTTAAAGCTGCTGCAATCGTCTAATCCTTCAGTTCAGTCCTGCCACAGTTTGTCTCTGCCACTGACCCACAAGTCCTTGGTATTGGCGTATGGCTCCTGAGACTTGCAAGTGGGCCCCTCTTCCAGGCTGTGCACCCCGGGTCCTCTGTTGAGGGATGACTGTGCTATGTCACAGGTGAGTGCCGTCCCCCCAGGGTGGTTCTGGGCTGCTGGGCTGTGTAGGGAGGCTCCCAGTCTGCTGAACTGATGGCTGAATGGGGCTTTGTTAATTCACACTGCTCCACCTTCCCAACTCTGGGACAATCAGCTGAGGTTGCAGGGAAGGCTAATGTCCACGCCCAGTTTTGTGGTGTGTGCCTGTTATTTGAAGCACTTCCATCACACTGGGTTTTCTGGGGCAGTTCTGGGCTATGGGGCTGGCGATGGGCAGGAGTGTTTCCTGTCCACCAGGATGATGGCTGTGAGCGGACACCCCCCTTTTCTTGGGAAGTTGTGGTGTTTAGTGAATTTTCTCAGCCACTGGATTATTGCCTTTTGTCTCAGAGCTCTCTTAGTTCTGCTCTTGTCTTGACCTGCCCAAATTGCAAGTCTTTGAAGCTTTCTGTATTGGGCTTCTTAGAGTAATTGTTTTAGAAAAAGAAAAAAGGATTAAAAAAAAAAAAAAAAGGGCCCTCCTCACAGATCTAATGGGTTATTGAAATGCTAAGAGAGAAAGCAATTAGGGCCATTAAGGAAAGTTCCACAGGGCAGAGAGATCAGCTTTTCTTCGGGATTTGCATGTGAGCCTCAGGGCCTGAGCTCTGCCCTTCCCCTTTCTGTGTTCACCAGAACTCCAAAAATCCTCTGCTTTTATTTTGGAGTTTTTCGTGTTGTTTTTTTCTATGCCTGTCTCCTCTCTGCTGGGCTGGCTGCTCTCAGATTCTCTGGTGTCTGGTCTCAGTCTATCTATGGTTGGAGTTCGGACCAGCAGAACGAGCCCCCGACAAAGGCTGCCACCACAGTTCTCCCCTCCCCACCCCGGAGCCGACAGCACCCCCCGCCATGGGACCGAGCCCGGCAGGGAGGGGCGCGGGCCCCCCGGCCACAAAAACCCACAGATTTCGCTGATCTCAGCAGCCCCACGCTTCCATGAGTGTTGCATGAAGCATGCCCGAAGTCAGACAGCTCTGCGGTGTCCAGTCCACGCAGCCCCCAGCCCTCTACCCACCCCCCTGGAGGAGCAACCAAAACACACAGCTCACCAGTCCGCCATCCCACCCCACCTCCCATACTTCTTAAAGAAGAGGTCCAATGGCAAGGGCATGGATATGTGTTAAAGGTAAATGGGTTTGAATTCTAGCCCTGCCCCTTGCTTGCTAAGTGACTTAGGGCAAATACATTAACCTTTCTGGGTTTCATGATCCTCATCTGTAAAATGTAAATAAAACCTTCACAGGGTTATCACAAATATGAAATGAGATAATGTGAAGAGCACTTGGCACAGTGCCTGGCACATGGTAAAAGTTGGATAAATGTGAGCTGCTTTCGATTATGTTATTACTAGCCCTGGATTTTCTTTGATGGTCTTGTCAATTTGATGATTCCAGGATTCTTACAAGTACTGAATGGGATATACCGTACCATCCAGCTCCTGAAGGAGCCTTCTGGGCTGTGTGTGCACTCACTCTGAGCACTGGATGCTGTCAGGGCTGCTCAGATACCATCCACAGTCAGGGGCTGCCTCCTTCTGATGCCAAGGCCAGGCCCCTCCCTTCTGGCTGGCCCCACAGAGCTGTGTCCTGTCCTGCAAAGCCACCACCATTTTTCGTTTTCCCAATTTCCCTTCTTGGCTCAATATCTTCCTGTCCCAGGCTGCAGCATCCCTCCAGAAGCTACTTCCAGAGCTCTGTTGCATCTTGCGGGAACTTCCTCTCATATCTGGAAAGGATTTTCTCACTTCCTTCTCAGTGTCTTGGGTCTTACGTTAAAGAGTTCCACCTGCTAACTTCATCCCCTGCCACCTTGGAGACATTATTATCATGTGACATCATAATCGCAGTGTGCCACCATGTCACTGCATCATTTTGTCAGTATCTCAATACTATATTAACATGATCACACTGTCAGGTTGTCATTTCATTGCTGTGTTGTGTGCCTTGCTACAGTCATCACAATACTGTGGTGTCCCTTATTACATAGTTACCTCTATATCACAATATAACACCATATTGTTAACCTGGACTTTGACCCATTATTTCCTGGTTGGTATTTAGTAAACTGCCATATGACTGTCCTGTTTCTGGGTTACATCATTACATCATTGTCACTGGTACCTTTATGTTGATGCATCCTTACCAAGTTATGTTATTATAGAATCACTTTGTTTCAGTATTATACTGCTACTTTGTTAAAGAATTACATTGGCCAAAATGAAATGTAAATTGGGTAGGAGGGCGCAGTAGGGAGGTCTATTTCTCAACCCTACCATCCAAGCCCAATTCATTCCCCTGAGCTACTTCCTTGTAATTCTGTCTATTGTAATTCATGCCTAGTCATGTCAAACTCTGTATATCCAAAGCCATGCTCATCATTTCTAGTCCCAAGTCAGCTCTCTTCCTACCTCTGCTAATGGTCTCACCAGCCCCCCAGCCTCATGGAACATAATCCTTGGAGGCAGTTGTCTTTGTCCATTCATCTTCCTCTCCTTCATATCTAATCGGCAGCCAAGGGCAGATATGCTACTCCAGTGCAGCTGCCACTAGGCCCACTTGGGCCCAGGCAACTTGGAGGTGGAGTCTACCCAGCTCACCTCATCCCCCTTTGCCCCTCAAAGAGACTTCTCCATCACTAACCCTCCTTCTACAGGTCAATCTCAACCCCTCTCTCTCCCTTTCTCTGTTTCTTATAACTGTACCATTTATGTTCTCTCTGCTTCAACCTTTCTCTTCAACCACTCTAGCTGGCAGCCAGAATTAACTTTGCAAAGAACACTGCATCTGGCCATTCTTAGAAACAGTCAATGATCTCCCATCAAGGGCAGGAAAAAGGCCAAGCTCCTCAGCCTGGCATTCAGTGTCCTTTACAAACTGATCTCAAGTTGCCTGTCCAAATCTTCCTCTCCCTTCCTCCTTTGAACAGCCTTGTGCTCCAGCCAGGCCATTCTCTGAGCAGAGCATGCTTCCTCTAGATCCTGGGTTTTGCTTCTTCTCTAGGAAGTCCTCTCAGTCATCCTCTCCATCATTCTAAGTTTCAGCTCGCAGTAGCCTGTCCCTTGTCTGAGCCTACCCACCACAGCAGGTTTGTTTGAGTCTGATGTTCACAAGCTGAATGTTCCTGAGGGTTTCTTCTCTCCCCAGGCACCCCAGCCAGTCTTGGGCTGCCAGGAGAGCTCATTTGGACATTTGGACATTTTCATGGCCTTCAGACTATAACTTTGTAACCAAATAAACCCCCTTTATAAAAGCCAATCCATTTCTGGTATTTTGCATAATGGCAGCATTACCAAACTGGAACACAGGGGAAAACTCTGGATTATATATCTTAGCTTCTCTCCAAAATGTTTCTCTCAGCTTCTCTGAGCTCTCTCAAAGGACTCCAGTGATCTAATTAAGACCCAGTCAGAATGGGCGGGGTCACATCTCCATGGTAATGATCTAATCTGAAGGTCTCACCTACAGTTGGGTGCGTCACATCTCCGTGGAAACAACCTAATCAAAAGGTCTCATCCCACATGATTGGATTAAACAATCATGGCTCTTCTGGGGTCCTAACAGCTTCAAACTGGCACAGATGTGATAGGAAAACCAAGGAACCCAAGGATTGCCAGCCAGTAAGAACATAACATCTGGAGGACGCGAGGTTTCCAGCCTCCGAAACCTCGAGACAAATAAACTCCCGTTGTTTAAGCCAACTCATTGTGTGGTATTTTTCATAGCAGCCTGGAAACTAAGAGTGTTTTAAAAGTGCATTTTAAAAGATAATATTTGCCACAGGCAACAACCTGAATCAGAAGAGCTGGAGGAGCTGATGATGGCTCAGCCTTGGGTGGTGGTGAGTAGCTAGAAGCAAATGGACCAGGTTTGTTAAAGTTTATAGGAGGTAGAACTGACAGGACTTGGATAGTGATTAGATGAGATGGAAGAAGAGGATAGAGTCAAAGATGACTGTTTAGATTCTGATTTGAGCAGCTGAGCGGATGATGGCCATTTCTTCAAATAGGATCAATAGCTGGGACACACACAAATACACATATAGTCACCTCCAAATGGTTGAGGGTAATGATAGAGGAGTACAGGAAGTTACGCGACGTAACCCAGTGAAGTGGTTAAGAAAGACTCTGGGTTGGGCTATCGGATGCTAATGCCATGACTAAATGGGGCAGAGGGTCCAAGACATGAGGTTGGGCCTTGGGCTGGGATCTGGGGACCTGGAAGATGAGGGAGCAGGAGGCCTGGAGACTTGGAAGTGGACCCAGGGTGGCCCAAGGCCTGGGTGACTCCAGGCTTGGTTGGTGACAGACAGCTGGGCCGGACTGGGCTGCCCTCTCCTCCTCTGATAATTAATCCTGCACGGGGGCCGTGGGCGATGACAGGGCTGTCTAGCGTGCACTTAAGCATTAAATGACCAATTTCTGTCAGACTAACTTCCCCAGCCTCCCCATCCCCTCCCCTGCCGCCTACCCCCCGCATGCACCCCCTCCTTCCGCTCCCTGCACTCTGAGTTTTTCAGCAACTGATGGCTCCTGGTTCATTTCTGTGGAATTAATTGGTCCCTGAATGAATTCTGTTGACAGGGCAATTTATCATGTGTTTGGGCTGACAGTGAGGGTGGGGGGTGGGGGTGGGATGTGGGTAGGGGGTGGAGAGATGGCTGGGGGTGGGGGTGGGGGATCAAGATGAGGGGAAGGAGAGGGCCTGGGTTGGGATGAATATTGACCACAGATGGGGCCTGACAGGAGCCAGCCTGAAGGCTTGGGGTGCTATAGTGTACCCCAATCATGGCCTCACCCTTTGCTACATATCCCTGATCCCACAAGTTGAGAGAAAACCCCAGATTGGAGAGGACCTCCCCCCAAGCTTTGCCTGGTCTCTCCCCAACTCTTCAGTTATCCCAAATGGGGGTATCTTTGTTGGGGGAATTCAGAAGCACTCTACATTAACCCTCTGAAGGCTGGAATGGGGCCTGGGGCTCTGAGAGAGAATAAGGGAATGTGTGCATGTGTGTGTGCGTACACTCGTGCACTCAAGGAGTGAAGGACTGATTAGTCTGGGGTGGGGTAAGGGGCTGGTCCCAAGGGAGTTGGGCGCTCAGCCGGCCCGACTAACAGGAACCTAAGGGACTGACTAATTAGGGTATTGGGAAGGTTTGCATAGGCAGAGGTGTGAGGGCAGGCAGGAAACACAGTTGGCCCCAAATAGCTGCTTCCTTTGTCTCCCTTCCCTAGTACCCTACCCTGCACCTTCAGTGGTCCCTCAGATCACCAGTCATCTGCTTCAGTACTTGCAGCCCCTGTCCCCAAAGACATCTGGGCAGATACTGGGAGAGAAATTGGAAAAAGTAGGACTGACTCCCAGATGGAAGAGATGGCAACAAATAAATCTATGGCTCCTCCTTCTCTAGCTTAAAAAGCCCTCATTCCCTTTCCCATCTGAACATACCCCACCCCATCTCCACAGAGCTTTCTTGAACTTCTGGCCACAGAGATCACCCAGGTAGCTACAGAAGCCTAGAATATCAAAGTGGAAAGGGATCCTAGAGATCATCAGGCTTTACACGTGAGGAAACTGAGGCAAAGAAAGGGGCAGGCTTATTGAAATTCACACAGTGACCTTGTGATCCAACTTTTGGATCCCTTCTACTCCCAGCTTGGAGATGCCTCCAATACATGCATGGTTTTTGCTTTGCTTTGGGTTGCTTTTGGGGGCTCGGAATTCTCTGGAGGGGGGAGGCTGTCCCGTATGCCTCTTCCACAAGGTAGCTGAGGCACTTGGGGATGCAGTTACAAAGGTCAGGTTGAGAGAATGGGCCCAAGGTGCTACTGGGCTCAGTCAACTAGGAAGGCTGCACGGAAGAGGATGACAATCTGGTGTGTGTGTTGGAGGGTTGGGGTGGGGGGGTGGAGGGCTAGCCATCTTGGGGAAGAGTCAGGGCAAGGGGCAGCCAAATCACCCCCACCAGTGTGTGTCCTCTTTGCTGGCAATACACTCCTTCAGCTCTCACAGACTTCCTTCTGAATCCCCAAGAGTCTTGCAAAATTCTCTACCCTCCTCAAGACTGGGTCCACCCCTGCTCCCTGACTCTCAGCAAACAGTAACTACATCTCCTGCAATCCCTCTTAGTCTCCTTGGCAACTTACCCCCACCCCACCAAGTCCTTCATCTTCCCAGCAGAACAGAGGCCTCCTGCTTCTGACTCCCCTTCCTCTTCACCCTCACCCTGGGCCTCCCCGTGCTTTCAGGCCTCCTTCCACAAGGCCCTCACGTCCATCCCTGAACAGCCTCCTTTCACCCCCTCCACCCTCCCAGCCAGCACGCGTGTCCACACACCCCTTAGCCGAAGCTCACTTGAGCTCCCTTGAGCTTCCCAACAACCTCCTGGCTCTTCTCATCTTCTCTCCCCTTCCAAGTCTTTCAAAAGAGCTATTTACACTCTGCCTCCTTCCACTTTCCATGCCCTGGCCGAGCCCAGCCTAGACCCAGTGGCTCCCCACCCACTTCAGAAAGCACTAGCTTGGAGGTCACCAAATATCCCCTATTCACCAAATCCAATGGCCTTACCCTCAGTCACAGAACAAAAAAGCAAAAATTTGATTTATTGAGGAAATAATTGTCCTTATACATGTTAAGGACCTGGATGGCTCTTTACTTTTATTTAAATTTTATGTTTCAATGAAGTCAAAATTGTATTTAAAATAAATCCACAGAAATCTCTTATTCTTGTCCCCACCCATACTTTCCCCTCTCAGAGATAACCATTTTTATTAGATAAAATAATAATTTTACCTTCCCATGTTTATTTACATACAAGTAACATGGATAAATTCTTACTTTCCCTCTTTCCTCACACAGTGTGTCCCCTATTCTGCACTTCCTCATTCTTCATCACCTTTGACTAGTATTCCATTGTGAGGTGATTCCATGGTTCATTTAATCACTTTCCCACTGACAGACCTTGGATTGTTTCCAGTCTTTTCCCCAGATCCTCATAGCTTCTCTTTTACTCTCTCCTTTTCTCTTACTCATGCATTAACCTGTGAACATTTGGTGGACACCTCTTCTTTGTGTGTCTCTGTACACGGCACAGGGCTATCACAGCATAGACCACATCCCTGCCATCCTGGAGAAAATGAGCTAGCTGGCTTCTCCTCCTGCAAGGTGCAAGCTTTGATGTCAGAAAGATCTGGGGCCACCTGTCAGCCTTGCGACCTGCAGACTGTGCGGCCAAGGGCAAAGGGGTTCAACCTCTCTGAACCTGTTCTCTCATTTATAAAGTGTGGAAAAGTAATACCCATCTCACAGGATTACTGTGAAGACTGAATTAGATGATAAAATTAAACTGCCTGGTACACAGTGGGTGCTCAATAAATCTGTTTCCTTCCTGAGCTAATCTTAGCCTACATCCTCTCATTTGCCTGGACCATTTTCATGGTCTCATATATGGTCTCATATAGGTCTCATATATGCATCCCCTATCTCTCCTGTATCCCACACCCCACATTACTGACAAACAGTGTGTTGGGGATTGAATTGTTTTCCTCACAAAAGTCATGTTCAGGTCCCAACCTCTGGTCATGTGGGTGTGAACCTATTTGTAAGTAGGACCTTTGAAGACGTTATTAGTTAAGGTGTGCCCAAATGGAATGAGGGTGGGCCTCAATCCAATATCACTGAAGTCCTTAGAAACAAAGGAAAATGCACAAAGAACGAGAAGCCACAGGAAGAGCAAGAAGCTGGAAGTCGGTGGAACCTGGAGGAGAAAGGAGGTGATACTGCCATGTGCATTGCCATGTGACAGAAAAACCAAGGAACCCTAAAGATTGCCAACCATTCAGAAGATACCGACCCTGGGAGGAAGAAAGCTTCTAGCCTCTGAAACTGTGAGCCAATAAATTCCTGTTGTTATGCCAACCCACTCTATGGCATTTGTTTTAGCAGCTGGGAAACGAAAACAGATCTCTTGCAAAATTGCAAATTTATTAAGTCATTCTCTCTTGCTCAAAAATTGTCCCATGGTTCCCATTGCCCATAGATAAAAATCTAAAGTCTTTTAACAAAGCATTCATGCACTCCAGAACTTTTTTGGTTGCAACTAACAGATACCCAACAAAGTAGCTCAGAAAAGTGAAAGAGAGAGCGAGGGAGAGAGGGAGAGAGAAAGTCGGCCTATGACCCTGGAAGTCCAAAAGTAGGTCTTCTTCAGAACTAGCTGGCTCCAGAGGCTCAAATGACATCACCAGAGCTCTTTTTCTCTCCACCAGTCAGCTCTTTTGGTCTCTGCTTGACTTCACTCTCAGGTGAGCACTCTTCACATGGAAGGGGGAGTATTTGGGGGGGTCCTAAGCCTCACCATTGCAGCTCCCTGTCCAAAGGAAAAAGAAATACTTTCTCTTCCAGCACCCAATACAATTCTGAGAACACTCCAACTGTCCCTAACTTGAGGTCTTTGCACTGTGGACAGTGGCCAGATGTGGGTCTCAGGTCCACATCTGTGGCCAGGAGCTGATGGGGCACTCTGATAGACAGTCACACAAGAAGTGCACAGGATGGTGGAGGGCAGCTTCCCAGTGGAAGAAGGGTTGCCTCTTTGATGCCCCCCATGGAGAACGTGGTAGGTACATTAGGGTTGTAAAGAAGAAGAGTCACTGCAGCACCACTGGTAATATGGGAGTTATACGAGTTGAGCACTTGTGAGTCCTGGAGAAGCCAAACTTCTGAGATCCTCATTATCAACTCAGTATTCTCTGTGGGTCAGCCTCCCTCTCCACATGACTAGGGCTCCTACCATTTCTCACTCTCTCCTCTTTCCTCAATGCTCCTGCTTACTCATGGTTTCTTCTTCCTCATCACTCCATTCATTTATTTGTCCATCATGTATTTATTGAACACCTACTATGTGCCATGCAGTGTCCCACGCATTGGAGATACAGCAGTAAACAGACAAAAACCTGCCCTCGTGGTGCTCATGTTCTAATGGGAGAAGACAGGATATCAACAAAGAAAACAAAATCTGTTGGTTGGTGGTAGCAAGGGAAGGGAATAGAGAGTGATGGTGTGCTGTGTGCTATTATTTAAGTTGCTCAGGGAAGACCTCTCTGATAAGGTTAACACTGGAGCAGAGACTTCAAATACATGAGGGAGCCAGCCATGGGGATGTCTGGGGGAAGAGCTTTCCAGGCAAAAGACACAATAAGCCCAAAGGTTTGGAGGAAGGCATGGGCTTGATGTCATTGCAGCACAGCATGGAGACCTTCGGGACCAGAGCACAGTGAGCTGGGAATGATAATGAGAGGAAGTTAAGAGAACTGATCAAAGGGGTGGGGTTGACCAGTCAGAACATGCAGGATCTTGGGGGTCAGTTTTGTGACTGACTTTGACTCTGAGGGAGATGGGAGCCACCGGAGTGTTCTGAGAAGAGAAGGGACGTGATTTGCTTTCCATTTTGGTTGATCGCTCTTGCTGCGGGGGTGAGAATAGACTGGGGTGGGGCAAAGTTGGAAGCAGAGAGACTAAATTGAACTTTATTTGCAAGTCCAGGAGAAGGATGGGGTGGCTTGGACGGGTATGTACAGTGTAGGTAGTCAGAAGTGGTCAAATTCTGGCTCTGTTTGAAAGGTAGAGCTGCCAGGTTTTGCTGACAGATCAGATGTGTGATATGAGAGAAAAACAGAAATCAGGAAGACTCAGGTTTTTAGCCTGAGCAATGGGTGGAACAGAGGTGATGCTTTATAGCCTTGTTCTCTCCATACTTCCTAGTTCTGCTGCCTGAGAAAGAGGGACAAGTTGGCTCAACTCGAATTTGTGCAAGAGTCCAATTCTGTACCAGGAATGAAGTCATTGGTGCAAAATAATGGCAGTCTACGTCTACGTGTACAGGAGGAACTGTGGGTGAGTCAGCTTCCTTAAAGGAGCTGAGTAACAGATACCATTTTTGATGCCTCTAGCACAGTGTCCTGGCTACCAATTCCTTTTTAGCTTCATCTCTTACCATCTCCCTTGCCCCTCCAGGCCTGATAATCCAGCCACATTTTATCTGGTATATTTCCATGTCTCCACGTCTTTGCTCTCATTGTTCCCTCAACCCAGGACACCTTTCTTTATCTGTTTCTAACTGTGGTCCTTGGTGTACCTCAGCTGGGAACTCTGTGGGGTGCAAATAGGACTAGCAGAGTCAGAATAGTTAAGGTCTGGGGAGAACAAACGGAAGCTGAGGAGTGGGCCCTTTTTGTGTCTGGGGTGGACAGGTGAGGGTGCAGTTATGATAGATAACTGACAGGACTTTAGGCATATTCCTGGGCCCTCAGGCTGATTCCAAGCAGAAACCAGCACCCCACGAGGGACACAGCATGAAGTGTGGGATTCTGGTTGTCCAGTTCCATATGAGGGAGAACAGAAGTAGAACAGAATGTGAGTTCCTGGTGGGACCCAAGTAAGAGGCCTTGGCTCCTAATTTGATGTGTTGGATAGGGTGGACCTCCCAGCTGGGGGTGATCTGAAGGCAAAGCTAGGGACCAGGGGCCAGGAAGCCTGCTACTTATGGAGGAGGGCGGGGGCATTCACTGGGCTGCCCCACCCCAACCCAGTGCCCTGGCAACTTCCAGGAACTTACCTGCTGGGCATCAGGCAATAGTCAGGAGTTCTGCCATGCTGGGTTTTTGTAGGTTCTAAGCAAGATCTCCAAACTGGAGTGCACATTTTCCAGGGGTGCAAGGTAACCATTTGGGTGTGGGAAGAGAACCTTAGATGTTCTATTTCAATATATTCCAATCTCATCCTTTTTCTATTTTATGCTTTATCAGGTTTGCAATATCTTAGTTCAGTAGTACATTTACAGAATTTGTAAATAAGTGAATATACACACATTGAGAGTACATGTTCAAAAGTCTTTTTACTGTACAAAGAAATTTGAAGACCACCCTTCTAGGAGACTGTTGGTCAGGAGGAGCAGCATGGTGCAGGGCAGAAGGAGGGACCCACAGAACCATGGTGCTGCCATTTGCTGAGATGGGGAACAAGCAGATGGCACAGGTGAAGCCAGCGGAGAGAAGGGATGAGCTTGATTGGGGGCATGCTGATTCGTTAGGGGTCCTGCAAATCCTCCTGAGGTGTCATGATGTGGGGGGCTGAGCAAATTGGCTTGGAGACAGAAAGGCCTCTGAGATACTGGTGGGAAAGAGGTAATTAAGAGACTGCCCCTAGCCAAGGAGAGGAGGTCACTCCTTAGTCTGTCTCCAGGTTCTGCTTTCAGCTCTCCAACCACCCTTGGAGGCTCAAAGCTTCAAAAACTTTTCAAATGGGAGGGGGCTGGGATGGAAGCTGAGCTGGGGAGGCTCCCCAGTGGTGAAGGAAAGTCTCTGAGTGCAGAGAGCAGGTGGAGGCTGTGGCCTTTGTGTTGTAAGAGTGTGGAAGGGCTAGAGCTGGGAAGTGGCTGAAGGGGTGGAGCAGGGACCCCTTCCAGGTATCTTCAGTTCACTGCGGACAATCCTGGACAGTCACCCCGTTCCTTCCCTCAAACAGGGATACAGACACTGGGCTATACACACAGATTCTCTCATTCACACTGGACACTGGGGCACAGGAACACTAGGTGTGACTGAAAAGACAGTTCTCCTGCCACGGCCACCCTGAAACCCGCCCAGGGACATATAGACCCACACCGACATACAGAAGTCCATACACAAGCAGGGAGCCACAGAACGACGAACCCACATGGGTGCCCGTGCTCCCCGTGGGACACACAAACCACACCACAGCCACAGTGCACACCACTCCCAGCTACTGCTCACCGGGCCCGGGAATCGTCAGGGCACAGGGGAAGCTGCAGCAGGACCCATGAGCAATGGGGTCTCCTGAGGGCTCCTCCGGGCAGGGTAAGTAAACGCGCGGGAAAGCAAACTCACAGCAAGGAAACTCGCGGGCGCTGTCTGAGGTCTCCACGGTCTGCTGTCTCGCAGGATGAAATTGCTGCTGAGCTGACGCGCAACTGCGCCAGCCGGGGAGTGGAGGGAGGGGACAGGACCCCAGACACCTCCCTTCTCGCGAGCAGAAGGCCCCGCGTTCTGAGAGCTTGTACCCCAAATCTGGGTGCTGCTGAAGTGGCGGGAACCGCGCAGTTGTCTGGTATAGATGCGTGCCTTGACGTTACTCTGCACGTTCGGAAAGCTTAAATTCGTTGCTCCAAAGGCGGGTTGGGGAGGGGAGGGGAGGGTGGATACTGAGGGGACAAGCTCCTCTGGGTTTCTACATGCGCTCAGTCGCTGCTGAGGGGGTCTCGGCAAAGGGGTTGGGGAGGGTCCCAGTGCAGGGGACAAATGAGAGGATCATTGTGGGAGTTATTGGGGGTCAGTGCGGGGAGAAGCCCGCCCCAGAGACAGGGATAGACAAATCTGGAGCCACGGGGAGTGACATACAAAATTTTATTATTATTATTATTATTTATTTATTATTATTATTTCTCATGTGCACAAAAAAGAAAGAAAGAAAAGAAAAGAAAAAGGAAAAGAAAAGAAAACGAACCGACGTGCTGAAAGTGGTCCAGGAGATCAGAACCGGTGGGGGACCTTTCGAGGGTTCAACCTGTTCCTGGGTCCGGGACCCCCGCCCGGTCAGCCCTGCGAGGACTGGGATGGGCCCGGCCTCGGAGTCCGGACCCCGGCGCCCTCGCCGCCCGCGCTCGGCCCACGGAGCCTGGCTGGGCGCCGGCAGTTCCCTTAAACTACTCTCTTTTCTCGCTTTTCTTTTCAAATAAAAAGGCTCGAAGGGGAGAGAGATCTGGTCGAGGACTCCAAGCCTTTTCGTATTTGTTCAAGGATTTTTATTTATTTATTTATTTTCACTTTTATTGACTTTATTTCTGTTATTTCGAGTCGTCACGATCCACGGGTGAGGAGACATGCAAGGCGCATCGCCGCTACCGAGAGAGCAACTACGGGGCGAGGCTGCCCGGCCGCCGGCGGCCCAGGGCGCTCGGGGCCCCGCCGCGAGGGGGCGAGACCGGGGCAGGAGCCGCCACCTCCGTCTAGCCTGCCAGGGCTGGGCGGCCGGGGCGGGGCTGGGGAGAGAGCCGAGGGAGGGACAGAGACAGAGAGACTAGAGAGACGGACGGAGAGACACGGAGATGGCGAGGGGGAGAGATGCAGATAAGACAGAGATGGAGAGAGGAGAGATGCAGGGAGGAGAGCGATGCAGAGAGCGAGAACACGGAATTCCAGATAAAGAGCCAACAAAGCAGAGGCGAGAGGAGTCCACAGGACCATGTTCGTCATTTTGCATAGAGATTTCTTTTCTTTCGTAATTTTTTTTTTTTTTTTTTTGTAACATAAAAAATGCCCCCTCCCCCAGGACATGCTGTGCTTTAGTGGGCGTGTAGCTATGTCCCCCCTCCCCCCCCCAGCGAGCGGCGACTCTCAGCAGCACAGACAGCGGGGCGTATCTACAGGCAGGGCCGGCGGGCGGCGGGGACTCTACCGGGCAAGGCGGGGGCGGGGTTATATACACAGGGGTTCGCCTTCACACGACACACACCGTCTTTCTACAAAGCAGCAGCCGGTTGGATTTTCGTTTGTTTTCGCTTTTTTTTTTTCTTTTTGCAAAGACCATCATATTAAATAAACGTAGACTTTTTGCGGTTCTGTTCAGTTCCTGCTGGAGCAGGAGGCTGGTAGTGGGGGCGGGCAGCCCCCCACTTCCACCCCGCGGCAGCTCAGAAGCCGGCTAGGAACTGGCTCCTATCACCGGCAGATTGAGATTTGGGGGGTGGGGGCTGGAGCGGGCATCAAGTAACGGCTCGGATAGACCGGGGCTCACGGCCTATAGACAGGGCCCGCGACCGGCCGGGACAGCCTCCAATGGGGCGGCGGGTTAGGAAGGAGGGATGCAGAGGGTAGAGGGATGGGAAAAGCACGAGCCGGAAGGGAAGTCAGGAGGCCAGCAGATGAAAGAGAGGCTAAGGTAGGGGCAAGGCGGGGCTGAGAGTCGGATCACGTCGTAGGAGGTACCCGAGCCCAGGGGAGGCAGTCCAGGCAGAGTGGGAAGAGCCAAGAGTCGGACTTGGTCTGTGCGGGCTACTGGGCCTGCGTGCCTTGGGACCCAAGCTTCGAAAGACCTGACGTCCCCAAACCCCTTCCCTAGAGCCGGATCCCTAGACCCTCATTCCACCTTCCACGGCAGGGCACGCCCAGGAAGCAGCGACAGTCCGGCCGGCTCACGGGGAAAGGACTTTTTTCCCCGAGGGTTCGGAAGGGGGCTCTTCTTCCTTCTGCAGAAAATCGTTTGGTCCTTAATTTCCTTTGCCCAGCGGCTGCAGCAAAGCCTCCCGGCGCCCGAGCGTCCGAGGCGGGCTGCGCCGGGGCTGGGCCGCGCTGGAGGCCGCGCTGATTGTGTGTCACAGAAACATGTTGCGTGCGCTCGCCGGCGGGCCCGGTCCCGGGCCGACTCGGGCGAGGCGGGCGCCCTCCTCGCAGCGCCGCGCAGTCCAGGAAGGCGGGAAGGGGAGGCGGGCGGGGGTGGGACCGGCGGGCCCGGGCCTGAGGGTCCCGCCTGCGGCTCCGCCCGTCCGGTCATCCAGTCCGGCTATCGACGGGGTGACGTGAGGGCTGCGGGGTCCTGGGATGGGGGTGGGGCTGGGGCGGCGGCCGGGAGGCATCGCGTCGCGTCGGTCCTCCCTCCCTCCGGGGTGGGCGGTCAGACGGGGACGATGTGGAGGCCGAAGCTGTCGGCCTGAAGCTTGATGTGGTCCCCGCGGTAACTAGTGGCGGTCATAGGCAGCGGCAGCAGCGGCAGGGGCGGAGCCCCGGGGGGCGGCACTATAATAATAAGGGGAACCTGGAAGTTAACACAGGAGAAGAATGGGCTGGGTGAGAGGACAAACAGGAGAACAAAAAAGGAAAGAAAAGCAAAGAAAAGACCTCCCCGGGCTGGGGTCTGGAGGGATCTGGGCGGGAAGACCTTGGCTGGGCCGCGGAGCCGGTTGTCCCCGAGGAGAGCTGCGTTCACCCGCCTGGCGAGGAACCTGAGCGGTGGGCGCCGCCGCCCCACCGCCGACACCCCAGGGGGACCGAGGGCGAGGGCGGGCAGGGCCTCCAGCGGCCCGGGAGGGAGGGAGGAGAGGGAGCAGGAGGCGCGGGCGTCCTCGTGGGATCCCGGGGCCACAGTGCTGCACTACCGAGCCTGCCCCGCCCGGCCCCCGGAGTCCGGGCCGCAGGGAGGCGGACCGGCGTCGGGAAGCAGCATGGCCGAGCGGGCGGGCGACGCGCTGCGCCGCCGGCCAGCCAGGTGGCGTACTCACTTAGTAAGGCGGGGTTGCTGAATCTCCAAGCCTCGTTGTAGGCCGTGTACTGGGGGTGGCTGTACGGGTTGCCAGAGAACTCGCTCCCTGCGGGGGATGGGGTGGGGGTGAGAATCAGAATCGCAAGCGGGGACCGACCCGACGAGCCCCTCCCGCGACCTCCGGCTGTCTAAGGCGCAGGTGCTGCGGCCTGCAGGCTGGGCGGAGGCGGGAGACCCCGCAGGAGGCCCGAAGCCCCTTGGCGCCCGGTACACCCGCGTGGCGGGACCTGCGGGTCTGGACGGTACCAGCGCCAGGGCCCGCCCATGGCTACCCCGCGGAGGCGCTCGGGGACACCCTGGGAGGGTTCGTTCCGAGGCCGGGGGCGCCCACCCCGCCGCGCTGGGGGTCAAGGGCCTTTTCAGCGGAGAGATTCCGGCTGTAGGAGCCAGTGCCCCTACGGGTCGGAAGCGGGGGAGAATGGCGAAGAAAGGCCCTCGGGACACTTTGTCCTAGAAAGTCCTAAAAATGGCATCTCAGCTTGGTGCCAAGGCAGAGGACGGAAGCTCTGCTGGGAAACACCTCCCTCCCGCCTTTTCCTCGAGAGGCCGAATACGTGGGCCACGCGGCAGGGAAAGGAGGCGGTGGGAAGTGGGTGGACTGCCCGCCGACCCGCCAGCGGTGAGCGGAGGGCCCCATGGGCTGGGAGCCTTCGGAAGCCGTCTCCCTCCCTCCGCGGGAGAAAGGCCAGACCTTTGGGTTTCCCCCTCGCCCTTTCTCCTGTGTGATGACCCCAGACTGTTTACAGTGATCCCTAACCGCGGGTTAAGTAGAGGAGAAGGGGCCCCTCTCCGAGAGGGAGCTGAGGTGGGGGTGGGGGGTGCAGCCACTGGAAAGCCTGTTTATTGACGAGGAGGGAAAGCATGCGTGCAGCAGGATAATGAGCTTCTGAGCTCAACTGTGACCAAGAGGAACTGAGCTATCTCCTTCCCCATCACTAATGAAACAAGTGTAATTTCCTCATCAGCACTAGATTCTGTTTAACGACTCCCCCCTTGCCACCATGAGCTCTCTGCGGCTCCCCTCATACCCACCTCCCCGCAGATTCCTCCCCTCCCCCCCTCCCCCCACTCCCCTCCCCCCCACCTCTCCAAGACCTTCTCCAGCCTCCACTTACTCAGGTCACTCACCCCCTAGGACCTTCCAGGAAGAATCTCCCTGCCTCTACCCCCACTTCTATTCCCCTTCCCCCAAATCTGGACAGGTATCCCCTCACCCACACCTCCCAGCTCTCCTTGCCCAGCTCCTCTTCTACCACCCCTGCAGCAATTTCACTCTTTGCCGTAACCACCCCCCCCCCCACCAAGCTTTGCTTACCCAGGGCTGTCCCTGGATGGATGGGCCAGGGAGGGGACCAGTCAGCTTCTTCTATGTCTCTAGTGCCCTTTCCTCCCTCCCCCTAGGAGAGTTGAGCTTCAAGGAAAGGGCACACAGAGCATGCCCAGAGGGAGTGGGTTGCGGGCCCAGCAAGTCTTACTCTCTTTAAGGCCCGAGTTTTGTTTTTTTGTTGTTGTTTGTTTTTTTTTGGTGTGTATGCAAATAAAAGCTTCAACTCTTTAGCTTCAAGCCCTGCTCCCAATCCAGGGTGAAGGGTCAGGAATAGCAAAAGCTCCAGCTGCAGTGGCCAGACCCTAAATACCACTTCTATCTTTGATCCACAAGGCACCTCCATCTCTTCATGGGCTGGAGCCCAGGGGAGCAATGAGGGCCTGGGTCCCTCTGAGGAGATGGGGGTTGCTCTAGCTTGTCTCTCGGAAGCCACGGTCTTTCTGGTTCCTGCCATAGCCAGTTCTCTGTTCCCCTTTCCCTCCTCTCTCCAGGGTGCGGTCATTTCTCAACACTGGGCTTCCCTTGTGGGTTGGTGTGGTCCAGGGTGGCTCTGTCTGAGTGACTGACGTGCCCTTGGAAATGGTTCCTGACTCCAAGTTTCCATGGAAACCAGGACAGTCTCTTCCAAGCAGTGTCAGCTGGCTGGGGTGGCCTGGGGCACTGAGGGCAGAGCTGAGACTGAGTGCTCCCAGGGTACAGGCTTGGGTGCGTGGGCGGCGGCTGTGGAGCAGCCATCACACATAGTGATGGATACACACAAGGTGTGCACTTCCGCGGGCTCCCTCCCTGGTTGCTCATGAGGGCGCATGAGGGACCAATGGCAGCCTCTAGGGAGAGGGGGACAGAGTAGTGGTGGTTTGGGGGGAGGGGATGTTGAGTTTCCCCCCACCCCCAGCCTCAGACTACAGACCACTCAGCAGCTCACCCACGATTTAATTACCCCCACCTAGATTAGGCAGCTGCAGCATTGTCACCTACCAGGCACCATTCCTGCCAGGGTGGAGGTGGGGTAGCTTCCCTGGCCAGTGGGGGGCACATGAGGGGGGTAACCAGGCAGAGTGGTGCTCGCCATGTCACGACCTGGAAAAACACAAAGGGGAAGGGGTGAGGGCTGGAAGCGAGGGGCCTGCCTCTGTTCACACCAGGGCTACTCTGTGGAAAGGACACTTGGCTGTGTGCAGACATGTGTGCGTGCATGTGCAACACTGCATCTGAACAAGCAGGCCCAGGTGTGCCTTTGCATGTGTCTAAGTTTGTTACCTAAATGCCTGTCCCTGTCATCAGCTGTGTGTGTGCACCTCTGTGCTGTGTAGCTCTTTGTGTCTTTCTCTGTGTGCACTTTTGTGTGTATATGTCTGCCTTTGCCTGTATCTCTTTGCATCCCAAACCCAGATGGAGATGGGAGGGAGATGACCTGGTTTTACTCCTCCTTCCCAGGAAGACATTCGGCTATGGTCTCTCCAGTAGCCAAATGGACCTCTATCATCTTGCTCTCCCCCTCCTAACATCCCATGTTTCCTTCAGGCTTGGAGGACACCCCACCACCTGCAGGGGCTGATGGGTATTCCTTGTCCTCTCCAAGTGGAGCTGCAGGTGTTGGGCCTGGCAGGGGTGGAGAGCAGGGGGCCAGCCAGTGGGCTATTTTGCTGTCGGTGTTTATGGCATTTAAATGATAGAAAATCCTCCCTGAAGCAAATCAGGAGCTTTGAGCCAACAGTGCAAGTGGATCGGATCAAGTTTCACCGAGCAAAATCTGCTCCCCCCACCAGCTGCTGGACTTCTGTCCCCGGAGGCCTCTATTAGCTAGGGTAGGGGGCAGAGCTTTCCTTAGCAGTGTCTGGGAGTGGAGGCAAAGCAAGTCAATATCAGGGATTGCTGACCAGAGATGCCCACGATCCACAGACATCTCCTCTAGAATACAGCTGCACCTGACTGGCCTCCCTTCCTTGCCTGCCCCCTCCATCGCTATGAAGGTCACCGTCTCCCTTTACAACTTAGCAGGCTCCAAACTCCAATGACAATAATTTGCCCTCTCCACTCTCCCACACTTCCACATCCTAGAGACTACTTCTTTGTCCTCTCCTGGGTCCCATTTATCCTCTCCAGGTTCCCCTTATCTTCCTCTCCAGCCAGTGCCACTCTATCACTCTAGTGCCTCTGTCCAACCCTGGGCTGCCTCTCCTTCCCTCTCCACAGTTCAGCTCCTAGGAAGGCAAAGTATGGCTAGAGGAAGTCCCAAAAAACTATGCATATCTGGCCCAGTTTATTTTCTGTTCATCAACTGGGCCCTAGTCTTCATCCTCCCAGTGGTTATCCCCAAGCATGTCTCTGTCTCCCTGCCACTCTCCTTGAAGGTGACCTCACCGTCCACTTTCCTGGGATGCGTGGGTTTCCTCACTCCTACCTTAACCCATCCGAGTGATTCAGTCTTCCTTAGTAAACCGAGCTACAGCTCAGGCTTTTGCATTTCCAGCTGCCTGCTGAATATTTTTATCAGCTGTCCCACTGTCACCTCAAACTGAGCAAGAATAAAAGCTGATTCACCCCCTCCCTCCCCCAATCAGTTCTCCTGGCCCTGTTGCAGACCATCAGACCAGAAACTTCGGAGTCCTTGACATAGCCTTTCTCCTCGCCTCTAACATGAAGTCAGTCAACAAGTGTTGTCAATTCTCCTTAGCAATGTCTGTTACATCTTTATGGTCTCCATTTCCTCTGCCAGCACCATAGCCGCAACAGTTGTTTATTCTTCTTCTTATTAGCATTATTTGTATTCCCTGCCTCCAGATTCTTTACCCCTCCAGTCTATCCCGAATGTGGCTGCTTTCAGCTAGCCCTCATGGAACATTGCTTTCATCACACCATCATTGATTCTCTGTAGCCTGCAGTTCTAATTTAAACTGCCAGGCTTTTAAATCCTTCCAGGTACTTTCCCCACCAACTTCTCAGCTCTGATTCTCACCGCCACCACCGCCCCTCCCCCCCACGCCCCTCCCCCCCGCCCCAGTTTAGTTGACTGTTTTCGCTGTTTTCTTCTGTCCTTTTGCACATGCTGTTTTCTTCTTCCCTTACTCATAGCTTCCTTCTCCTTCAAGCCCAGCCATTCTAGCCATCAGGGAGGTCTCTCTCTTCTAAAGTTCTATAGCATCTGTGCCCCATTATAGTATATTTCATAATGCACCCGCCCTGCCGTTTCATGTCGTGCCTTGCTTCCCCAAACACATTATAATCAACCTAAGGACAGAACCCTGTTTTCTGCTCTGTCCTGCATAGTTAAGAACACAGTAGATGCTCAATGAATACTCGGTGATAAATTCTGTCATTCCACTGCACTTACAGCCAATTCCACATGGGTTCGCTCATAATTATTTTCTAATTGTTTCATATGTGTTGGTCTCTTCTAAAGAGATAAAAACTGGGACAAAATGTAAATATTTGAATTTTCTTTTTCTTTAAAAACAGTTTAAGCAATGGATTACAAATTCTTACAAGATGATGAAAGATCTGCGGTGAGGGACTCATATTATGACTTGGCCTTATGCAACAGAATGATTTTTCTCTATACCTATCCAATGTATCTAATATCTTACATTTTCTAAAACTCTAGAACAAACAACAGAGGGGAACTGTCAGAGAAGATGTCACCTCTGACTCCCAGAGAGAAGAAAGCATCTGTGTGTTTGTTTTATTGTAGGTTTTCTTTTATTGACTTCTATTATCAATAAAAGGTACACTCCTCCTGATCATCTCTCAGTGGATTAGACCTGAAATGGGCAATAACAATATCTATTAATTCCTAGAGAGATTACTAATAAGGCACATATTGGTCAAAAAAGGCCCAGGACAGAGGAGAGTGAGAAAAGATGTTGAGGTTCTGAAGCTAGAAGGATACAGAAACTCAATTCCTCCTGGCTCTGTGATCTTAACATCTACAAAGAAGCCAGAAAAAGTGGTATGCCTCTTTCCTAATAAACAGGAATTTAAATGCATCTGAATTCTGATTTTTAGCTGCAACATTCCCACAACCTGTCACACATGGATTCCTTGTAATTAAAGTTTTAGTGACAAAGTCCCCCACCTAGCTTCAAGGAGAGAGGATGACTGGAAAGGCGTTTCCAGCTAACTTGGAGGCCACCCTTATTGCCGTATTTATTTCCACTGGCTTTCCCTCTGGTACGATGCTAAGTACAATTTCCAGCATACAGAAACTTTTGCATGCTGCAAGTTGCCAACAGACCTATTGGCCAAAAGGTACGTTTCCAAATTCTGTTTTAAAAACTGAAATTGGCAAGTGCCAAGCAGACATTTTTTTTTTTTAATATGAAGAAAGAGGCCCATGACAAGGAAAAAACAAACAAGCTTCTTAATGTTTTCCATACCGCTATACTCCTAGCTGCTGGAGGTTCCATAAGATCAGCATCCCCACAAAGAGGTGCCTGGTCAAGACCCCTGCGCAAACAAAGATGCAAGCTACTGCATACAAAGCACTCTCAATGACTTCATTAGTACACAGGTGACACCTGAAGAGCAGGAAAAAATTCACCAAACTCTTGCCAGAGCCATATATTCTTCCGGAACACCATTGTCAATAATGGAAAACACTTACTGCAGGAAGTTTTCAAATTACTAAGACCATCGTCCCATTTGCCCAGCAGCATTCTTTGAGCAAGCCTCTTTTAGAGGCAGAATATGAATGGGTAATGGACTCTGTGCAAGGAAGAATCGACAAAATGCTGGGCTTTGCAGTGTTACAGATGGATGGACAATTGGGAATGGAGATGGACCCTAAAACTCTAAGAGAGCACAGCCACCTTCTTTAAACAAACAAGCAAAAGCAAGGAAACGAGACAACAGCTACATAGCAGAATACATCCAGTTATAAAATATGTGCCATCCTACAGAAGACAGGAAGCAGTAAAGTATTTTCTTTGCTCGCTGACAATGCTGGTAACATGAAAACATCACCAGGAATCACAAATGGATAAAAATCCACATATTTTGACAAGAGGATGGGCATTTCATATTGGATACTTGGTTCCTAAGGTTACAGAGTTTTATAGAGGGAAGAGCATTCGAGATTATGAGTCCAACTTCATGTTTTAAAGGTGAGAAAATGTAGATAGCAAATGTAATGGTTCCCCAAGACTACACAGCTAGTAAATGTTAGAGCCAAAGTTTGAAGCCAAGACTATACTATGCTACCTTTTAATGATAATATAAAGCTAGACACTCCCCAGAAGATCCAAAGAAGATGAAAAGAAGTCACCCAACAAGGAAAATCTCATATTGTCACTGCTGTCATTAAGATAAGGCAGGTGAAAAAGGACCCGGAGTAAAATATGGACACTGAAACTCCACAATAAAACTCCATGAGGTGGAGTATTAATCTCCTGTGAGGATTTTTCCAAAAAACAAAGAGGCTCTTCAAGAAACAGTAGTAGTTGAGAATCTTAAAATCCCCAGAAGTGTTAGAAGCACTGTACTTGATGAGGATGTCTTTTCAGTTCAACTGCAGAAGTCCCTGAAGATTCGAAAGCCAATTTCTACGGCAATCACTACATCTGATTCAGAGACAGTGCACTTTTGTCAGACATTCCTTACCAAATGGGCCAGATCAAATCAACTGTTTTGGGGACTCTAAGTGCAGTTCTTCTTACCAGTACAGAAAAAAAGCAAACTAAAAGACTTTATTAAGAAATTTGAAATTTTTAGTCATCAGATAATTCATAGTACTTTAATTGTCAGGTCTCAGATTCAAGGGCAGAATTGTGTTTCTAAATACACCTGGAATAGCCAGCAGTCATTGAGGACCTACTGCATGCCAGGCACTGTTCTAAATATTTTATATCTATTATCACATTAATCCTCACATCAACTCTGTGAGGTGAGTTCTGTTTTTAATACCCATCTTACAGATGAGAAAACTAAGACTCAGAGGGGCTAGATATTATGTCCAAGATTTCATAGCTGGTAGATGAAAGAATCTAGAGTATAGAATAAGCATACTCTTGGCAGTTGATTCTAGAATGAGATTCTCAAATATAGAACACCTAGAAAATAGAGAGGTATCTGGTTCATGAAAGTAACCGGGATCATGCTAAGCTAATCCTTTCTATAACAGAACACCTTGTTGCCTCTTGTTTCTTGCCTGTTTCAGATTCTTCCACTTTCTACAGCATGGGTTTTAAATATGGGGTTCACTGATTCCTTGGGACTCCATAGATGCATGACGGGGGGCCATTTAAAACTATGCATAAAATATTATGGGTATTATGCATGTGCATCTTTCAGGGTAGAAAGTAAGTGGTTTTTATCAGATTCTAAAAAATATTTGTAACTAAAAAAGATGAATGAGCACTGTTTGTATAAAAAGGAACCTCTGTTCTTTGGCATAAGAAAGACGCTGATTTGTTTGCAACTACTTGAATTGTGTAAATAAACAAGATCACAGAAAGAATAACAAAAATAACACGTGAAGGAACAGGGAGGGAGTGAAGGAAAATGTCAGAATTCAGAAGACCAAGAAAATAAGAAAAAAGGAAGCCCCTGAAGATGCAGAAATTGCTGATAGTGATGGCGCAATGAGACTTATTAGACATAGATTTATATGGCAAAAGTTATATTCAATGAGTTTAGAGATGCTTTCCCTCAGCATCTTTCTCTGAAAATGAGCACTTTTGCTATCTACTTGACACTGTGGAGAACCCTAAGGCCAGAAAACATAACTCTTGTTTTAATACCCTCTCCTCAAGTTTTGTCTACTTCTAAGGTGGCGAAAATGAAGACATTAGATTCCTTCAAGGTTGGCAGCCTGTGTCTCCATTTAAGACAAAAATTGATAATACTTACAAGAATACTCAGTTTCTAAATTTATAATTACTACCTAAATATATTATACATTTATTATACTAATTATGATTGCTCTATAACCAATCCAAGTTACACATAATACACTAAATAACAGACTTTACATCTGTAGATGCTTTAAAAGGAGAGGGAAAGAGTTTTCTACATATTCCTTTTTTTTCCCCTATTTCCCAGGTTTCCAAATCCTTCCAAAGGTTTTCTCTGGGGCTGAGGTGTATGTGTGAAAGCCCTGAGCCCCAGGCACTGTTTTGGCCCCACAACTCAACCTGAAGCTGGCCTGCTCAGTTTCCAGCAGGGGGGGCTGTGCCCGCAGCTCAGGGTGGCTGCTGTCCTGGCCCGCCTTGCTTCCTACTGACAGCTGGACCTTTAATCCCTGGTGTGTCCTGGGTAGGGACGCTGCCCAGACCTGCGTGGGCTCAGTGAGGTCTGCACCTTGACGGCCAACCAGCTGGACACGAACAGTCACAGCGACCCCACCCCTGCCCCTCCCAGTGCACTGTCCTTGCCTGGGCTGTATAGCTGGTGGGCTCAGGGCCCCTGGGGAGGGAATTTCTTCTACTCTGCTGGACCATGCATGGAGCTGCAGGCTCAGGATCCTGGGTTAAGGCTAGGGAGTGTTGGGGAGAATCACATTTTCCAAGAGTTGTAAGGGAACTTGGCTATCTTCTATCCAATGCCCTCATTTTACAGAGAAAGAAACCTAGGTTCAGAGAGAAAGAACATCTCCAGCCCTCTCTTCTTTTCACTTCCCCAGGCAGCCTTCTCTGGCTTCATTAGCAAGTCACAAATGGACCTCTGAGTCGGGCAAGTGCTGGCACTCGGGAGGCTGTGCCCAGGCTTGATGCTGGGCTCAGCTAGAGAGACCCTCGTGCTGGGTGGGCGAGGTTAAGCCTGTTTGCACAGTCTCCTGATACTTCAGGGCTCCCAGTTCCTCTCTGGCTTTATTTCGTTCCCTGAGAGCACTGAATTGTCAGCTCTAATCCTTCCAAAAGTGCAGTGTTTTTTTCAGGCGCTCTGTGTCAGTGAAACCCTAATCCCAAGGAAAATGGCCACTTAAGCTGCCAGAGCCTTAGGCCGCTCTCCAAGCCCGTGCAGAATTTCCTCCCTCCCTGCCTGCCAGCTCAGCCGCCACTGGGGAGGATTCCCGGCTGAAAGCACGCAAAGCCCTCTCCGAAGTGACAACAGTGGCAGGCTTGCTTCTGAAAGCTCAGGGTTAGAGAAAAGGGCTTGTTTGCCCTGAGGCTACAGCTAATGGGGGTGGGGGATCATGACCCACCTGGGGGGGGGGTTGTCTTCCTGTCACCTTGGGGGTGGCTGGCTCCCTGGGTGAAGCAGGCTTTCAGGTCTTGCCTGGGTGGCTTTGAGGCCATCAAGGCATTTCTGAACCCTTGGTCCCTGTACATACCTGGCACACCACATTTTAGGATTTGTGGTCATTCAGAAAAGGTTGAGTTGACTGACTTGAATTTTGCTTGGACAAACTCTTCTTTTTAGAAAGTGCTAAATAATAAGTAAATCAGCTTAGTGCATGGCGGGGTCCCCTTTTGAAGAACCTCCTTTAGGGTTCCCACAAACGTCAGAAACACCATCTACATTACAGCAGCCTAAAGGCTACCTATAACCTAGCTAATTCTGAAAGCAGTCCTCAGTGTTCTCTACTAAGCACTGCTTTGTGAGCCTGTGTTGGCTCCTGTATGCACTTGAAATAAAGAATGTTGATTTCTTGAAAATATTTTGATTCAAATCCAGACTGGCCTCCCTCCCTGATCTCTGATTGAATTAGTGAGACCATGCTGTGGAGAAATCAGCACAGTCCCTCTGGCGGGGCTCAGTCTTTGGGTCTCCTGGTGGGTAGTAAGAGATGAAGGGAAGAGGCCAGAAGAAAGGCCCAGGCCCGAGGTAACCAGCCAAACTTGAGCTCAGCTTGGATGAGCACAGAACTGCATCTTCACTAAGATGCCTGGAAACGCTCGGATCTTCTTCGTCCTCCCGACTCTCCTTGCCTCTGCAGCCCCATTATTGGGCACATGTACTTTGGCCCATGGCACCCACCTGGGGGAGGGCAGCCCACCACTGCCAGGATGGCTGATGAGCACGGACAAGGACATGGGGTTGGGGCTGGAAGTTGGGGTGGTGCCACTTTTATTCTGCTGCAGTTTGGCCCTGCTCTCTGAGCCCTAGGGATTGGTGCCCATTCTTCTCAGTATTCTTTTCCTCTAGAGGAGGACTGGATAAAGGAGGAAGGGAAAGAGCCCTGCTCCAATGACTCCCCAGGCTGCAGGCCTAGGGCACCTGTACTATCTGTCAATGTCTCATTGCTATGGAAATGCCCCCATAATTAAATCAGAGCTGAGGCCAGGGAGCTGGAGGTCCTCTGGGATGTTAGGAGGAGGCTAGCCTCTTTTCTTTGGGACTTCTTGGCCCAAACGAAGGGTCTGGGGCCCCAGGGTGCTGTGGAGAAGCCCGCTGGCCCTGTTTGGGCTCCACAGTAAAAGGCTCTCTGATTCGCTGCATGTCTGAAGTTGCCCTAGCCTCTCCTTTCAGGGTGGGAGAGGAACTCTAATGTCTGCGCCCTAAATTCCTCTGGCTAATCAGGGGCTTTGAGCCAACAGACAAGACTAGGAGATTCCCAGCCTCTTTCAGAAACATTTCTCAGCCTTTATTGCCTTCTCCTCCTCAGGAGGAGTGGGGGAGTGGGTGGGAAGGGGGTGGTGCAAGGGCTAAGCTGTTTGTTTTATGGAAGGAAATGTAGTTGCATTGGAAGGGGGCTGTTAACTACCGGAAGAGGCAGTTCCTGGAGGTCCTCAGGACTCCCTGAGTGGAGGGAGGAGACCCTCGGTTTCCCAGAGTCCACACCTCTATCTGCTAAAAGGCCACCTTGCTGACTGACCGCCCCAGATGTGGAGTCAGAGCTTCTGAGAGTTCCACAGCCCTTTCCAAGAAGCTAAGCCCACACTGCTCTCGCCAGCCTCTAGGACCCTGGGGCCAGCCCTTGCTTCTCTGCTTTGACCTTTGCTCACTGGCCTCCCCCACCTCTGCTTAGACTGGCCACTTCCAGAAGAGTAGCATCTTCTGCTCCCTCTCCCTGCTGTGGGGACTTCCCTCTTGGGCAGCTTCCCTACGTCCTGCTGGATCTGAGTTAGAAAGCTGCAGGCTCTACTTATTAAGAGATGTTTCTCCCAAGCTCCCACCTTCCTTCCCTGTCTACCCTCCCAGGGAGGGGAAACTAACAGGGCTTGTTTTCATTGGTGAAGAAAGTACTGTCCTTGTTCCTAGCTCTCCAATGTTCAGATATTTTCCCAAAGAAAGGTAAGTTTCCCTGCTAAGACTTAGCATTCTGGGAGCTTGGATCATCAGGCTGTGCTATCAGAACCACCTCAGGCTGTCCATGGTTCCTGGACCCCAAAATAATATGCTATAGATGTGATTTTCAGGAGCAGGTTTAAAACTTCTTGTCTGCCTTCTTTGATCTCCATTGTTTGACAATTTGCTGAACAGTGGTGGGGAAGGGAATATAGGAACTGCATCTGTGATAAAGACAAAACGGATACCCTCTTTTTAATAATATTAAACATGCCTACCTTACAGTCACTTTTGGACTGTTCTATTATCTTCAGTTCTTGGGGGTATCAACTGTCCTATTTATTGCTTCTGCCAACTCTCCCTCATGATCATTTGTATTTATGTGAGGTATATAATCTTTTATAGTGAGCTCATCTTTAGCAGTGCATGTTTTTTTTTTTTTTTTCCCCGTGGGAGTTCCATGTGCCTCAGATTGTAGAGTGTCTCTACTGAGGTTTGCCTTTGCGCCTGCTACAATTTCTGAATGGGTTACTATCCTGGACAAATTTGTATGTATGTTCTTTGCTTGGGGTTCCTGCAACATACTCATGGTATAAATTTGGACTCTGAACTCAGAGTTCGGTTTCTCACTGGTGACATTTTTTTTCTCACGTGCTCCCCTGGGCCATTGGAATGAGTTTGTGTTGCCCTGTTCTGGTTCCTGGCTTTAGTCGGGGTAATACTCAGTTTGAGCTTCCTGCTTCTCTCGGGCCCAAGGTCATGTCCTGTCTGATGTGTTACAACCTCAACCCCACCCTCTGGGGCCTACCTCCACCAGCGTGGTGCCTTCATAGACACCTGCCTACTGCTCTGGCTCCGAGTTCCCTCCATCTCTGACACCTGAAGAGTGAGGCTGGGCTGTGCATTAACAATTTTTGTTGTAATAATTTATCCAGCTGTGCTTTAGTGAGAGGGATGCTTCTTTGAGTAACTTTAGCCTGCCATGTTTCTGGACATCAACCTCATTCCTCCCTAACTTCTCTGGAACAAAAACGAGGGTGGCAAGAACTTGCACAAGGCTAGTCCAGTGCTTGGCAGCGATGCCCACTAGAGGCCAGTGAAGCCCGCTTGGTGCAGCAGCTCCGGGGACTGGTCCAGGTTTCAGCTTCTCATGTGAGCACAGAGAGCTGCTACACAATCACTGTCTTCCTTCAGCACCTTTTGGGCTCCAGGGTAGGGATCCTGCTCTCACTTTCAGAATGCTCAGAAGCACCCCCAAGTGACTTCTGGAACCCTGCAACTAGTTCTCATCCTCTCTTCCCTAATCAACAGCACTGCCAGTGTCTCCGCAGGCTCCTCTACCACCGCAGAGCTGGCTAGGCACAGGAAGAGAGGATCGGGGTAAGGAGGTCGTGGTGAAGAGGGGCTGTCTTTTCTACCAGTTACGACAGCCTTTAAGGAATGAAGACACCACACACAGCTAGGGCCAGAGACCTCACTGAAGAGGCCCTGACCCAGAGGTCCCGGGGACCAGTGAGAGGTTGACGATGGACCCCTGTGGGATCCTTTGGGGACGTAAGAAGGCGGTGGAAGGTACCAGCCCCAGCCAGCCAACCTGAGGCGGCCTGGGGCCAGAGTGTCCCTGACCTACTCTCTCCTCTTGCTGATCCCTGTTTCCTTATCACTTAGGAGACTCGGCTCCGTTCCAGACCAGCAGCCTAGAGCAGTGGGCTGGAGAGAAGAGATGCCGCTGAGCTAGAGCAGCCCAGCGGCGGAAGGGAAAGTGGGTGATAAATTTAAATAACCAGCTTGACTTGGCAGCTTGCTGAGTTGTGATGCAGTGAAATTAAAATCTCGGCAGAACTTGCAGACTCCACCCTGAAAAATCGGGCTCTCGCCTTGGTTCCATGGTGGCAGGTGGGGAGGGGAGGCTCTCGGGCTGAGCCCCAGCCTCCGGCAGCCACCCTTGCTTGCAATGTGATTAGCCGTGTCCTGGCCCACTGGGCGCCACTCTCCCCTCCATACAATAGCCCAGGCTCCTCTCTCCTCTCAGTCCTGACCTTGTGGAACAGCTGCATCAAGTGGCTGGTGAAGTTTGAAATCAGCCTCCAGTGCCAGGAAGCAGCAGGAATATCAATAAGGTCTGGCTCCTCAGTTTGGGCAAGAGCCCTTCCTAGGCTCGTTTCCTTAAGGTTTGCAACCTCAGCGGCCTGTCCCTGGGGGGAAAGATGAGCTGGGTACCTGGGACTTGGGGAATGAAAAGGGATCCTGAACGCCTTTGTACCCCCAAGCCAGGCTGTGGGCACGGGGATGACCCCATGCTCATTCACCTTTAGCGCACACCTGGCCAGAATCACCCACCCCAAAACGGGCCTCCTTTCTCCTTCCTCCACTACAGTCCTTACTATTCTCCAATAAATAAGCTGTTTAAGAATCCTTGGGTGGAATTTCTACAGATACACCAAGAGCCTCTCCCATACCCCAGCCTTCCTTGGAGCCCAGGTCTCAGAGAGGCCAACATCTTTCTAGAACCCACTCAAAGCCCGCGCCTCCCATGTCTGCTCCCCTTGAGCCCCGCTCTCTGCCACCCACAGGGTCCTACACACGGGCCCCGCCCCCGAGGCAGCCCATGAAGTCTCTGGGCAATGCCCCGCCTCTCACCTTGACAGTATCTCCAGAGAATTCTGTTTGTCCCCATAATAAACACATCATGAATCATTCATCTTTAATAGATTATGCAAATTAGGAGGACATAAAATCAACAAAGATCAATAACTGCAGCCGTTTAATTGCCAGCAAAAACATTTTAAGAATGAGCATAATCTGCAGCCCTTTCTCGGGTAATGGTGCCATTAATCCAAACATTGGATCTTGGCCTAAGTGTAGAAAACTCATTCCCTACCCCTACCCGCCCCCTCCCACCACCCCTCCCCTACCTCTCCACACACTTCTCTCTTTTTGGTAATTTCCAGTTTCTGAGCGAGTTTCCCCGTCATTACCACTGGTGAACAGCTCCGAATGTTAATGGTTCTGCTTTTGTTACTCCTCGCTTGATTGAAATGTCGCATACAGATTGAGATGTTAGTGCTAACTTGCCACCTGGGAATGTCAAGCTGGGTCTGAAATGAACTTTTCTCACACTTAGATCCAGATGGATCAGCCGGAGATGTTCCCAGGCTGAGCTGGGACCATTCCAGGGCCATGGGGGGGGAGGTGGGGGGGGGAGGCCCAAGGTGGAGGCACGTTTCTGCACCAGCCTGAGAGGCCGTCCGGAGGCAGGAGCCCTGCCCTGCAGATACTGAGCCCCACCCAGGGAAGCCCCTGCCTCCCGGCGTGGTCTTGAGCACAGGGAAGCACAGCTGGGGTTAGAGAAAAGCCCCCTGGGTTCTCTCCGGCCAGCTGCCTGGGGCGGGCTACCTTTGGGAAGCGACCACCATACCTGGCAGCAGGTAGCAGGCAGGTGCCTGACCTGGGGTCAGAGTACCCAGCAGGACAGAGAGCTTCTAAGTTGGACTAAGGAGGGCCCGTGACGAGGGCCATTTGGTAATAGGCTGTGTCCTGGCCCAGTTAACCCAGCCAAGGTGGTTACTCCCCAACGCCCAGTCTAGCTCTCCAGCAGTGCCAGGACTCAGCCCCTGACTGCCCAGCCAAAGCACACAGCTCCCTCTGGGTGGGAGACAGCTGTCCACCCTCTTAAGGACAACCTGGGAAAGCTAATCCCAGGGCTCGCCCGAGACACCGCAGCGGAGTCTGGGTGGCCACTTGCAGCCCAGCTCGGATCTGAGCTGTGCTCAGATCAGCTCCAAGTCACAGCCGGGGCCCTGTCGGACAGCCGGGGCTGTGCCCGCTCCCTGACTGCCGCTGGCTGTGCGTGGGCTGCTGCAGCCCGGGCCCCCAGGCCGCCTCCACTCTCCCCGCTCGGCAGGTAACGCCTCAGTGTCTCCCAATCCCCACCGAGACCCTTTTCAATCATCCTGTCTCCCAAGGAACAAACGGCACATTGGCTTTAGTGTCTCCAGAATAATTAGGTGAATTTTAATAACACCTCAATGTGTGTCTCTCCCACTTGGGCACTTCCCTGGCCCGGAAACCCTTTCGCAGTGCCAGACGCCTTCTGCAGCTTGCAGCTCTGCGGCCTGGAGCTCCATCAGCTGGGCCTTTCCCTCAGCCACCCCGGGGCCTTCTTTCTCTCTAGCTGCCTCTACTGCTCTGAGCCCCTGGGAGCTCTGGGCCATGGCGCTCCTTTACCCACCATTTGACTTGACTGTGGGGGGTCGGATCTGACTCTGACCGGCTTTGAAAGCAAACCTTGGTCTCCGTGATTTCTGTGGGAAGCAGGAAAAGTCCTGAAACAATCATGCTTATCGACAGTTCCACAGAACTGGGTGCCGTACCCTGAAATGCCACAGCCACCTATTCTGCCCAGAGGGAGAGGAAAGTAGATCCTGGAGGAGCCTCAGGAACCTGGGAGCCTGTGAGCTGCACACCAGGCACCCACGCTCCACTTCCGCCAGCCTGGCCTCTGTGCCCTCTGCCTTCTTCTATACAAGCCCAGCAAGAAGCTCAAAATTCTGGGCACCTCAGGGAAGGCAAGGAAAAGGGCAAAGGCAGAGGCAAGAGGATAGAAAGAAAGAGCCAACAACAGCCTCTCCTGGCCCCAAGATGCTTTTTCCTGCAGACACCCTGACCATAGTATTTTTTGCCCCACATGTGCACACATCTGTTTGTGAAGCACCCTGGTTTTCCGAGGCTTGCTCTTTCATCAGATATCATGGTGAGGGTAGGGGGTGCCCACTTGTCACACTGGGCCCCAGATGGCATGCGATGAGGTGGCCCCCACCCCTCCTGGAAGCCCCCTTACCAGTCACAACGGGGTATGTCTGGGTGCCTGACACATTGCTGCCCAGCTCAGGGTTGGTGGATGCAGATAGACTCGACTTGACTTCATCAAGCCCAGGGGTCAGGGCTGGGAGGGAGTACTCGTTCCCCTGGGAAGAGAGAGAGGAGCGACAGCTCTCTATTGATGCACACACAGAGAAAGGGCTGTGTATACAGATGGGGAGGAGGAACAGGGGAGCCCTCCCAGATGGGGTGGAGGAGACGGCCAGGCAGAGTGGGGGGAGCGCAAGAGGGGCAGGCTCAGCATGTGATGGAGAGCCTGTCTTGCACGGGTGGAGGGAGACCAGACTATGTGGAGCTGGAGGTGTAGCCTCTACATCATCTGTGGTTAGACCAGCACCCTTTAAATTTCTGTAGCATCTCCTGCCTAGGCAGCCTCAAGGGCAGAGTGTAGCAGTGGGGATCCCCTTGCTGAAAGGCGAGGGGTGTTTTCAGGGCCTCCTGGGGTGGGGAGTCCTAGGGAGGAAGGCAAACCATGACATGACGGCAGGGGCACTGGCTGGGGGGAGGGCCTAGCAGGGCCTCCAGCCTGACACTGCTGGGCTGGCTGATAGGGTGCGGGCGCCCCTTTTTTTGAAAACAAACAAAGACAGCCCCACGGGCCCCTTGCTCTCTGCCTGTGCACTGGGGTATGAAATTGGGGAGGGGGAGAGTCCACATGGCTAACAGAAGGGTGGGAGGGGGCCAGTCATTGACGCTGAAAGGGTGTCCTGCCCGAAACACTCGGGTAATTGCCTTTTTATTGCAGCCACCGCCAAGCCAGACCCCAGAGCTGGGCAGACCAGGAGCCTTGCACAAAGCAGGAAAAGTTGCTCTGATTAATATTACGTTAAATTAAAACTGATTTTCTGCTCTTTCAGGTCCGTTTTTTTCCCCTTCCGCTTCCTGGCCCCCCCAGCACGCCCCCTCCCCTCCCTAGCTGGACGGGATTGCCTCGTCATTTCCAATTCCTTCTCATATTGATCTTCCTGTAGAAATCAGTTTTGTAATTAGCTGCAAATTAGGCCTTCTACTGGGGGTGAAGCTGCCCCCTGATTTATCACCAGAGTAATTCGCTGTGATCGGAGAGAAATTAAAATGAACTCAATTAGGCTTCGGATTTGCTTTATGGGCCCTGCTCCGAGTTTCAGGGGGAAAAATGACTGTGCTGGTGTTTAATAGTCTAATGAAAGTAAATAAAGGTTATTCATTGTAATACAGCCGGGGACTCGGGGAGGGTGCACCGAGCCGCCCGCCTCGGCCGGCTCCTCCTTTGTTGGTTTATGGCTCAGGGCACCTTAAAAAGACTTTTGATTTTTGTTTTATGAAGACAAACAGCTTATGGGATGAAAGGATGGGTGGGGAGACAGGCGAGTGGCTGGGAGCTATCGGCGTCTTCGAGTGAGGCTGTGCTGTGTGGAGTCTGTGGAGCTGTGCAGGGGTGTGTGTGCATGTGCATCTGTGTGCATGAGCGGGCACAGCAGACCATGTTGTGCTGTGGTTGTGGACCTTGCCCGGGCTGTGTATGGGACTCTGTGTGTTGGAGTGTGGGGATTAGGGGTTGTGCTGTGTTGGGGGAAGGTATGTGCTGGGCTGTGCATTGAGCTGGTGATCTGGGAGGGACACACGTCTCCTGGCTCCACGTGGCTGTCAGGGTTCTTCTGGGAGTCCTGTAGGCTGGGTGTCTGTTGGGGACATTGGGGCAGTGAGCCCATTGTTGGGGGGGGTGTGGTATGTAAGCACATGCACACAGGTTTATGTGAGGAGTCAGCAGACGTGCTTCTGTACATTGTGTGTTGTGCTGGTGTGGTGTTCCTGGCTGTTCTGTGTCTGCAGGAAGTGTGCGGCCTAAGGGGTGGGCTGTCATCCTGCCCAGGGTCACACTGGATGATCGGATTGGGGGGCAGAAGGCAGCCAGGTGGGGTATCCTCCTGATGCTGGGCAAGAAGATTTCCACGGGCCTGCACAGACTTTTTGTGGGATCCTGGGAGGGCTTGGAGAAGAGATGCAGGTAGGGGACATTTCTGAGTACTGATCCATGCCAGATCCATGGAATGGCAGAACTGGAAGGAACTTATAGACCATTATGCCAAAGTCCCTTACTCTGCAGATGGGGAAACTGAGGCCCCCAAAGAGGATAAGATTTACCCACATACTCTCTCACCCAGATCTCATCATTGCTAACTACTATATAGCACAATGATTTTTCTTAACTACACCAGAAGAGTGTGTCCACACAGCACAAACGCGGCACGCACACACGCAATGCATACAAAGCTGGGTCTGCACCTGGGCCATTCGTGTGCAAGTTCTTGTGAGGCCTCGTTCTGCCCAGCTCCACTTAGCTCCTCATCCTCTCCACCTCTGCAGTCAGAAAGCCCCTTCCTCACCTGTTCTGATTTGATGTGCTCTGATGCCTGGAAGACGTCCGGATAGGAAGGACGCTCAAAGACCCGATCCAAAGCTTCTAGCTGCTGCTGGGTGAAGGTGTCGGCTCGCAAGTGCTTCCGCAAACTGTCCACGCCACTCTGGGAGTCTCCATTGGGGACTGAGCCCTCAGACACATCTGGAGAACACATAGACACTAGGGCATCAGTGGCAGGCCAGCAGAGGCAGTGGGCCGAGGGGCTGGGTTAAGCTGGCTCTGCCCCTGGGGCTCTGCACCCTTGCTCAGGCCCCTGGATCCCAGCTCCTAGGCTGGACCGGACAGGCTGGCCCGGGAGGCTGGCCATGGTGCAGAGAGCCGGCTGCACAAGCCAGAGCCTCCGAAGGGCCTGGGAAAGGAAAGCAAAGGGAAGTTGTCAAAGCATGGGGGTCAGGGAAGGATTCGGCAGAGGGGGCTCCCAGGGGCCGTCTCCCCAGGGGACAGGCAGCTGCGGGGAGAAGCTGGGTGTCTGGGACCAGCATTATGGAATCTGTGGAGAATTGAACTCGGCTCCAAGATGAATTTCAGTTCCACTGATTCAAAGGGTTGAAAATCATCAATTCTCTGAAGCTGAGTGTAACATGGAGACGGGGTGAAGTAATTAACTTCACCACGGAGGGAGGAGGGGCTCCAAGAGCAAAACTTAGGCCTTTGCTTGACTTTGCCCAGGACTGAGCCTGGAGCAGGAGGAAAGCAGGTGTTGTGGGAGCACTAGAACACCTCCTTGGCCAGAGATTGGAGACGGGGTCTTGGTGGAGGCTTCCCTGCTGCTGCTCCTGACTGGGCCCCTCCCGAGATGCCACCTGGCTTCCCCTCCAGGCCTCCATGGGGAGCTGAGACTTGCTCCACCAAGGAAGGGCACAGTTGAGCCACACTGGTGCCCTCTCCCGAGCCATGCTCTGCCCCCTCGGTCCCTGCCTTCCTGCACGCCGTGGGCAAAGTGCCTGCTCTGCTGTCCCTCCCCAAACCCCCACCCGACAATTGTCCAGGCCCAAAGCCGGGTCCTCCCCAGCCCCAGCTTGGCCACTTCTTGGCTTCCCTCAGCCTAAGACCAGCTGGGGAGGCTTGGGCCTGGGGCCAGCCCATGCTGCAGGCCCCAGGGTGCTCCTCTGAGACTTTATATATATCAGTTTATAGGTGATTATATGATATGATATAATCAATATTGCATTATATACAGTAACACTGTACAGTATCATTCGGGAGACCATAGAAAATATTACATATTGATTAACCTCAACTTGCAGCCAAGCCACCCTCCCTTGCTGGCCTCCCAGATGGAGCACGGGGATTGGCTTTCCTAGTGGGGCCTTCCCTCTTCCCTCTGCAGGGGGAGGGAAAGCAACGTGTGTGTGTGTGTGTGTGTGTGTGTGTGTGTTTGTGTCAGACAGAGAGCCCTCCACAAAGAGAGACAGGCAGACAGAAACACAGTGAGACCCAGAGAAAGAAACCAAGACTAGGATCAAGTCTGAGGCAGACAGACAGACAGACACGAGGCAGCTGCAATGGTTTTCCTGTGGACACAAAACTTGGTGGCTGTGTTTTTTTTTTATTTTTCTCTATAAGCCTCTGGAATGATTTTCAGCCTTAGAGAGGGGGTGTATTCCTGCATGGGAGGTGGGGTGTGACATTTATTTTTCCCTTTTGTGTGAGTATTCTCTGTGTATATGCATTTGTGCACATTTGAATATCCAGATAAGTAAGTGTCTGTGTGTGTTAAAGGTGAGAGCCTTTCTGACAGAATGTGTGTGTGTGTGTGTGTGTGTGTGCATGTGTGTGCATGCATGTGTGTGTGTGTGTGTAGGGGCTGAACTGAAGCTTTGTCCTCAGGTCACTGGCTGGAGGAGTCTCTTTTCCTTCATTTATTCAGGGGCCCTTCAGATCTTGACAAATCTGTCACTCTAAATTTGCGAGAGATTATGGTGCTCTCTCCCCAGCCCGCAGAGAGGTGATATATGATATCTGCTGCCCCTATTGATTGCCTGATCTGGTGGCAGAGGCCGGCGAAATGAACTTGAAATGAACATCATGCCTCAACTCATTGTGCGTATAATACACTACTTAATCCCACATTTTTCAGCCGCTATGGAATTCAATTGATCAATCATGTTCCACTGATAGTACTTTTTAGGGGTTATTGCTGCTCCCTCCACTCGCTGGCCTTTTTATTTATTTATTTTTGTGTGCTCAGGCCCTGGTGGTAGACAGGTGACAGGGAGGCAGCGGAGGGGGAGGGACGGGAAGGCGAAAAGAAGCCTGCTCCAGAAAGAGGTGGCAGCGGGAGGGAGGCGGGGAAAGGATGAGGAGAAGAAAGGGGGTTGGGGAGAAGAGGAGACGGAAGGTGCTGGAGAACAGGAAAACAAGGGGTGTGCTGGAGGCATGTAGAGGACGCAGAGAGGCTGCAGGAGGCACGAGGAGGAGAAGAGAAGGCAGGCAGTGAGGAGGCGGGAAGGGCAGCTGTGATGATGAATGGTGGAGGAGCGCCAAGGAAGTTACGGGGGAACAGGGAGGTGAGCTAGCGGGGCAGGGAGAGGGCGGGGGCATTACTGGGGTGGGGGGCATGGAGGCAGCCTCCCAAACCATCAAGGGGGTCCCACAGGCTCTCACAGGCTCTCTCCAGAGGAGGTGGGGTGGGGCCTGGAGGAGGTCGGCAAGCGAAGGAAGTGGGGAACTAAGCAAGGAGGAAGGGCAAGCAGGAGGCAAGGGGGAAAGGAGGTTGGTAGAAGCCCTGGAGTCTGAAGGTTCAGTCCAAAGAGAAGCTCAGGGAAGAGGAAGCCCTGAGGTAGAGGAAGGGAAGAAAGAGGGAGAGGGAAAAGGGAAGAAGCCCCCATCCGGGAAGCCTGGGGAAGTGCTGGCTGGAGTGAGGACACTTGCCACAGAAATGAAAGCAGCTGGCTCAGTTTTCCCTGAAGCCTGAGCTTTAGCAAAGGAGGGCCCAGGACCTGGATGGGGGTGGGTTTGGAGGGGAGGAGGCGAAGGGAAGAAAGAGAAGAGAGCAGAGGAGGAAGAGTGGAGAAGAAAAGAGAACACGGAAGAGGGGAATAGAATGGAGGAGAAAACAAAGTGGTCGTCACCACCTGGAAGGCTGTCCCCAAGATGATGGAGAGCTCAGGGTGGGACTTCCCAGGGGCAAAGGGCAGAATTCCAGAGTGACAGCAAGGGAGAGGGCTGGAATGGGACTGTGAGAGGACTGCTAGGCCCCAAAACTGAAAGGCTCTCTGGTAGAGATGAGCTGAGATAGAGGAACGGGTAAAAGCAGGTCTTGATCCAGGTTTCAGAGTGAGCAGGGAAGGAAAATGTGTGAGTCATTAGATACCATCCATCCCAAGGAAGACTCCCCACCTTACAGCCCCCTGATACCAAGGAGCCAGGCTGTGAGCTCCTTTGTGGGCAGGGACCATGGCTGATGCATTTCTGTAGCTCCAGGGCCAGGCATGGGCCTGGGCATAGAATAGAGACTAAATAAATGACTGCATTAAGGAATAAATGAGCAAAGGAATGAACAAATGAATAGGCTCTCCTGGATGGCATTCAAAGCCAGATCCCTGACAGAAGCTCTCTGGACTGGCCACCTGACTGGCCTGGCACCCCAGGACACCTAGTCACGTGTAAGGCAAGTTCCACACATGCATCCCTGGCTGCCAGAGCATGCAGAAAGGGCCTGCAGCCGGCCTCTGGGAAACCTATGCCCCTTCTTCCCTCACCCCCACTTCTTGTTAGCTTCTGACAGCATCAGCTCTGCTCCACAGGAGGCCCCTGCCTCTCTCAGCAACACCTTCCTGCCTACCTACCATGCCCCTGTGCAAAGGCCAGAGAACACCATGTTTCCAGTTAAGGGCAGAACTTGAACCTTGGAGCTGCAGAACTGCCACCCAAAGCAGGTGGCAGAGGCTACTTGAGAACGGGCCCTAGGGACAGCCTCTACAGCTTCCTGTGTCCCTGGGAGCTGGGTTGGGATAATACTGGCCTGCCTGCCCAGCAATGGGGAGACAGTCCTCAGGAGAGCCTTTCCCAAATGACAGGAGGCCCTCACCTCTAGAGATACCAACTGACCCCTGGTCAGGGCTCCAGGAAGACGGCTGGAGTATGGAGGCCATATATCTTGGGCTTTCTGGACCAATTCCAATTATTCTTTTGCATCTCTGGCCACGTGTTTAGACTGGGAAGCAAGGAAGGGAGCACGAGCTAGTCAGACAGCCCCCCCCCCCCCGCTACCATTCATTGACAGCTCACAAGTACCAAGAGCTTATTATGTGCCATTTACACAGCTCACTTAATCTCCCCAACAATCCTACGAGGTTAAAGATAAGGAAACTGAGGCAAACAGAGGCTAAGCAGCTTGCCCAAGGCCATGTAGCTAGTGAACGACAGTTAGGATTTGAATTCTGGTTTGACTGACTCCAGAGCCTGCACCCTAAATCATTTCACTCTGCTACCTGGCTGCCAAACCCAGGGGCCCCAGACTGTGCCCAGAATGATTATAGGTGATTATAGGGGACAGCTGGTACAAAGACCTCATTGTACAGTAAGGAAAACTAGCAGGGGTGGGCGGTGAGGTAGGGTGACTTGTTCAAGATAACACAACTGGGTAAGAGAACTCTGAGAACTGGAACCCATTCTCAGTACTCTGTCTACTACACATGAGCTCTCTCAAGGAGAGTGAGCCACCACCAATCCTTTCTGGAATGGGGCAGGAGCTTATAAATAAATTAATTAAATTAAATAAACTGCTGGGTTAAAATGGTGACATTTGTTATTCTTTCAAGAGAAATAAAGGTTCTTGCTGTCTTCTCCTCTGACCACGTCATATTTGCTTAGCAGTTAACAAAAAGCTTTCACAGACCTTATGTTGCTTGAGCTTCCCAACCACTCTCCCAGGTGAGTAGGGATTATTGTCTCCCTTTTGCTGGTGAGGAAGCTGAGACTGAGAGTAAATGAGGTGCAGATTAAACGAGAAGTAAGCATCTAGCTCAAGGGCATATCCTCCAGGGAGCGTGGCACAGGGAAAATGCTCCACAGAAATTTGTCGACTGCACCAATGAACAGTAGTGGCCACCTGCTCAGCCAAGGTCCAGAGTGTGGGGCTCCTAGCAGGGGGGCCCCTGACTCCCGGCAAAGCCAATGATCAGCTCAACTGGAAGAAGAGCCAGCATCATGGCAATAGGGGTTACTTCTTGATCATGAGAAATTTTTTATTTCCTTCTTGTCCAAGGTTTTCTGTATTGTTCAGCCTTCGTGCAACATGCACGTACTTCTTCTACAATAATTCGTTGTTTAATGTCTTTTAAAAGGTCTGATCTCATTCGCTTAGCCCTGTCACTCTCTATCTATCCCTGGGCTGCCCCTGAGCAGAGTCTGACCTCCCATCTCTCTGACCCCAGGCCAGAAGCATCTCCTTGGCCAACCAGGAATGGCATTGTCCAGTGAGGTCTCAGCAGCTTGGGGAGGGGAGCTGTTGCTGAATATTATGTCTTGGGTATGGGGATGGGGACAAGTAACAAAACAAAAGTGCTCTGTCCTTCTTATTTTGTGTGTTTACATTCTACCTGGATTCCCAAGGTATTCATTGCAAGGGACAAGAGAAAGTCTTGTGCCTTGACTGAAAGTTGAATGGGGGTGGTAGTAATAAACAGAATAAAGTAATGCCATTTCTTTGGTCAGAAATTGTCAAGGCTCATCAAAGTCTACAACACTGGGATGGAATGAATGAGGGGTTGCCCACATATCCCAGGAAACAGGAATTAGGCATGACAGAGGAATTTTTTAAATATATTAAAGAACAATGCTAACTTCAGTTTTCTAAGCCTAAATACAAATATCTACCTGTCATGGGGAAACTAACAATATTAGGGATGTCACACTCATTAAGTCCATTCAATTTATGAGGCACTGATTATTATTATTGTTATTACTATTATTATTATTCTCACTTTTCAGCTAAGGAAATAGTCTCAGAGAGGCAAAATTATTTGTTCAACATAGTCCATTTACTAAGTAGCGAAGCCTGGATTTGAACTCAGGGATCCCTGCCTTCAAAGCTCTCTCCACTCTATCAAGCTTGCCTTCTATGTCAAAGACCATCACCATCATGATATCATTTATTTAGCACTTACTACATACTAGGCATCTCAAGGTGCTTTTCACACATTATCTCAAAGCCTCGCAGAGTATTTGCAAGAAGTGTCATTATTTCAATATTACAAATGAGAGATCAGGCTCAGGAAGGGTTTAAAACATCCACAGTCACACACCTGGCAAAAAGCAACCTTGGGGAAAGTCAGTCTTACTTCATCTGGCAGACCGGAAATGACTTGAAAAAGTGGGATGGGAAGAAAAGAGAGATGCATGGAGGAAGTGGGGTAGAGGCTGATGGGGGGCCTCAGGCCTTAGACGGTTGGGGAGAGTGGGAGGGGCCAGGGGCCGGCTCTGGTTGGGGGTAGGGGCTCCGTCCAAACGTTAGTTCCATACCCTTCTCTCTCCACGCCTCTGCCTCCTCTCTCTTTCTGCCTTCCCTTCTCCACACACCATTTTCCCCCTCTGAGGGGTTCAGCCCCAGGCTGTCCCCCAGTCTCCCCAGCTGCCAGTTGTTGCTGTTTCAAACTCAATTGTTCTCCCCGGTACTGAGGCAAATGGAGTCATTAATTACCTTCTATCGGCTGGGCTGAGTTCAGAATGCGATCAATATCCCCGCTTGTCATTCAGGGCAGCCCGTCTATGCAGCCCCAGCCCCACCCCCACGGCGGCGCACGGAGCTCTGGGCTGCCCCCGGGCCCTCCCATCTGACCGGGAACCGGGGGCGAGGTTGGGAAGCTGAGGAATGGGGCTGCTCCCCCGAGGTCGGGTGCCGTCCTGACTGCAAAAAGAGTGAGGATAAATGGAGTGGGGAGGGGAAGGGGCAGAGAGAGGAGGAGAAAGGAGAGGGGAAGAGTATGAGAGAATGAAGGGGGGGGTAGGAAAGGGGAGGGGAGAAAGGAAAGGGGGAAGGGAGGGTGAGGGGCGATGCAGAGTAAAGAAGAAATAGATAGGAAAAGGAGGCGAGAGGAGGGAAGGGGATGCTGCAATGTGCTTCAGAGGCTGGACCCTGCGCAGTGCCGGTGCAGACACCCCAGGCAGCCTTCTGTGGTCCAAGGAGAGATAATGACATACCCCATTGCCTCCTACACTTAAACTGGACTATTTGTGAGTCTAGCCTGCCCAGGAACTTCAAGCCAAGCTCAAGAGGAGGGCATGAAGAGGCCCTTGGAAATCTGCCCAAAGCTTGGCTCTGAGCAAGACGAGTCTCTGCCCAGCCTTCCAGGCCTGGCAAACCACCTGCTGTCCTTGACTAAGTCCAGTTTCTAAACACCAGCACCCAGGGGGTTCATGGCAGAGCCAGAGGCTGGCAGTAGCCGCTGGGCCAGCCTGGCCTCAGTCTTGCTGTACCCATTTACACCCACACGCCTCTCAGGACACTAACTGCACCAGATTTTAACATCAACAAGGACGGGTAGTAACATCTCCTGGGTTAAAACCCTAGTTTTGTTGCTCACTTGAGCTTTTCTGGACTGAGTTTCCTTGGATATATCCGAGAGGGTTGCTAAGTTCCACCCCTAGCAGTTTCTCCTTTCCCTGTGTTCCAGGGAACAGGGAAGTATCCAAACTTCTATTGTAGAAATAATAATAAAAATAGCCATAGTAATAGCTGAAATCGATTGAGTTCCTACTATAGTCAGCAGACATTGTGCTTAATATACATACACTGATTTAATCCTTACAATAACAGCAACATTTATTAAGTGCTTAGTATATACTGGGCACTCATGTAAGAAATTCATATATATTAACTCATTTAATTTTCACAAGAACTGAAGTAGGAATTTTGTAGACAAGGAAACGAAGTGCAGAGGTTAAGGAACTTTCCCAAGGTTATGCAGCTAACAAGTGGTGGCGGAGCCAGAACCAAACCCGGCAATATGTCTCTGGCAGCTGAACTCCCAACCTGGGGAAATCGAGAGCTAGAGCGGTTTGGTAACTTGCCCCAAAATTATTTATTACAGCCAATGAGTGGCAGAGTCAAATTAGAATCTATATGCATCAGAGTTATTTTTTAATGTTTGTTTTAAATTTTCTCCATTAAACTATGAATATTTTGAAGGCAGGGCTCTCATCATTTTCATTTGTAAATCTACCAGTTGGTTGATTTGCTGAATAGAATTCTACAAGCAAATGTTGATAAATTCTTAACTTGCCTTGCACACTTTACATTTTAGAAGGGAAAAAGAAGCAACAAAGGCAATTGCTTCTCTGGATTCAGAGTTGTCACAGTTTACAGCTAGAAAGGATCATGGAGGTAACTTAGTCTGATATTTAGAGATTTAAAAAAAGAGAAAACCACAACAGGCTCAGAAGGGCCAGGTGATTTTCCCATGTCACACAGCCAGTCAATGCTAGAATTGGAACTGAGGTTACCAGCCCTTTTCACTACTCTGGGCTGCTTAATACTGACCAAGAAAGAAAAATTGATAAAAGGGAAGTGATGAGGGATCTGGGGAGAAAGCAACCATGTCTAAGAATTGACCGTAGCAATGGAGGGACATTGGACAGAATCTGACTAGAGGAAAGAAAACTGCTAATGTGTTGAGCTAAAGGGTGGGCATATGACCCCATGGCAAGAGATCCTAGAAGGGAACATGATTTCATAATGGTAGGATGCTTGAGAAATGAAATTCTGACTCTCAATGAAGCTCAAAATTGCAACCTGACAAAAGACAGGGAGTGGAATTGGGGTGGGGGGAGTAGGAAGACAAGGACATTTAAAGAATAACATTGTTGTTGCACAAGGATAAGCTTTAAAATATGATGAGCCTAGATTTTAAAAGGACATGTATGCCGAACAGTGGAAGATTATGCAGCCATTTAAAAATCATGTTTTTGAAGAATATTTAATGATATGTGAAAATGGTCCTGATATAATGTTAAGTGAAAATAGCCAGATACAAAGCTATACATACATTATGACTCCAATTTTGATAAACAATTATATATATATATATAAATTATATGTGCACAGGAAAAAAGACTGGAAAGAATATACCAAATATCAACAGATCAAAAAATTATTTCTTGGTGATAAGATTATGGGTAATGTTTTTAAAAATTTACTCTATCTTCCAAATATTTCACAATGAGCAGGTACTACACTTCTCATCAGACTAACATTTATTTTTTTCCTCTTATTAAGGACACACAACAGATGGAAGGAGGGGACCATGACTAAGGATGGTTATAAGAGTAGCATGAGTCTGTCAGGAAAACAAAAGCTCCAAACAAGCTGAGACAACAAAAAAGCACTTGGGTAAATATGTTTGGAGAAAGAACAAAAAGAAAGGCAGGTTTAAGCTCAGGGCTTGGGAAGAGGAGGTAATACTGAGAGTGGAGCGAAAGAAGACAGAACTTTTCCACCCCCAGCTTGCCTGTCTTCTCCATCAAAGAAAAGTCTTCAAACTGGGAGCAGCACAGAAAGTGCCGGCAGGGGTGCTGGGCCCAGGTCAGGGAGAAGCCAGACAGGTAACCCCTAGCCATTTCAATTGTGTTAATTTTCCCAGGCTCAGATACCTCATATATCAGGACTCTAGGGAACAAAGTAGATAGGATCCCGAAATTGCTGTTGATAATCCTTGAAAGGTCACAAAGAAAGGGGGAGGCAGGGGCAAGCCGGATGCCATCCCGACTTGCAAAAGAAGGGGAAGGTAGATTTATGCAAACTATATTCCAGTAAATTCAATATCAGGCTCTGGACATATTTTAAAAGAACTAATTATACAGCTAATTTGTGGGCACTAAAAAAGAAAATGGTGATACCCTGAGCCTGCATGAAATCACCAAGAGTAAGTTGTGGCATATGAACTTGGTAGCAATGCTCAGATCAAATGCCTCCCCCATGAAGACTTCCCCAACTGCCCTGGTTGGAAACAACTGCTCCCTGTTCTAACATTCATCATAGCTCTTAATACTTGGATCACAGCAGTAATTGAATTCTGCTTGTATAATGATGAATTATTATCTATCTCCTGACTAGATTATAAGCTTCTTGAGGTCAAGGATTGTGTAAATCAGTCCTGCTGTGCTTTATACATAGCAGGCATTCAATTGGCTCATCAACTTGAGTAGGAATTTTCTATTGGTTGATTTATTGATTATGGATGTAGTGAATGTTAATATTTGGTAAAGAATCTCCTTCCTAGTTTTATGGACAAGACAAAGAAACGTGAAATGGTTGATAGCTTTTGGGCTCAGTGGTAACTAGAGCATTCATTTATTGTAACCTGAAGGGAGGTCTCAAGTGGAAGACCATGTAGCTTGCCTTTATTTTATCTACTCAACTCTTTGAAAAAAAAAAAAAAAACTCCTTGGGTGAAGGTATAGAAGACATCCTTATGATCTTAATAAGGTGGAATTATGAGCCGAAGCCAACAAGATGAAATTCAACAGAGATAAATGGAATGCTCTATGTTTAGGTTAAAAAAAAAAACAATTACACAAGTGCGGAATGGGTAGACCTGGCTTGATAGCAATTGGTGTGAAAAAGATCTCCAGGTTTTAGTTGACCACGAACTCAATATGAGCTTGAGTCTGACACGGCTGCTAAAAAATCGAATGTAATCTTAGGCTGCATTATAGATGTAAAGTCTCCAGATGGAGATGGGACAATGGTTCCACTGTACTTGGCGTTGGCCAGACTGTCTCTAGAGTTCAGTGTTCATTTAAGAGGGACATTAACATTCAAGAATGAATCCAGAGATGGACAACCAGGACAGGGAGGAACCTCATCTCTGACATCTGCCCTATACTCAGCCCAGAGTTTTGCCAGGTGCTCAACAAATATGGTGGAATGAATGGGAGGGAGGGAGGGAGGGAGAAAATTAGGGGCATCAAATGGGAGATCTTAACAACCCCTCTTTGTGGTAAGCATCTTTTTTTTTTTTTCACAGATAAGGAAACTAAGATTCAAAGAGATTATTTAATTTGCCAAAGGTCCCAGAGCAAGTAAGAAATGGAAGCGGAGCTCTCACTCAGATGTTTGGACTCCAAATACTGTGCTCTTTCCTCAAGACCATACTGACTCAGTATCAAGGCATGTGTCTGTCATCTATGTCCTATGTCTAGGTGGGTCTATGTCCTCCCAGGCAGAACTGCTCAAGAGGAGAGTTCTACTGTGAGTAGCACATAAGACAGATGACACTTAAGAATGTGAGACTCTTCCTGGTCACCACCCTCAGCCTCCCTCCACATGGGATCTTAGCCACCTCCAGGCTCAAGCCCAGGTCCTCCTCCAACCCATTCTTTCTGATCTTCTAGACCACTTCCCTGAATTCTGATTGCATGCATACCATGTGATTCAGCATTTACTTAACTAATAATTGTTGGACGCGTAATACCCTTGCCTCCCCCAATAGAGTGTAAGCTCCTTGAGATCCACATCCTGGCCATTGGCTCCTCTCATACACCCCAAACACAGCTGGCACTTAGGCTCAATACCTCCCAAGACAAAGTGTAAGTTTTCTCAATACCCCACCTATTTAGATACCAAAATGAAGTTAAACTCATAGACTCTCAGCTCTCTGAAATGCTTTCCAGGAAATCTGCCTGGGGACAGAGGATGGCCTCAATGATCATTTAGGGCTCTCGTATTTCCTAACCAACTTGTAGGGAACAGGGAGACTTGGGGGAATTGTACCAGCACACTTTCCCTGCTTAATGAATAAGTTAGCCCCTCCGAAACAAGGGCCCCCAGGTTACCTATGGAAAAGCAGGGCCTGGGTGCTCCTGGCTGATGCACAAACTAGCCTGAGCACGTGACCAAGTGTGTGAGGGAGGAGTGGAAGGAGGGTGAGGGTGGTGGTACAGGTCACAGGTCGGGGAGGAGGGAAGGGAAGGCCAGAGGTGATGCAAGGGAGAGGGAAGACAGGCCCAGGGAGAAGGGGGAGGGGCCAGCGCCGGGTGGGCTTGGGGGAATTCCCGGGAGTGATCAGTTTGCTCACCGGCCGGCCTGCTGGCAGGGGCTGAGGCTCCCTGCTCTGGGGCTGCTGGGGAAGGAGGGCTCGCTGAGTGTCTGTCTACTGGGAGCGGACTGGGCTGTCAGGGAAGGAGCGGGGTCTTGTGCCCTGGGGCTGTCCCCCCTGGGCTCAAGCCAAAGCCAAAACCAGTTAGAAACCTCTTTGGGGCCGGGAGGGGAGGGGGCTTTGTTAGCTCAAAGGACACAAGCAAGGCGAAAAATTACATACCAGGCCGCCCTAAGTATGCTTGTTTAGAGAAACTGCTTGCATTTATGAAGTCTTTGGTGCGGAAAGCAGGGTTGCAAATGACTGCATCAGAGCGACAGTAAAGGCCATTAATTTCCTGTTATGTTTTCCTGTGTTGGGGGCTTTATTAATTTAATTTTACACTGTCGAACAACAGCGAGAGCTGACACTGCCACACCGCCACGGCTGGGGTTTTCTTTTTGTGTGTGTAGCAAGGCTTTGGCTGACATGCAAATCAACACTATTACCGGAACCAATAAAGATGTGTGGAGGGAAGAGGGGAGGGGTGAAGTGGGGGTGGAAAGGAGAGAGAAGGGGAGAAAAGGGCGAAAACCATCCCTGGCCAGTTTCTGCTCTCCTCCATGCCTGGCTTTACCTGGCTTCCCAGAGTATTCTCTGCCATCCGCACTTTCTGCCCATCCTTCGCTTTCCCTGCTACCTCTTCTTCCCTTGGATTCTCTGCCTTTGGATGACTCAACCTCCCTCATCCCCCTCTGTCCCAGCTCCTGGAAGAACTTGAATAGGGATGCAAAGCTCCCGGAAGAGGTGGAAGATGGGCTTCTCCCCCCTGCCTGACCCCCGCTGAGACTCCCTCTAAGGCCCTGGGGAGCAGAGAGTGGTGCTACCCATCCTGCAGGCTGCAGGGACACCTTTGCTACACGCTTTCCTTTCTGGCCATTTCCCCCTCCAAATTCCTCTTTCCTCCAAAGCCAAGGACCTGGGCCCTCTTAGTTATTATTAGTGCACACACACTCCCCCCTTTCCCCTCTGTGAACCCATGTGCTTGTGCACATGAAGAAGGGTCTAGAAAGGCAGGTACTCCAAGCAGCTTGGAAATCATTCTAACAGTTTCCATATCCTAACCTTGTAAACCATTTATTTCCTTTGAATTCCAAGAAAAAAAACATACTGTCTGTAATGGTTTCTCCTTAAGGGACCCCAGTAGCTGTCTTCAGTAGGCCAAGGTGTCCGAGAGACATGGATCCCCAGCACCAGAAGAAAAGGTGGGTTCCTAGGAGACCCAATGATACCACACTCTGGCCCCTTTCGCAACCTAGTCCTCAGATCCACCGCCCTAAGATGACTCATAGTGCCCCTCACCCAGGGGGGCTTCCACCGGCTGACTGGCCCCAGAAGTCCATCCTGCCCCGGGCCCAGCTTGCCGCACCACCAGCCCACCTGGGCATCCACACTGTGGAGGAACGTGCCGCTCCTGGAACGAGTCACGCCTCCCAAGCACACCCGTTTGCATCCCTCCATCCCTGGCTTAGCAGTGAGCCTAGGGGACTGAGTGAGCCGAGTGAGTGTGTGTGTGTGTGAGGGTGAGTGTGTGTCTCCCCCCCTGTCGCTGACTCGCTCGCTCTCCTGCCTACACTTTCTGCTTCAGGAACTGTTTGGCACGCTCGGAGAGGCTGTTGGATGGAATCCAGCTCTCCCTAGGAGGAAAGCCTAAACTTCATAAACTGCATTTACTTTAATGCAGGTTCCTGGGGCTGCTTTCCTCAGGCTTTTCTCCCCCCCCCCCTTGTCTGCTCTGTCTCGATCACATTTTATCCCTGCCCCTGTGTGTAACTCAGACCACACACACACACACACACACACACACACACACACACACACTACAGCCAGTACTTCTGAAAAAGATGAAGGCTGGGGCAGGAAAAGGCGAAAGGTGTAAAAGTTCTCCTTCATGGAGAAAGCCAATGCAGGGCCCCAGGACCCCTGGCCCCAGACCTGGAAGGACCCCCGTGAGATGCCCAAGCACCCCCTCCAGGGGAAGTGAGCACACAGGGTGCTTTGAGGCAGGCAGGTGGCTGCCTTGGCGAGGGAGGGGATGCTGACATTTCCTGAGGACGGCCAAATCCAGAGCCACCTGGAGGCTGGGGCCACAGGGCTCCCAGAGAGGGAGGGAGAGGAGGTGAGGCTGGCAGGCAGGTGGAGGTTTGTGAGGTCTCCCTTGTCTGCTGCTGTCAAGGTCAGTAGGTTCGGGTTCACCGAAGGGTCAGGGTAGTTTGAATTACTGGCTCTGCTGCATCTCGGCTCTGAGGCTGGTGATCTGTCTCCCAGCCCCTGAGCCAGCCCCAGCCCTCCCCTTCCCTTCCTTGCCTTTCCATCCCCACGGGGCAAAACGGAAGGGTCCCAGAGAGCCCTAAGGACACCAAAGCCCTGAGACAGGCAGGTTGGGGAGGGATCCTTCCCTGCTCTCCAGGCCCCCACTTCTGTACAGGCAGCTGTGGTGGGGGAGGCTGCCAGGACCCTTTCTCTGGCATGCAGCAACCCTGGGTCTGCCCAGCCTCCATTCTCTCCAAATCCTCTTTCCAAGGGGTCCCCTGTGCCAGCTGCCTGCCCTTCTCCACTGTCCGCTGGTCTACAGAGGAGGAGGTGCCCGGGGCGCTGCAAGCAGCAGGGCCCGGGGGACAGCCTGGTGCTGGCTCCACCCTCCGCGTCCGCAGCCTGCGCTGGGGGAGAAGGGCAGAGCTGAGGCAGCGGATTTCTTGCTTGGTGCCCTTGCCAGTGGGGGAAGGAGAGCGGTGCCTATCTGCAGGGCTGGAAGGTAGTTGCCAAGCAGGGGACTAGGAGTCGCAGACATATTGTGAAGAGATGGATGTGCACACACGTGCACCTGAATGTGCAAATGGGGGGTGGGGGAGGAGTGCCTGATGGCCTTTGGTGAAAGTTGTAATAACACCTGAGCTACTCCGACCCCAATTTCCTTGACCTTTACGTCCAGTCTACACATTCTCTCCTGGGAGATGAATTCTGACTTTTCTATTCTGACTTTTGAGGACTACATGAAAAATATTCTCTTGTACTAAATCTCAAAATCCCAAACAACCAAATGTGGCTCTTTATCCACATCAGCATGAAAAAGTCGGAAAACTAATGTGGCTAATGACTTGGCTGCAGTCTCTGGTGTAAAAGCAGAGCCATATGTATACATTCCAGTGTCTGTGTCAGCGACACACAGCCATGGCTAAACCCTGGACCTTCCCCCAGAAACCGCAAGTCCCTATGTGCACAGGGCCCCAGGTAACGGTCTGGGCAAAGCACCAGCATAACCTACACCTGCCTCTGTATGAGCGACAGTCAGTGTTCAATGGGCTCATAGCCAACGTCACCGAGAGAGTTTAGTTAAAATCTGTGATTAAACTAAGAAAAATTAGTACGAATGGACTAATTTCCCAGGCTACTAGAAAAATACACTCATACCAATGAATGTGTGTTGATACGAGGATTAGTGTGCGTGTGTGTCTCAGCAAATGCTGATCTTTGAAACTCAGCCTTTTCTCAGACCAGAGTGGACTTTAAGCCAGGTTTTGAATATTAGTTGGAAAATAAACATGGGTTGAACTTTTGCTAAGGCAGTGAAACTTGGGCACTGTACAGACAGGTGATGACGTTCATGTGGATTTGGTTTCTGGACTTCCACAGGACTTGCCTAGGGAGGGGCGGGGTCTGTGAAACATGCCGGGTGGGCGTGAGATGAAGTCCAGCAGAAATCCCCAGAGCACCGCTCCTTACTGGCCTCAGCTTCCCTCTGCCAAGCTAATGTCTTCTCGCCGTGTCTAGCAGGGGCTCTGCAGTTCCCTGCCCACATCTTTAAGTTGAGGGCACACCACCCCCAAGCCCACATCCTAGGAGGGTATTTTTGAGGCTGGGAATGGGATGGCTGCTGGGGATGGCTGCTGGAGATGGTTGCAGGCAGGTGAGGATCTGTGGAATACAGACAGCTGTGCCCAAGGGATGCGTTCAGGTTGAGGGGTCGGGGCAACCTCGTTTTGTTTCCTCTGCATGGTGCAACCTCACTATGCCCTCTGGGCACCCCACCCCCGGCCCCCCTCCCAGCTGCTTCTGGCAGAATCCTGTCCCGCTAAACTGGCAGGCACTCGGCAAGACCTCCCCACGCCCCTCCCATGCAGGGAGCACCCACCTCCCCCTGCGCCATGGCCCGTCCCCTGCTTCCGGGCCACAGGGCCCCAGGGAACAGCCCCCGTGGGCTTGAGGGAGCCAGGCCCTGGCCCCTGCCCCTGCACACCTGCCCGTGCCCAGCCCGGACTCGGTTCAGAGTGAGCCCACCAGGAGCTCTCACCCAAGACAGCCCGGCTGCACCCCAAAACCCAGGGCCTGGGCCACTCTGCCATGGCACCCTCTCCTCTTCCCCAGAGGTCCCTCTTGACCCCTTTTCTGACCCCCTGTACTCCCCCCCGCTGCCCTGCCAGACCGAGAGCGAGAGGAGAAGCCGGTGACCAGGGCGTGCCTGGTTTACATTAATGAGCTACTCCGAGTGGGATCCAGCCACGGAGGCAGCCTACAAAAGGAGGCGATCCGGGCGGCCAGGAGAGGAGCTGCTCAGGTAATTGGTTTATCTATCTGGAAGCAGGGGGAGCAATCTCGGCACAGACAGACTAGCAGTAAAGTCTCTTCCTTAAGGCTATTTCCTTTGTCTTTTCAATTGCTTGCACATCCATGTGAGAGAGGGAGAGAGTGTTAAAGAGAGAGGGAGAGGGAGAAATGTTAATTTGTGAATTAATGGCTTTTCTCAGCGGAATTGTAAATTCAAATGTCACCTCACACGGTGACACCACGGCTGGTCTGCTGAAGAAGCAATGATAAGATCCCCCACCTCCCTCGGTGCCCCTCCCTCCCCAAAGATAGCTGTGGAGTGGAACATGCTACTTTTAATTTGCAATAACAACACAACAGAGGTATGCAGTAATGACTGCCTCCTTCCACCCTCCTCCTGGCTGCCTTCGCCCCCAGTCCAGTTGGCTCCCCCATTTCCTCCCTCCCTACCCCTTGATCTTCTGAAACAACACCTCGCCTCACCCTGGCTGCCCCCCACCCTGCCCCAGCCGGTTCCTGATCACATGGGGGGAGGGGGTGCCTTTGGAATTGACGATGCTGCAACCCTCTCTTCTCCTTCAATAATCAGGGAATTAATGACCCTGAAGTTAAAGTGAGGCTGATACCGAGGCCCTGCCCAGCATTGGGAAAAAGCCTTCATTGTTTTCAAGCAGGAGGCGGGCAGCAGTGAGGGAGATTCATGGATGGAGATTGAATATGCAATTTTCTTTCACCTTGCCAAGAGCTGCCCCTGGGCTGTGCCTGGCCTAAATTTTTCCTTTTACCATCTCTGCCTTATCCGGCCCTCCCACCTCCCTTCCATTCTTTCCAGAAAATTACCTTCAAAATTGATTTCCACTTTTACAAACAAATATAATGGGAACACAGGAAAAAACTTGGGCCGTGATGAATTAGGGCTGTCAGGTACTTCCAGGTCTCCTTTGCTTTTGTTTTACTACCTGATCTGCTTTGTTTTTCCAAAGGCTGGAGAAGGTGCCCCCATCCACAGGGTGCCTGACCCTGCAGGCCACAGGGGCCTCAGCCACAAACCCCATCAGTGGCCCAAGGCGGAAGGGATCCAGGCCTCCAGGCTCTATTAGCTTCTTAGTTTCCCAGTGGAGGCCCGAGCCACCGCCTCGTTTTCTGATCCCTGACCCTTAGAAACCCACTCTCCGAATGGTCTCTAACCGCCACCCCCAGGCTATTTCCCCTGACCCCCACACCATGTTCCCTCTGGCCCCCATACCTCTTAAAGTCCAGACCAGATGCAAACCTCCACCTCCTCTAATGTGGGCAGGATCAGTGTATACCTCGACTAGAGCAAATAAGAGACAGACAGACACTGAGAGATCCTGAAAGACAGGCAGGTAGAAGACCAGGGGTAAGACCCCAGATTGGGAGACCAGGCTCCTCTTCAAAGGGCTGCAAGGGTTCTGAATGGCAAGTGCTACACAACCTGAGGGTGTAAGGGTCCCCAGCCTCAGTTTCCCCAGCTGTGGTCCACAGTCACCCCTGGAGTTAGGTTTGGGACAACCCCATCCATTTGCCAACGGAATGCAGGGTGATGCCTACGGGGCCCTTTGGGCAAATCGCTACACATACACACACACACACACACACACACACACACACACCTGTGCTTCAGGACCGTGGACTCGGACCTGGCTTCAAGCCCTCCACGCTCACTGGCCCCAAGGGACATGTACCTGCGCACACCTGATAATCTCTTCAAGCACATACACCACTCAGAAAACTGTAGTCCTTCCCAACACATGGCATTCCACATCCCCTTTCAGTCAAATATCTCAGAAGGGTAGAAACACACATATTCACACTTGCATAAATAGACTAAAAAATGACATATGGGTCCATAAAACAAACACACATTTTCCAAAGAAAATAAGTAAACTTGCATATGGGAGTTGAAATGTGCAGGATGCCCCCTGTTAAAAAAAAGGAGGTCCTGTATTTACGTACACACATCTAAAGCGCCTGTGGAGGCGAAGAGATGACAGGTGGCCCATCAGGCTAATCACAGAGCAAATGAGTAGGTAGAGCCAGACAGAGGTCCTCCAAATCACACGGCGAGGCTGACGTCTGCTCCCGCCACACTGGCCCCGTCCAGGTTATCTTGTCCCAGCCTTAGCTTCCCTGGGCTGCCCCACTTACCAGGAGCTGCATCAAGGTTAGAGAGCCTGTGCACAAATAAGTTTCTTTCTGACACATCTTCTTTTCCCCTAAAAACATAAACCTGCCAGTTAGGCTTTCACTCCTGTCTTCCAAGAGGAAGTTGCCTCAACGCTTTCAATCCATGATCTAATGGAATCCTCGTGAAGTAAGTGCTATGACCATCTTCATTTTACAAAGGAGAAGACTGAGCTGAGGGAGGGTAGGTGACTTGCTCAAGGTCACACAGCTAGTAAGTCACACTAGGATTCAAACCCAGTGTTGCTTCATGCCAGAGCCCCCTCTCTTCCCCATGGAGCACACCACCCACGGGCTCCAGGGACTGCACACAGCTGGCCACAACCCCTCATCCTCCTTCCTGGCGGGAGCCTTTGCAGCCTTCTCTTGCCTCAGGCCAGGGCTCCTAGCCAGGGCAGGTGATGCTCATTTCTACTGCCTAATCCCCTCCTTTGCTCCTAGTCTAACCTGAGCAATACCCTCGGGGTCCGCTCAGAGAGAAAGTAACCGAGGAAATAAACTGCTTCTTCCAGTTACAGCTCCATCCAAAGCAGAAGGGAGCCATTAAAGACAGTGGCAGGACTCGGCCGTTTGCAGCTGTGCAACCTGCCCTGCCTGCAAAAGCACAACTGCACTGACTTGGCACCACTTGATTGCACAATTCATTGTGCACCTAATTAATGGAATGCAAAATCACAGCCCCCTGCGATCCCACACATCAAAGGATGACAACAACACGCCTTGCTTCACACAGATCAACAGACGCACACCGCATGACTTCATTTGGATTTTTGGACAAGTTATGTAACTGCTCTGGGCTTTGGCAACAACACTGGAGGACAGCAATGCTTTGGGCCCCAGAAGAAGTCAACTGGGTAAAGGCAAAGGACTTTGGTTGAGATAGAGAAGTACCAGAGTCCCTCCCCTATGCCACTGAAGCCAGGGCATGTACCATGCAGGGAATCAGTGTCTACCTGCCCATAAGAAGAGAGGAGCATTTTAGCATGGAGCTGAATGGGGGTTCGGCCCTCGCAGACTGCTGGGCAGCTTGCCTGTTGAATGCTTCATGACATCACTTCCTTTTCTGTCTCCTGGGAGCTCCTGGACCTTTGGGAGGAGGGTCGAAGCTTCTTGACCAGCACATTTCTCAAAGGAAAGTCTGGGGCGGGGGGTGGGTCTCCACGCTTCCAAAGACCAAGGAATGAGAAGGAATCCCAAGCAGACTCACAGTTGCTGTCAGTTTCCTTTTGCCCCAGAGCCTCGGCTGATCGGCCCTTTACTAATACCCTCACAAATATGACTGCCGCAGATTCTGATAACACTGCCCATAGCCGAGTGCCAATGGCGCTCTGGGCATTATCACCATGAACACCAGTCACTGCTGCTGAGATCGGCTCCAATAACACCGGCACACACTGCAGTGATTGTCCTCGCTAATGCCCACCACCGGGACATTGTTAGAGCTGAAGAATAGGCCGAGCTGTACCAGAGGCAGGAGCAGGAGTGGCTTCCTTGAGGACAGAGAAGCTCATGGTGTGCCCTCAGGGCATGGCACTTCTAGGGGGATGCCAAGGTGCTTGGGGCCAAAGGATGGCCAGCTTGGCAGGAGCATCGGGGGTCCTCCTGGAGGGAGAGGTGCCCCTACCCTTCCTCTAAGGTCTGGTCCCCTTGACATGTAGCCCCCTTCCTGCCCCAACACCCCTCAGTCCCCCAGGTCAGTTTCCCATTTTGCCTGCAGTCCTGGCCCGATCGCTGAAGGACACACCTGGGTGTCTGGGCACCCCTGCCTGAGGCTGCCTCCTGCAGCAGCCTGCCAGCCGCTCTGCTACCTTGGCCTGACTGCGGAGTTGGGCTACATCATCTTGACACATAATTATCTCCCCTATTCTTAATCATCTGAGCTGCTCCCTAATGCATACTGGGGCCTGGCTGCTTGGAGGCACCCAGGGTGGGGGAAGGGGGAGGAAAGGCTGTGAAAAGTCTGCCTTCACTCTCTCCTCTGCCTTCTTCTCCTTCCCACCTGGGCCGGATGGATCAGTGGAAGGTCAGGGAGAGGCGGTCTCCCTCATGGGCTCTGGTCTCCACCAGGGAAAGGATGGTTTGGTCTGGCCTGGGGTTGGTCAAGAGGAGGAGGGGATCAAGGCCAGAGATATCGCCCCCCCCCCTTTGAAAAAAAGAAGCAGGACTTCCAATCCTTCTTTCTACGTGGCCAGGCCCAGAAAATGTTAAGCAGTAAGAGAAAACTTAGAGGTCCCCAGAATCTCTCACCTAGAAGACTTCAACCATTTCCTGAGCTGTCTCCCTGCTTCCATCACCATCACATCCCTGGAGGGCGATCTTCCCCAAACCCAGCCCTGCCCAGACACCTTCAGTGGCTACTCCTGCCTTCAGAACAAAACTTAGATGGCACAGTCTTGGCCTGCTGTCCTGTGATCCTAACCCATCTACTCAGCCTTACCTCCTGCCCTTTCATCCCAGCATTTTCTCGCCACAGAACCGTCTGGTCACAAGGCTCCGAATATCAGAAAGAATTTCATGCTACCATTGTCTTTGGACATCCTCCCTGTCTGTGGGTACAGTCCAGCCCCTCCCCAGCTACCATGGCCCACAGCCCAGATGCCATCACAGCACAGAGATCTCAGGGGCCTTTCTGCTCTCTGGGCTCACGTGCTTTCCACGCTCCACTAGACTGTGAGCTCCTTAAGGACAAGAATCATATCTTGATCTGCTTTGGGATCCTATAATGCCAAGCCTTTCTTGCAACTGATGGTCAAGAAATGTTCACTGAATGGAGGTGACTTGAAACAATGTGTGTGATCAGCTGCTCAGAGAGGAGAGTGCTCTGATCAGGGCCAGGGTGGGCCATGGCCTCACGCCAGGGCTTCTCCACCCTCGGCCTCCCTTCATGGCCCATAGGAGCCTAAAGAGCACAGGACGTGCTTGGCCCCAGACTTGGGCCACAGGGGAGAGTAAAGGCCATGACAGAGGGGCTCCTGTGGCCTCCCCCAGCCCCCTGGGCATCTCACACTATGTAAAAATGCAGCATCTGGTGGCTACAGGAGAAACCCTTCTAAATCACCTGGGTGCCAGGGAGGTTGGCTAAGGCCTGAGCATGGGAAGCCCCCAGGGAGAGCTGGGACTTAGAGCCTCTCCCTCAGCCTCCCCTTGCCCATCAGGGGCTGTCGCCAAAACAACCACAATGAAATTTAGTGAGTGGCAAAGGCCGTGGCAGCCAAATGGGTTTGGATATTTTGGAAGAAGGAGAAATAGAGCCAGACAAGCTGTTTCCCTGTGAAACGAGGCCATTAGGGCTTCTGGAAGGAGGCCAGCACCAGGTCGTCACTGTCTTGCCAGTCGGAGGCCTCTCACGCACTCTGTCCCTCCGCCGAAGGCTGAGGCTCTCGCACTCCCTTTCCCCTCTGCCTGGGCCCAGGGAACCTCAGCCATGTTCCTTTGCTCTATTCCTTATCCTCTAAAGCTGCCTTTAGAGGGCATCAAGGGCTTGCCTATGCTTGGGGTGACCATATAATTTATTGTTCAAACAGGACATTTTTGAGAGCAAAAGGAGATGCTGACTGGCCAAGATAACAGAGACAACAGGCATAAATTGGGACAGTCCTGGGCTAATGGGACATATGAAAACCCCCTTTATGCACACCCTTAGAGGATTCTGATCCTGTGCATTTCCTGGGAGAGTCCCTTAAAATCACATACCTGCCTAAACCAGGTGGTTACAGCTTCCCCGGTGGGGACCACGAGAGAGCTGGGACAGGACACAGGCCCTGGACACTGATGTCTCTGCTTGTCTGGGGCCTGCTAGCCCTGTGCCCACCTCATGTGCCAGACGAGAACCAGATGCTCCCCAATGGACCCCTAATGACACTACATTTGTAAAATGCCTTCCCCCAAGCTCACCCCCACACCTGTCAATGGAGGAAAGACCCAGAATCTCATCTCAGTACCCCCTTATTTCCTTTACCCTCCCCTCCTCTCCTTCGTTCCCTACTCCCTTTAATGCCCTGCCCAACACCCTGGCTACACCTTGAGATGTTCCAGGGAAATGAGAGGTAGGGTAAGAGAGAAGCCTGAGAAGTGTCTCCTCCCGTGGAGAAGAATAGAGAGGAGCCCCATGTCCAGCTCCCTGGATGGCTTTAATAGGGGCAATGTCCAGGTGTTACAGAGAAAGGACACTTGGGTCAGTTGGCAAATGACATTGCTCCCCCACCTTCTGATGGGTTGGGATCAGGTAAGGACAAGACAGGTTGGCCTTTCATCCTCAGGTCACAGACCAGCTGTCCCCCATCCTCCAACACCTTCCCAAGGTACAGGGCTCATGCTTCTCACCCTGGCCTCCCACAGGGAGAGGTGGGGTGAGTCCCAGTGGAAGGTGAGGCTGCTGAGGCTGCTGAGCAGATGGCGAAGCTGATGGCCCCACCACAGCCTCTCTCCCTCGCTCCAGGAGCCAGCAGGGCAGTGGGTGTGCCTGGGCTTTGCTACTAAAACTGATCTCACAGCAGAGCAGCTGCAAGGCCGGGCCGAAACCGGAGCTCTCAGTCCAAGGACAAAGCATGCAAAGGGGAAGCCAAACCTCTTCCCTCCTCCCTACCTTCATCACGTTTCCTCTTCTCACCATTGGAGCGAGGAATCCCCAGGATCCCATTGATGGAGTAGGATCCCACTGGATCATTGGAGGCGCTGGAAACAGGAGGGGAGGCCGTGCTGGGAACTGGACGAGAGTAAGGAAAAAACGCCGTCAGGGCTGCAGTTGTGATCACAGGCCACAGCCGAGGGCCGGGGGCAGAGGGGACAACGGAAATAAGGGGTGACGGGGAGCCTGCATATTCCTCTTCTTCTGCTGAGGCTTAAGGGGGAACATGTTGCCATCTATGGTTCAGGCATTTCAATTCTGCCCAGCCCTGGGGTAAATGGTAACCTCTGTAGATCTACAGATTTCATTTGGGCCCTGAACTCATTCCACTGAAGATGAATGAAGCGCAGGCTCAAGAAACACAAAACTGACTTCATCTAGAAAGTGCTTCAGTGGTCCTTGAGAGAGCAGAGCTCCTAGGATGCCTCCTTGCACAGACTGTCCAATTCCTGGGGCTGGGCCAATCCCTCCACACAGAGCCCAGCTCACTGGCTCTCAGGCCCCCGGGCCGAGTCTACCAATCCTGATTTAGAGTCTGTGGCTTTCTGAGGTCTGTCTTTGATTCTCTAGGAGACACAAGAATGGTCCTGAAATCCCACCAGGAGTGCATAGCAACTCTCTCCCAGTTGCTTCTGGTCTTGAAATCACTTGAGAAGTTCCTAATTCCCCCCTTAGGGCACAGACTAGTGAACCCATTCACTCAGCGGTAATCAACTTGGGTACAGCCTGGCCCAACCCTCCTTCCCAGCACACACTGTTCACAGGTCTAGTAAATAACAGCTTCTGCCAGCTCCAGGAGGGCTGGGACCAGCCATTTCTACTTCCTGCTTGTCAAGAAAGAAGGGGACAGTTGCCAGGAGGGGCAGCAGGAAGGTTTAACCACATCCCAGCCCCTCAAACCCAGACCTTCTCTGTGGCTACAATGGTGCCAAGTGCCCCCGGGACCGAGAACCGAGAGAAGACAGAATGTGTGTTTGTGTGTGTGTGTGTGGAGGGGTGTTAGCAGGTGTTTTGTTGGGCCTGGGTCATTCTACGAGAGGCTGTGAGCAGATAAATAAGGATGGAGAGAGGCAGAGGCCAAAGGGTGAATGAGGTAGAAACAGATTGAGAGAGGCAGGCCCAGAGGAAACAGGGTGGGGAGGGAGGGAGAGCGGAAGAGGAACCAGCCCAGAGCCACACACAGGATGAAGAGAGAGCACAGAGGGAAAGGCAGAGAGGAAAGAAGAAGAAAAAAAAAGAAGGGAGGAGAGCAGAGAAGAGAGAAGGATAACTTTTAAAAAAATTTAAAAAGCAAAAAGCTGGAGTGAGAGAAAATATGAAAGAAAGAGGGACAGATAGGGAGATAGAATCAGATAAAAATAAAAGATAAAGGGGGAGGCGGAGGGGAAGAAAAAAGACCTTCTACAAGTAAAGATAGTGATTGATTTAAAGAGAGACCAAGGCAGTGGAGAGGACACAGACTGACCAAGGCAAGGCAGAGGCAAAGTGATGTGGGCAGGTGTAGACAGCCATCCCAGCAGCGCTTCTCTCCTGGAGTTTAGAGAGCAGGGACTGGGAAATGGCTGGGTAGTTCCGGGGGTGGAGCAGCGCTTCCTGGCTTTCCCTGGGCGGGGCCCAGTCTCCCCCCTTCCCTGAGCCCTCTTACCGATGGTGTGGCCAGGGGCAGTCACTCCCGTCCCAGCCCCGTCCGGCGTTGGGTGGAAAGGCTGCTGGACTTTGGTCCGGATGATCCTGCCACAGCATCACAACAGCATCACACATCACGTGCCCTCTCCAGCCCGGCCACCTCCAGCCCAGCTCCTTCCTCATCCAGCTGCTCCCTACGCCCCTGTCCTGTCTGCCACAAGCACGAGGTTTCCCTCCTGTTGGCTTTGCAGACCCAAGCTAGTGTGGCTGGATGCAGAGGCAATCTGCATTCTGATCTGCTGTGTGCAACATCTGAATTGCAGCTTGGGTTTGGTAGCAAGGATCCAGGCAGCAGACTGAGAGGAGCTCAGCATCATCGCCCTTTGTAGGGGGTGGCGGTGGGGGCCGCCCCATGGCTTGCTGCCCACCTTTCTCTCCTCGACCCTATGCATGTCTCCTCCAGGCAACTGAACTTCCTGAGTCTGGAGATCATTTTGGAGTCATGTTTCCTATTGGAACCAAATCACAGTCCTCCCAAGTGGGGGTGGGGTGGTGGGATATCCCCATTCCCTGAGCTAAGGAGAAGTGGCCAGGAAGACCTGGGTCACAGGTGACCCTTTTGTCCCCATGATTCCAGCCCAGCTCATGGTCCCTTTGCCAGCTGTCAAGCCCAAGCAACATCTTGTTTCAGCCCACTTATTGTCCTCAAACAAGTCAAAGTCCTGTCCCCATCCTGCTGATTGGCTCAGTGGCCTCCTTTCCCGCCTGAGGGTTTTACTTGGATCCCATAGTTTATCCACCAGCCTGGCTGAAAGGCTTGGTGCCCTCTCTGGGGATATCCCAGGTCTGGGGACGAGTCTGCTTGTCAGTGACCCGAAAGTCCCAAGGCCCAGGGATCAAAAAAGACTTATTGCTGGGACCAGGACTGAGGAATGCCCCCCTCCTCCCACTGGTCAAATTAGTCCTTGGAAGCGACTTTTCCCACGGTGCTCCCCCTTTCCCCAGAGAGGTGTATAAGCCATGGTCACCTCTGCCAGCCAGGTGTGTGCTCACAGTCCTAGAGGTGCCACTTCCTAGGGTCCTCAGCTCTAAGCAGCTTTTACTGAACATGTGCAGGCAATAATGATGAGCCCCTACATCACAGTGCCGGAAATGAAGTTAGGGAGAGCAGACACGTGCCCTCCCGAAAGCTGAGTCACCATCGGGGGGAGAGGGCAGGCAGTAAGTGCCAAAAGAATTCAGAAGAGGACACAGTCCTTGCGGGCAGGAGAACGGGAAGAAGTCACTGAGAGTTGGAACTTGATGTACATCTTCAAAGCAAAGTAGGAATGAAATTAGAGGCATGCATGAGAATGGAAAGAGCACTGGGCTGCACGTCAGGGGCCCTGAGTCACAGTTTTGACTCTGCCACTAGTCTTGGACTCATCACTCAGCTTCTCTGAGCCTCAGTTTCCTCAACTGTAAAATAAATGGGTTGGATACAGGATCTCTAAGGTCTCTTTCTCTAGTGAAAAAAAGAAAAAAAGATTCTAAAATGAACAAAGAAGCAGAAGGAAGGGAATTATAAACAGATGCTGGAGGAGGGTAGAAGCAAAGATGTGGAAACCAGAATGGGAATGATGTTTTCAGGGGTTAATACCTAGACCACCCAGCTGGAGTAAGAGGAAATGAGGCTGAAAACGTAGATGATGATGATGACAATAGCCATTTTCCATTTACTGAACACCTACTATGTGCCAATAGTATATACAATTTGTAGTATTCACATATACTATTGTTAATTCTCACAACCTCCAAAGTAGATACTATTATCTTCATCTTGGAAATTTGAAAACCAAAACCCACAGAGGTTAAATAGCTTACTGAGCATCACATTACTACTTAGGACAGAGTCAGAATTCAGCCTCCTAAATCTGTGCTGCTTTTTTTCTTTACTTAGTCGCACTTCCCTCAACAGCAAGGAACCAGGTCTAGAGGGTCACAAGCCATGAGTGAGTTCTAAACTAGAGGCGACACGTACAAACTGATCCCAGTAAAGCAATACACAGGCACGAGGAAGTAAGGAGCTGGACTCGAGAAAGAAAAGGAAGACTTTGAAAGACAGTGTGAAGGCAGAATGGCCATGATTTGGGAACTAACTGGAGCCCACATGGCTCTGAGGACCCGATTCTGTGTAACTGGAAGGTAGTATGTAGCACTGGCAGGAACCGAAGTGCGGGAAGGTGGCCCATTTTGCAGGGAAGTGGTGATGTGAGCCTTAGACGTGCAGTGTTTGCCCATGTGCCAGCTGGCACAGCAGATGTGGATTTAGGAGATCGTCAAGGAAAGGGGTGTCCAAAGGGATGAGAAGCCCTAAGAGTGGATACTGGAGGTCTGGCAGGGAGAGCCTGTCCTTGCAGTGCTGTCAGAGAAGAAATTGGTCACACCGGAGACGGGAGAACCGGGAGAGGCCTGCTTCATGTAATAGAGCAGAGAGGAGTGTTCCAAGGAGAACATTATCCACAGTGCCAATGGTGACACAAAGACTGAGGAGAGGTGGGAATAAGAAGAGGCACTGAGTTGGGAACTTCGGAAACCTTGTAGTGGCCTTGGAGAGGGCAGTCTCAGCACAGCGCCTAGAGCAGGAGCCAGATGGGGAGAAATTAGGGAGTAAGTGAGGGTGAGGAAAGGCAGGTAGTAAAAGTAGACTGTTACCTTCAGAAGGACAGGAGAGAAAAACATGGTAGAAGCTGGAGGATGGAACAGGCAGCTGAGAGGAGGGGGTTTTTTTTTAGGGTAGGGAAGACCTGGCTACATTTGTAGGCTTGAGGGGAGGAACCAGCGAAGAGCTATTTACGGACATTGCCCCAGAGAATGTGGATGATTGAGAGGTGGGGGTGGAGTGGAGAGCACAGACGGAGCAATCAGCCAGAGATGGCGTATTTTGAGGTGGCCAAAAACTTCAAAAAGGAAACTTTACAGCTTCTATCTCTCAGCAAAGCAGGAGGTGGGGTCATCTCCCAAGAGTTGGGAGGAAGGTTTGAAGCACGATCACAACTGGAAAGATCCGACTAATAGCTAAGGGCAATAGACTGGTCTACAAAAAAGTCTAGAAAGATGCTGAGCAGCTCAGTGCAGTTGCTCCTAATTCATTGCAGCAAAGCTTCTGGTCTCTCACTGGACACTGTGGGTGGCCCTGGCTTGAGGGCTGATGGGCTCCCCAGGGCTGGGGCTGGGTGAGACAGATAACTGGATGGCCTTGCAGAGTTTCTGTCTTTGTTACCCAGTGCCTCTGACCCCTGGGGCACTGGTGTAGATTGAGCTGAAGCAGCAAGTGACGGAAAATCACTATTTCCTGGCAGCAGCTTGGTAGAGCATGGGAAAGGAGTTGGGCAGGGTGCCTGCTGTGACTCACTAGTGCTTGGTGTCCATCCTTGCCCCTCAGGCAGTGGGCATTTGCTGGTGCCCAGAGCTGATCTCAGGGAACTTACGAACGGGGACCATGGACCCCTGATGATCATCACTGCCCTCCTGCATTCTATGAACAACACAACAACTCATGAGAATTTCACAACGGGTTAGAAGAATGAAGTAAAGAAGTTGCTTTGGAGAACTGCCTGATACTATTTCCTCCTCTTCCTCCTCCTCCTCCTTCTCCAATTCCTTTTCATTCTTGGCCCCATAGCACAGTCATACACATCACGTCCTCCATGGCCCCTGCCAGGTTTGGCCTGGGAGGTCAAGTCCTCAGATACAGATCCTTGAAAGCTGCAGTCGGGAGCACTGGAGGACACATCTCCACTCAGGAGCTGGGAGGTGCTACTTCCTGTTTCCACAGAGACTCTGCTCTGCCACGGCTCCTGCTCTCCACTTCTCTTTCCCTTCCCAGAGATGCTCTTTTCCTCCACCATTTCAGATGAGAGCTCGCCCTCCCTGGGAAACTCCAGGGCTTGGCCTGGGCCCAGCATGGGGACTTCCAGGCATTTAGTCTCCCATACTCACAAGGGCATGAATATAGCAAAGGGAAACAAGGTATGGGCTTTGGGCTGGTCTGCTGGAATCTGAATCCCAGCTCTGCTACTTACTGCCGGTGAAACCCTTGGTGGATTCTTATTCCTCATCTCTAAAATAAGATAATACGACTGTCCACTTCATAGGACTGTTGAGAGGAGTAAATGGGATAATTCATGTAGAGTGATTAGTATCACGCTTGGCTCAGTAAATGCCAGCTATAATAATAACTGCCAGTGGTAGTATGATTCCCATGGATGACCCCTAGGCCTGGCCACTTTCTATTTACAGACTGAGCCACATGCAAGCAGGAGGCTTCCCAGCCCCACATGCCCCGGCCTGTCAATGGTGCGAAGAGCATTGAGACCCTGAGAAGAGCACTGAGAAGTCAGGAGACAGCCACAGTAGGTGCTGTGGTGCATTCATGGCCCTGAATGCATCAAAAAGACTCTCAAGAAGGCAGACTAGGGACCAGACGAGCCACTGTCTGGGGCTGCTGGGAAGGATCCACAGAGGGTACAAGCCACAGCTCCTTCAGGACCCAAGAGAAGTCAGGGGCTTAAGGAAGAGCTTAGAGTAAAAGATGAGGAGGCAGGTGGTAAGGTCACCGCCTCACTGGTTAAATTCCCAGGAGGCCATCAACTCCCACCAAATCAGACATCAAAACAGTCTCATCTGGGCTAAACCTGCCTATAATTGTGCCTAAGAGTCTCCCCCTGAGTGCCTCTTTGTTGCTCAGATGTGGCCCTCTCTCTAGCTAACCCAACTCAGCGGGTGAACTCACTGCCCTCCCCTCTATGTGGGACCTGACTCCCAGGGGAGTGAATCTCCCTGGCAACGTGGGATATGACTCCAGGGGATGAATCTGGACCCGACTTCTTGAGATTGAGAACATCTTCTTGACCAAAAGGGGGATACAAAATGAAACAAAATAAAGTTTCAGTGGCTGAGAGATTCCGCAAGGAGTCAAGAGGTCACTCTGGTGGACATTCTTACACACTATATAGATAACCCTTTTTGGGATTTAATGTATTGGAATAGCTAGAAGTAAATACCTGAAACTATCAAACTCCAACCCAGTAGCCTTGACTCTTGAAGACGACTGTATAGCAACGTAGCTTACAAAGGGTGACCATGTGATTGTGAAAGCCTTGTGGATCACACTCCCTTTATCCAGTAGAAAAATGGGGACAAAAACTAAATGAAAAATAGGGTGGGAGAGGGGGATGATTTGGCTGTTCTTTTTTACTTTTATTTTTTATTCTTATTTTTACTGTTTCTGGTATAAGGAAAATGTTTAAAAAATAGATTGGGGTGATGAATGCATAACTATATGATGGTAATGTGAACAGTTGATTGTACACCAAGGATGACTGTATGATATGTGAATATATCTCAATAAAACTGAATTTTTAAAAAACGCTAAAAAAATTAGTTAATAAAGTGTAAGGATTTCAAAGAAAAAAAAATACAATTTCATCTCATCTGTTCTGAGTTAGAATGAAAGCCATGTCTCCTGTTAACAGTTTGTTAAACTCATGAAGAAACAGAAAAGCCCGCCACCACTTAAGAAAGCACTAGTGCATTTTTCATTTCCTCTTCCTCTTCCTCCTTCTTCTCTCATTCCTTCCTCATTTCATCCTCTGTCCCTCTCCCCTCTCCATCTTACTCCGCCCCTCTCTCTATTGCTCCCTCTTTGTCTGTCTGTCTGTCTCTTTGCACCCTGAAGTCCCACCAGGGCTCTGTGAGTTTATTGATTCCTGGGAGCTGGGGGAAAGCAGGAGGCAGGGCTGGGGTGCAGGCTCCGGGATGGAAATAGAAGGCTATAAATTATTTGTGACAGGAAAGCAATAGTGGCAGAGTGCTGAGCACAAGTCCTGTGTCACTATTAGATTCCTTTTAGCCTGATGACACTGTAAAAAAGGTTAAGTGTCTGCTGGAATCGTACACCTGGGGGGCCGGGGCAGCCTGGGAGCAGAACAAGCCACCGAGAGCAGGTATATCAATTCTCCAGGCCAATAATATTCCTCTCATTGATCGCCACGCAAAGTTCAAAAATCTCATTACAGCCAGGCAGACCGGGAACTTTTTACAAATCAATAGAATGATATAATGTATGTATACTTAGTACAAATGTATCTATTCATCTATCCATCCATCCACAGTCCGCCTCAGGGTTTCCAAGTTAACCTACCCATCATATTATCTTATGTATGATATTATGCTGCATTATATTATATGATAGTAAATGATGTGCAAAAACTCCCTCTGAGGTGGAGATGAGAAGAGGTCCAATTAGCGCTGAGGTGACCTCAGACAGCTCACCTTGGAGGGAGTGAGGCAGTGGCGTTTCCAGGACCAAGCTGGTTGGAATGTCCGGGAACAAGGATTCCTTAGCAGGGGCTCCAGTGATAAAACGACTGTCTGCTGAGTATTTACCACATGTGTGGCAATATTCTAAGAATTCCAAACAAATAGTTCCCTGAATCCTCACAACAACCCATTTTACGGTTAAGGCATTTTATAAGTTTTCTAAGGCCGCCCGTTTAATAAATGGTGAAGCCAGGGATTGAATTCAGGGACTGACCCCACGGCTCACACTCTTAATGGCTAAGCTATTCTGCCGCCAGTGGTGAGACACACAAAAGCCCAGTCTGGATTTTAGCTCCAGTCTCTTGAAGAGTAAAGGGGCTCCCCTGAGCCTCAGTGTTCCCAACTGGAAAATGGGAGTAAATCCTGTCCGGCTGCCCAGAACAAACTTCCCACTCCACTTTGGCATTACTTTCTAGAGGAATGGTGGGCTGGCCTCAGACCTGATCATATCACTGGTTTGCTTAAAGGGTCTTGGAGGCAAGATGTCAAGTATCTACATACGTATGCTGTAAATCAGTGTAAATACTCCAAGGGTAGACTGCCAGTTTAGAGACTTTGCAGAAAATATTTAATCCCTGCTCTTGGGAAAGTCTTTCCCAATTTGGAAACCAATGTTTCAGACAAGCTGGCCCCACTGCCCACCACTGGACCAGCGCAAGTGCTAGGTGGGGCCTGTGCCAGTAACTCCAGGCTGCCTGGGTATTATCAGCTGGATCATTCCAGAGGACAAACTGTATTTGCTTTAGCAAAGGATATTTTGCCCAACGAATGCAGGTAACTGCTTCAACTCAGGCCTTTGAAGAGCTGCCTACATCAGGCACGCATCCCTGGCTCAGCCCCAAGGCAAGTTGGAACAACAAAGCAGCTGGAGACTTTTCACGGCAGAGCCTCAAGTGAGCTATCATAGATCATATAGGAAAGTTTCACCTCCCCTGAAAATGGTTCCTACCACCCCCTACTCTTGGGACTCAAAAGAACTGGAATCTCCCTCCACACACCCCAGGGTTTGAAAACTCTAAATCTAATTCCTCTTTCCCCTAGGAACCCAAAGCAAACAACATCCCACCCCTACCATCACCCCAACGCCCACACGTGCCCTCCTCACAGACCATCCTGAAGCTCTTAACAGAACCCGGCCTGCAGAGCTCCGATTTTGCATTTTGTACAGAGTTCACAGCTGTTTTTACCCACACCCGCATACATGCCCTGCGGTTTTCAGTTTGGACAACTGACCATATACAGGCCAGGCAGGGTCCTGAGCATAAGAAGAGACAGATGAGGAGAAAGCCATTCTTCAAAGCTTTGGCCAGGACCTCCCTGGCCGTGGTGGGACATAGCTGGAACACAAAGATTCTGAGTTTACCTGGGACCCCCCAAAGATATCAAGATGTCTTGTGTTGCATCTCAGAAGTCATAACTGAGCTCCAAGAAATGAAAGCCTTACCAAAAAGTATTTCCTCAAAGCACTGTTTTTTAATTACCTGTATCAGAATCTCCTGGGGGGCAGGAGTTGGTAAAATGAAAGCCCCTGGTTCCACCTCAGACTTCCAGAATTAGTTTCTGATGGTGGTGGGGCCCAGGGACCTGCATTTAAACAAACTCTCTAGATTATTCTTAAACTTTCTAATGCTTGAGAATGACTGGCTGAGCCAGGGGAAGAGGAAATTATCTTCTGGTTATACAGGGAAGACTTGAGAGAGTTGGAAGAGAGTCCCAATGAGCTAAGAAAGTTTCTTGGTTATACTCTGTCAACCCACATTTCTCTCTGCTATTCTTAACTCCAACTGACACAACCTCTAAAGTTCAAGAAGCTAATCAGTTCCTCTGTGGAAACTATACTAGAGGTTAAAAATAAAAATACTTTCGAAATAATTTTTACGTACATTCCAGGATGACCAACTCCCAGGGTTCCTTCATTACCAGGCAAATGTTCTGCATCAATTCAGCCTCCTAAGACTGGCAATGTGGGCTATAATCCCTCCAACACGTGTCCCTGGGAGCCCAGGCCAGAGACGATTTACTGGGCTAGATGGGCCATGGGGCTGGCCCAAGGGGGCAATAGTGATGGTTTCTATGATGAATGGTAAGCATATGGATTGATTTAACTTTAAGATATGCATAGGTTTAAAAATTAAGGGGCAATGTGTTTAACTAACCATTTGGAAACCAGTCTGCGGTGGATGCCAAGCCCAGAGCGTGACCAGACTAGCTCCTCTCACCACCGACCCTGCCCTCAGCTGTCAGGGCTCCCAGGCTAGAGCCGGGGTCTACCAGCTGTCCAGCCCTCAGCCCTGCTAGGGAGGCTCCAGAGGCCGTGAGACTGCCTGAGTGGATGGTGAAAGGGCTGTGCTGTAGATTCTGCTGGGCCAAAGTCTCCCTTGCTGCTCCTGTCCATCCTTCCTGTTTCTCCATAGGCTCACCTACACCCCTCCACAAGCAGGAGGCAGCCTGAGGGGAAGTGTACCTCTGCAGTCTCCCAGCCTCCAGCCCCTCCCACCTCTCACCTCCTTACTCCAGGATTCAAAAGCAATCGTCAATCTCTCTTTCCTCCTGAAAGAATGGGATGTTGCTAAACCCTACAATTGCTGCCTATTACCTACAGGATGAACTCAAAATTCCTCTGCCTGGCCTTCAAAATCTTTCTCGATCTGGCTCCACCCTGGCTTTCCAGTCTATTTCCTTCTGCTCCCCTTTCCTTCAGGGTCTAGCACAGAGCTGAAACCTTATTTTCCTGCTTATTCAATTCACATTGACTCTTCCTTTGGACTCTGAGCTCTGCAAGGGGTAGATGTCTCATCTATTTTCCTCGCCATTGTATTTCTAGTACTTAGCAACAGTGCCTGGCGTAATGTAAGTACTTAATAACTATTGGTTGAATAATGAATGAATATTATTAATATTATTAATATTACTATTTTAATAATAATAATAGAAATGTAATTCTAAGGAACATAGTGAGCCAACATTTGCTTACTATGTGCTAGGCACTTTACATCAATCATTAATTCTCACAGTCACCTATGAAGCGGGGACTATTATTAATCCCTGTTCTACAGATGTGGACACAGAGGCTCAGAGAGGTTAAGGAACTTGCTCAAGGTCACACAGCATGAAGGAATGGTGCCAAGATTTAAACCCAGGTGCCTGGCTGCAGGACTCGTGCTGCTCATCACTGTGTAGAATAAGTCAGTCAGATCAGGAACAGATGGCAGAATCTGTGAGAGACTGGACCTGTTTACATTTGAATAGAAGAGCTGCATAGGATAGTAGCCCAAGCAATAACTACCATTTATTTCATATTCGCTATTTGACAGGAATGATAATAAATGCACTTTCTCATTCAAATCCTGACCACAACTCTGTAAAATAAATTGGCATGTTCTCTATTTTACCAAAGAGACAACAGAGAGGCTAAGCAACTTGCCCAAGGTCATGTGCTTAATAGCATTGAGTCAGACTTTTGGATCCAGGTCCAAGATTCCAATGTTTGTATACTGAGCCATGTTACTTCTTCTGGAAACTTCTATACTAATCTTTCTCTATGTTTATTAACTATTTGGGCATAAATAAATTTTCCCTTCCATCTTTTCACATCCATGATCTGGACCACTGAGAAAATATATATGTAGACAATTAACAGAGATGCACATAGCTGTGATTCTAAACATGCTTACCCTCTCCCAGGCATGTGCTATGGTTGTATTTGATAAGCATCAAGTCTGTGTTACCAACAAGCCACAGTTTTTGGTTAAACAGCTATAGACTTCGGTGTCTTTCATATGCACTAGTAGATTTGGGGAGTAGATTTTCCAAGTTATATAGTTGCGCATGCGTATGATTATATGGGGCTACTGCAGACTGATATGTTTCCCAGTTTTCTGTGTTTCTAGAGACTATTTCTATGATTAGTGTTTCTTTAGATTCATGTCTGTCCTAGTGCATTGATCCAGGATTTATAACACTGGGTATATTTATCAAAACCTACTTCATGATTATCTGCCTGGTTATGCCTATTTCTGTCAAATATGTGAACCATGGTCATACATGACGCCCCACACATCACTGTTCCCCTCTCAGTGTGTTTGAGTGAGATGCTCACCTCACAATTGTGTGTTTACAGTGGCCCACACACCAGTATTGATGTGCATAAATATGCATTTGTATACCTGTGTATCTCGCAATCTGTGGCCAGGATGGGGTGGAGGTGGGGGGATGTGGAAATGAGAGAATTATTAAATGCCAAGTAGATGTGCGATAAATTCCATTGATTTTGTAAACTCCAACTTGTCTTCAGTCTCCTTCCATTCTTTATCCTGGGGGCAATGCAACAAAAACCTATTTTAAATACCTTTGCTTCCCACCCCCCTCCAAAAAAGTGTCAATATTTTATTTGGATTTTTAACTTCGCTCCATAACAGTTGTTTGACCTCCTGACTCATGCGAGTCACATAAATTCTGGGACTTTATTCAGGAGCCATGTTCCTGCTATTGAATAAGCAATTTGGGAGGGTGAATTAATGACTTGTGCTGTTGCTGGAAAGTCCCTGAAGAAATATTAAAATTGCTTGCAGACTGAATCGATACTCAGTGAACACCCAGCAAGAGGGCTTCGGCTCTGGAATGGCCACAGAAGGCAGGGCTCTGTGGAGGAAGGGGGATTCCTCACCCAGCTTGGTGAGGGTCCTCCCCTGTCTTTCCCTGGCTCCCCAGAGCTCTGTCATTTTCGGTAACAGCCAAGTCTTCTTAAGGCCCCAACCATGCTAGAGCTGATTTGTCCTGTCTCCGGAAGCAGGCTCAGGGGACAGCTTACTCTCTTACTAGCAACAAGAGCCTGGAGGCCTTATTGGAGGTGATGGTCTGGACACATCTGCCGGAGAAACAGGAGGTGCCACTGTTTTTTTGCAGGCTGTGCCATGCTTGGGGAGCTGAAGCGCACTGGGTTCCAGGAGGTTACAGCTGTGACCGCGACCATTTTCTGCTGGGCAGGCAGAAGTGTAGGCACCACTGGGTGTTGGACAGCTGGCTCTATCTCTGTCTATGTTTAACCAAAGTGTTTACTATCGCTTAGGTGCCTTTGTGTGTGGGATGGCGAGTTTGTTTTGTGTCGTGCTTTACCACGTATTGCATTGTGCCAGCGCATTCCAGCCACTGGCCTGAGGTACGTTACTTGACGTTTTGTGGTATTGTATCAAGGCGCCTGCACTTTGTGTAACACTGAGTTGGAGGAATTTGAGTATTGTTCAGTGGCAGTATCTGTGTTTCTGCTTTGAATTATTGTGTTCATTGATCATATCAGCATCTTTTTTTTTTCCGTAATGTATGTCTCAGAGATTAGGTTAATCGGTGTCTCCTTGGTGATGTGGGGTGAGTAACGATGTTGGATTTGGGTGGTGGTATAATTCGGGAATTGCTTGAACTGCCTGCTCAGTGTGGTTGTGGGGAGGGCCCATTCTTCAGCTTTCTAGTTGACGCTGGTCTGGTCATTTGCACTGTTTCTTTCCAGAAGGAAGACTTTAGAGATGCAGCACAAATATCTTCTTGATGTCCAAATGTACAGTTCTGTTCTTCTCGGAAGAAAAAGCAGAGCTGGCTTGGACACAGGGAGTTCCCCATGCTGGGCTGAACAGCTCTGATCCCAGAACACTATGGTGGTCCTGGTACCAACCTCCCCGCATCTACCTAATGCAGAGAGTCAAGCCCTAGGTCAAACCCTATATCTGCCGAGACTCTAGATCCCTCTGGGGCTAGAGGAGGATGGATGGGAGTGAGCTCCCCAATCCCAATGGGAAAAACAACATGAACTCTATTTCCAAAGATCTCCAGTCCCCTCCACTCTGTGGCTTTGCCCATCAGCATCATCATCCTTCCCAGTAACCCCAGATGATGTAGCTCAGCAGTAGTCTGCACTCTCAAGGCCATGCAGACATGGAAGAATACAAGAATACATGGACTGGGCCCGACTTTCTGCTAGGGCACAAGGTTCTTGTTCTGTGCTTGTAAGTAAATGTGTGAATACATACCCAGGCATCAAACTGCAAAACGCACAGAGCTCTTCAAGACACTATACATGCCTGTACTTTCTTTGACCCGAGCTCAATATGGAGTGTGGCATAGTAGCTAACAAGTGGTTTTAGAGCCAGTACTGCATGAGTTCAAATCCTATTTCTGCTACTTAGCCTATGACCTTGGGCAAGTTGTTTAACCTCTCTGTAATCCAGTTATCTCATCTATGAGCACTCCTATAAAGCCCTATGGGTTTGGCTATGAGGCTTAAATCAAGCAATATACATAACATGCTTAGGACAGTTCTTAGTTCACTAAGCACTTGCTAGGTATTATTATTAATAATAATATTAGTAGTAAAGGACTTGCTGAGTAAAACTGTAAGATTGGCCCATGCATGTGTAAAAACGTGTGTATTTGTGGCTAATGCACATCAAACCCTAAGATAAATCAAGGGGTAGGTGTCTGTGTGTGTTTTCTGTAGATAAGTAAAAAAGTTGCCATCAGGCCGCACAGGAGCAGGGGGCAGTTCTCTCCTTGGCCTCCTGGTCCACTGTGACAGCTGCAGGGACTGGGGGTGGATGGAGTTCATCACTGCCCAGCTCTGTACCCAGGGCTCTATCCACCCTGTAGTGATGGATAGGCAGAAAAGAAGATGGTGGCCCTCATATGTGTTTTACACATAAAAAATTTAAAACATGATTGAGTTCTCAAGACTCAAATTTAGCTCATTTAAAAGAGGTACTTTCTTTGTTCAGAAAATTACACACAGAATTACCATAGGACCTGGCATTCCCACTTCTAGGTATATAACCCCAAAGAATTGAAAGCAGGGACTCAAACAGATATTTGTACACCAATATTCATGGTATCATTATTCACAATAGCCAAAAGGTACAAGCAACTGGAGTGTCCATCAACGGATGAATGGAAAAACAAAATGTGGCATATACATACAATGAAATATTTTTCAGGATAAAAAGGAATGAAGTTCTCATACATGCTACAACATGGATGAATCTTGAAGACCTCATTTTGAATGAAATAAGCCAGACCAACAAGCAGATAAATATATTATGATTTCACTTATTTGAACGAATCAGAATATGCAAATTCATAGAGACAGAAAATAGATTACGTGTTATCAGGGATGGGGTGAGGCAATTGGGAATGGGGAGTTAATGTTTAATGGGCACAGAGTTTCTGTGGGGTGATGGAAAAGTTTTGTTAATGGATGGTAGTAGTGGTAAAACACATTGTGAATGTAATTAACACCACTGAACTGTATACTTGAAAGTGGTTAAAATGGAAATTTTCATCATTTTATGTTGTATATATGCTACCACAATAAAAAAAATTGTAAGCAAAAAAAAAAAGGAAGATTTACTTTCTAATTTAGAAAATCAAGATCTTTACTAGCTAATAGGTGTAAATGAGGGATAATGGAATCTAGATATTAAATTTGGGAACTAAGGAAGGTGGTAGGAAAGGTATCAGATAAGTGAATGTTAAGGCATTTGGATGTGGCTGTTATAGAAACCCACTGAGGTGAATTTGATTATCTAAATAGGCCAAAGGGTCAGGAAGAACACAAAGCCAGAATGGAATTGGATCTTAGCCTCATTTCCTGGGATTTCCCATAAAGATGGGAAGCTAGAAATGCATCATTGTGAGTTAGGGAAACTTTGGTTTTCATCTTTGCTATTGTTGGGCACAAATGAAATAGTAGGATTTGCAGTTGTCTGGTTATTTTGAGCCACTATACCAAATACATTAAGCCCAAAGGAAATCTTTTCTCCTGAATTTTTTTCTTAAAATCACTCAGCAATGGGAATAACTAAAATTATCAAACTCCCACCCTTTCACGGAATATCCAGATATTTGGGACAATAGTAGATAAATTTGGTTTGAATTTATTAAGTATTTGCTCATGTCTCCCTCCCCTCTTTCTTCATCCTCTACCTCACCCTCCATTTTTTTCTCCTCTCTTCCCATCTTCTTTCTATTTACCTCCCTTTCCTCTCCCCTCTATGACATTTAAGAATCAGAGGAACCCTTCAAACCCATCAAATAAGGATTTTTTTCCATGGCCATTTCATTTTATCTTAAAAAAAAAAAACACAGAAAAAACAGAAACTACAAAATGCAAAGTACCACAACCCATGAAAATGCCATGAAGCCTTGAAAATGCCAACCTTCAACTCCTCAAGCAATAGGAGGCTCATCCCAGAGAAGGAGGATACAGTCATATAAAGTACACACACACACACACACACACACACACACACACACGTGTCCACAGAGGCTGGGCTCTCAAACACAAGTGGACAGAGGTCAGTAATCTAATTCTGTGCAATAGTCAAGTAACTGGAAGTTCACAGAGCAGGCCCCTTCCTAAAACCAGCTGGGCTCACAGGGGACCATAATTTTCATTGGCATTCAAGATACATAATCCTGTTCACAAAATATTCTTTTGGCCCTCTCAAGCATTTTTATTTAAAAGATTTCAATCTTTAAGCTCATGCAAACCAGAACTCACACATTGACATAGACACATAACAAGAAACATACACTTGATAATTATTGTTTCAATAATAATAACAAACATTCACTGAGCACTTAATATCTGCCTGGCACAATTCTAAGCAGGTCTATGTGGATTCGTTCCTTTAACCCTCAAAAGAACCTATGAGGTAGCTACATGATTATCCCTGTGTTATAGATAGGGAAACTGAGGTCCAGAGAGGTTACAAAATTCACCCAACCCCACATAGCCAGTGAGTAGTGAAGCCAAGATTCAAGCTCTGACAATCTCTCCCCAGAGGATGCGTTCTTATACCATGCCATAGAGCTTTGTGTAACTTGCCTTGCCCATAGTAGGGCTTAGCAAGGTTTTTTTAGATGGACAGATGAAAGAATAAATGAGTGAAAGACCACATCTATTAAGAACACAGATATTCTTACTTAAGTTGGCAAAGTGGATTCTCCTATCAAAGCCAGGCCTAACAGACAGCTCCAGCTTAGCTGGACATAGTGATTCACTCTCCCAATGAGCTTTCACATACTAAATTCTCTGACCACTGCTTCTCCACCTGACACCAGGGCCAGGCTCAGCCTCCCTTCAAACCAGAGCTCAGACTCCACTGCATCAAAGAAGCTTTCTAACCACAACACTCTGTTTCCTTAAATATTTTTCTCTGAAAATAGGTGTTTTCCAATGTGCCAATGCCGTGCCTGGATAAAAAACAAACAAACAAACAAACAAACAAGCAATTCAATCGATTATGTGGATGCTTCTAAATCACCAGATATGGATATGGTTATCCTCTATGGATAACCAACTAAACTTTTTGGTTTTCATCCAGATGTTTGGGAGTTGCCATAGTCATTAACCTGTTTGTCAGCAAGTGCTCAAGCATTTCCAAGCGACTTAAGTGAACACTAAAGAGGAAAAGAATAACCCAGAATAAAACAGACTAAAGAGGACAGAAGTAGCAGCTATTCGACAAAATCAGTCAAGCAGATTCCGTTCCGGGAATGTGTTGCTACCTTGGAGATCCATTAGGACATGGATCCAGCTCACAAGAGACTCGTGTACTAAAAGACCTTTAAAAACCTCATAAGTCTGTATCCTTGACTGTCTGCAGAACCCTGCCCAATCAGATCCCTGCTTGGCGGAGCTGATGGATCAATCCCAGTGTCCAGAACGAGAACAGCTGGCCCATGTCATGGCCAATCCAACCTTTTCCTACTGATGTGACCTCATCCACTCTTCGGACGCCTGCAAGCCTGTGCACTTAGTATCTCCACGTATTTTTCAGTCCAAGCTGTAGATTTTTCAAAGCTTGGTGTAAATCTGGTTTGTGACTTTGTACATGGACCTCTATTTATGATTTAGTACTCTGCCTTTCATCATCTCTCCTAACTCCATTTTCTTTCCTCTCTCTACTTTTTAAAGCTATTTACAACTTCCTTATCCATAGAACGGCATAGCCATCTTTCAGTGTCTCTAACTGATATACCCAAATGATTTTTCTTGCCCAGGTTTGCTCTGCCCTCGGCTTTATTTATGTTTTAGTAAATAGGAACTTTGGATCGTTCCATTCAATAGCATTTAGGATGACCATGTTTATCAAAGAGATCACAGCACTAAAGGGCTCCTTGCAAGGTACATGTGTTTATTCTTATAAGCAACCGGCTCTCCCTCCGTGCAGGAAGGCTGTGTGCGTGCGGGCAGGCATGCACGACGTCCTCCTCGGCTTGTGCCTCTGTGCTCCACTGCCCTGTGCCAATGCTGCTTGGCACCAGCCGGAAGAGCCCTGAGAAACCATGATGTGGGCAGCAGCTGACCCTTGTGCTGCTGGAGAGAAATCCAGGCCCTGGGCCCTCCCTGCTGCTGACCACTCAGCCCTTTCAGGAGCAGGCCCACGTAGGCCTGATGGGGCCGCAGCCTCCAAATTCACCTTCCCACGCACACCCTTCAGCCCAGAGCTGCAGAGGAGGCTTGAGCTGATATTATTCCCAAGCAAGGTTTTGGAGGTCTATTCTCCCCATGGTGCAAGAAGGGGGACGGTGGGAAACCAGGACGATGGCTCCCTGTGTCCCTCGACCATCTGTTGCCTTGTTCTCCCCCTCTTCAATTCTTTCCACAGCTTCCTATTTTTGACGCTATTTGACCTTGAACTCTGGTCTCCTCCTTCACATCAGAATCTGTCCCAAGGGGGACAGCACCTTCTAAGAAGCAGTTACCTGGCCTGAGAGGCCTGGAGGCCGGGAACCAGAGGAGCCAGCCCATCAGTCCACTCCTGGAAATAAATCCCATTGTATTTGCATTTTAATTTTCCACATAAACAAAGGCCCAGAGTACTCGCTTGGGCAGCATCACCGGACGAATTTAATTAGAAATGAAAAGTTTATAGGGCCCTCTTTAATGCGATTAATGTCAGTTAACATTTATCACATTCATATGCTGGAATCACCTTTTCTCAGCAACCACTGGCCATGAAATGAATTTCTCTCAACTTTTTTTGTACCCGCCCCGGGAGGTCACCTCCTAAGGAGCCTGTCCGGCGGCCTCCCAGGAGTCAGGAGCTACCGGTCCTCAGAGCCAAGTTGAGGAGAAGTGAGGGTGGGGTAGAGTGTATATTGCTGGGGTAGGGGGACAGAGGGTGAGAACCTCTATTTCTAGGGGGAGCTGGACCTTAGACAGGGCTGTACCCTCTGCAAATAGCTGAGGACTCCACCCGGTATGCTGCCTAAAAGACCGCAGAGTCTCCTCCCTAATAGAAAGTTCCCCTCCTGGCCCAGTCCATTTCTGTGGCCAGAAAGCAGGCTTAGCTGGGCTGGGGCTGACAGACATCAGTCACATCTGGCTGCCATTCTCTCCTGGCTTCTGCCATCTCTCATCTGCCCCCCTGTCTTCTCTCAACTGGGCCTTGGTGACTGGAGAAAGGAACCCAAGTCCCATCCCTGGGTCTGTCTCTTCCTCTGGCTGTGGGAAGGCTGCCCGCCCTAGTGGCAGCTCCTTAGGGAAGCAGAGGGGACTGGGGGAACATGAGACCTCAATCGGTCCCTAGAGAGAGGACGGCCTTCCTTATCTTATCAAATTCTCTTCACTCTTCACTTAGAGTCTCCTGAGATTGGCCTCCAAACCCAAACCAGCTAAAATGAGTAATGAGGAGAGGGAAGGGAAAGAGGAAGGAGAAGGGTAAGGGACTGGGTAGGGAGGGGAGGAACCCACTTTGCAGATGATGACAGGAGATAAATATCATGACCTTTGTCCAGACCTAATCACCCTCTCCCTTTGAGGATCTTTTTAGATGCAAACCAAGCAGTTGCTCCCAGTTCTCATATGACGGCATTGCACACCCGCCACCCTGGCCGTCGCACCCAGCTCTCCCCTTCTCCCACCAATAGAGCCAACACACACTGCTCACAAGTGCTTCCATTCCCAGATATATGCACATGCACAGGCTAAATGAATCAACACCCTCTGTGTATACCTGACAGGACATGCACTCATCGATCCACCAGGAAGTTACTGTCCATTCAACCCTGGGCTCTCCTAACAGCATTCCCTAGCACCCAAACAGGCAGGCCTTCCAAGCGATGGCAGGGACTCGCGTTCTGGCACCAAACCATCTCTGTAGCCGGAAACCACTTGAATAGCAAACCACCAGCTCCCCGTTCAACTAGACTGGCTCCCTAGAATTCCAGGGCCATTTTGAGAGCTCCCTAGAATGCCAGGGCCATTTAGACAGCTGCCCGGGGCATGAATCCCAGCTTAGCTGGAAGCCATCAGCCCACACACTCCACACAGAGGCCCCCAACAGTCACCAACTTCTCTTGGTACAACACGCCAAGGTGGGCACAGCATGTGTGCCTCTAGAACTAGGAGGAAGGAGGTACCAGGGTAAGGGGCAGAATGAGGTCTCCCTCCCCGGCCATCTCTGTGGCCTGTCAGGCTGGATGCTGTCCTTCTCCTGCTATCAGCCTGGCCCGCAGAGTTCAAGGGGCTCCCGAGGGGATCAGGACCAGGGAAGGCTGTGCCCCCAGGACTCACTTCTTTTCTCTCAGGCTCAGAGGTCACCTTGTTCTTTCTTTCCACCCTCCTTCCCTCTCTCCCAAATACCCTCCAATCCTTCCTCATTCTGATTTCTGCCTACCAGGTGGATCCAGTCCCCCTTCCAGCCTGCTGCCCTGTCAAGCAGCCCTTCCTCCTCCGCCTGCCAAGAGCTGTCCATCATGTCCTCAGCCTTCTCTGGTCCTGAGTTGCTGCAGAAGGAGAGCGCTGCAGAGAAGTTCAGGCAGGGCTGAAGGCCGGCAGAGGAGGCAGTCCACGGCAGAGTGGCCACAGGCTCCCAGATGGGGGGAACTCTAATCTGGAACCTCAGGAAGCAGGGGCCTCCCTCCCTTTCTCTTGGCTTCTCTCCCACTCTCCTTACTTCCCTGCCTGCCAAGGACCAGGCTGGAGCAACTGCACTGCAGCAGCCCCACGGCCACTGCTTACCTACCTTGCGGTGAGCTGACTGGTGTGGGCGGTCATTGCACGTGCTACCTGCTCCTGCAGCTCCACCCTCAGAAAGCAAAGCCCAGCTCCTGGCCCTGGGACTCTACCTCCCCATGCCACGTCCTTTGCTCAGGTCTCTTTTCAGAAACTTGCCCACCTTTCTCCTCCCTGGCTGGCCCTTTGCCCTTTTCCTTTACCCCCTATGGGCCTTTCCTCGGGCCCCCATTAGCCTGAACTTCTAGCCACCCCAGAGCTCTGGCTCCCCCCAACCACCTCCAAGACTTTGCAGGGCTACCAAAAGCCCTCACCACAGATGAACAGGCTCCAGTACACCGTTTTCAAACTTCCACTCCCTCTGGAATTCCCTGTACTGCACTCCTGCCAAATGCTCCGTTCCCAAACAAACCTGTCCAGGCCATGCCTGCTCCCAGACCTCTCGCCTTCACCTCTAAGCTTCATCACCTCCTTCCTCACTCCTCCAACCCTCATTCTCATTTTCTTTCCCTCCCTTTCCCTCCTCTTCGCACCCTGTCCTCCTATAAGGGGTGATCCTCCCACCTCCATGTCCCTTCCTCAGGGGTTTCTGGACTTAAGGGGCTCAGGAAAAGCCTGGACCCCTGCACCTGCACTGAGGTTACTGCAGCTCTTGTCTAAAGCAGAGAGAGGAGTTCTGTCCAGTTACACAGACCAGGGGCTGCACAACGCTGGCCCATGAGCTGAATCAGGCACAAAGATGTGTTTTATTTGGCCAGCACAGAGTTTTAAAAAATTGCATCTCTGTGCCTTTAAATAGGGCCTGGGTGCTGTAGCTCTGTCTGCCCAGTTCCCACCAGGCACCTCGGCTCAGCCCCTGCAGCCTCTCCCCTTTACTTTCCTCACTGCTGCCCCTAAAGGCATTTGCCCTGGTGACCCTACAGTCATGTGGTGTCTCCATCGTTGCCCTTTGCACACACATTCTTACCAATTCAGACTTCTGGGTACTATTTTCCTTCCCCCCACATCCCTACAATAACCCTGAACCTCTCTAGACTGCCACCAGACTCTCAGTGTCTGTATCTCTGCCTCTCTCTCGGCAAACACACAATATTTTCTCATCATATTATCTCCAAAGGAAAAAGAGGCTCAGGTTTTTGGTGGTTGTTGAGGATGAGCTGTGAGGGGGGCTCTAGCTAGACCTATCCTATCACAGCCCCAGACCCCTTCCTCTCATACCTGAAAGTCCCCAGACCTGTGCTGGGACTTGCTCCTTCTCCTCCAGTGCCAGGAAGTTCTCCGTTTCCCCCGTCCCCCAGAGCCCTCCTCAGCCTATCCCTGGGTGCCTTCCTTTTCCATCATGCCCTGGTCTGAACTCCACTACACTGTATGTTTCCCACCACATAGCTTCTCCCTTACTTCCCTGGCACCTGGATGATTTGGGGAAGGATTTGGAGGCTGGCCCTTGGGAAAGCTCTGCCAACTGTGACCTGCATGGGCCCCAGCTTGGTGGGTCACTGCACCACAACTCCGAAGGAAGAGGACATGCCTGGTGGAGCATCTTCTTTGCTGATTGTACAGTTGGTCCCTAACTCATCCTGCCAACTGGGCTGGGACTCAAGTGACAAAGCAAGGACGGACAGCTTATCACACAGCTCTCTGTCACACTGTGGCGGGGGGGTATCACTGTAGCAGAGCCTCTCTCAGTGGGGGCTAAATGGACTCTGGAGTGTTACAGTACAGATAATAATTGAATGAAAAGTTGGCTTCTGTTTGTCTAAATTATGAAATGAGGAAACCTCCGCCCACCCCTATTACTGTCACCACCTTGCCCAGTGGCCCAATGGCTACCTCGTGGCTTGACCTGATGGGCCCAAGTGAGGTGTCCGGCCCCTGTCTGTGACGGTTAGCCCCGTCCTGTGGGCCTTTCTTCCATTCGTCCTCTTGGCCTCATAGCCCTTTCACCCAAGAGGACTAGGCACACACACACACATGCACACACACACACACATCCATTCACATGGAAGGCAGCAACCCAGAAGCATATAAACCATCACGAATATATTCAAGTTGCACCTTAATTGCACCAAAACAAATAATTTGTTCAACAAGAGAAAAGCATCTCAACCTAACAGTTCAGTGGCAGACAGATGAACCCACAGTGATCTAATTCGTCGCCTGTTTAACATTTCACTTGTTATTGGGGCATTGGTTGTGACACATGGTTTTTCACACCTCAGATCTGTCAGGAGCCCTCCCTCCTTCCCTAGACTCACCCTCGTGGCTGGGCGAGCCACCCTGGGCACACTCTGCACCTGTTGCTGCTTCCCCTGTAAAAATCTGAGCTCTGAACACCTGACTTGGAGGGTTGGGAGAGGTGTGCGAAGAAACAGCAGAGATTTCAAGAACTGGCAGGCGAGGTTACTGCATTCTTTTAAAGAGCAGGAAGTGAACAAGGAATTCTTTCTAGCATACATATTTTCCTCTTAATTTAATACTTCCAACCACAGGCAACAACAGGGAGGGGCCACAGACAGACCTAAACATTAAGAGACAAAGTTTCAGAGTAGCTAGAGCTGAAGACAATGGGGCCCCTGGTTTAAGGTGTCCCTTGCCAGTCCTGCTGAGAGGTTGGGAAGCAGGAACTCATCCCATGTGGGCTCATAGAGAACCCCCTCTTCAGAGTGCAGGCTCAGGAGGCGGGGGAGGTTCTTGTGCATCAGTTACTACTATTGTTACTCTTTTTCTAGAAGTTTTACTATCAAACTCCACAAGCACAAACCACAGCATATGCAGTCACACCATCCCATGTGTATACTAGAACAAGGCCATTCCCCAACTGCCCTTTAGAATGTCACCCCAACTTCCAATGTGGCCTCTCAGTCCCTGGATCTACCTTGCACCAGAATCTTCCCTTGTGCCAACGTGCTCTTGCTCGCCCCTGCCTCTCCCCAGTGTCCCCTTCTCCAGGCACCCCTGTTTCCCTTTTCAGGGCTGCTCCTACCTGGCCCCGTCTCCTCTCAGCTAATTCCCCCTGTGGCCCCTGTATTGAACTGTTGTGTTGTCCATTTCCCTGCGACAAGGGCTCTGGTTACACAGTTATTGATTGGTTTTCATGCAGACAGATGGGCCCTTCCTGGGCTCCCATGGAAATCCCTGGCTGTGTGGGCTGATTGTTGCCTCTTGGGGTGTAGAATTGCACTGGAGACCACCCTCCACGCAGCCTCCTTTGCCTGGGCTGTGGACGGTAATAAATGGAGGCAGCCTGAGCGATAATAAAAGCAATTGAGTGGGTTACCTGTGCAGTCACAAGATTTATAACTCCTCATATTTGATGGGATTGTTTTATTGAGTTCTCACAAAAGTTGGGGCACAATTTACGTATTTATTTAGGGTTTCCCCTCTCTTTTCTTCTTGGCATCACCCTCCAAAGTCGATCTGGAGCTTTCACTAGGGACATCCCCTTCTGTCTTTCCCTTCCCAAGGGTGGTGGGTAAGAACTCAGGGACACCAGCCTTGCTCTCACCGGGAAGCCACTTTGTGGCCTGAAAGCCCCTCCTGGGCCGTCCAACAGGGAGACGGTCAGACCAACCAAGTGGCTGCTGGCCAAGATGCCCAGTCTAACAACTAAGGAAACAAATATGGGCAAATGGGCTTCTCAGAAGGACACTGCCAGCTCATTTTACAGACTAAGAAAACCAACAGCCCTTATTTCACATCTGATTCTAATGATGGATGACCTCAACAGCAGGTGACCCTTCCTGGGGGTGGACGGGTGAGCAAGGCTCTCAGACAGAAACTGGCATGCTTGGTATCTGTGGCCCAGTCTGACAGATCCCAGAAAGATAAGTTCTCTGCCCTTATTTCTCCCATTCCTGTCTGGGGAGAAATCTTCTGAACCTACCAACCAGTCCTGGTTGTCTGCCATGAGACCAATGACCTTGGCCACCAAAAGCTGCCAGGTAGGGAGATGTGGCAGGCAATGCCACCCCTCCGGTGCACCTGTGCCCCAAACCAGGTCTAGGAATCAGATGTGTGAAGCTCTGGAGCCAGAATTTCAGAGAAGGAGACCAAACCCAGCCCTGGCCAGGTCTTCAACATTCTCTCAGCTCAGATGAGTGGCTCCCAGCTTATTTGGAAAGGTCTTTGAATGAACAGCCAGTAGACCACTGTCACCCCTCTGCCCAGTCTCTGAAAAAGACCAGAAGATGACCCAGAGTCGCCTGAATGACACAGGATGGAATTCTCTAACAGCGCTGGGGCTGCAGCCTTCTTGAAGCCAAGTACTGTCACTGCTAGGAAAACGGATGTGCTCACCTAGAGCCAAACAGGCTAAGGGAATGTGTGGGTAGCCGGTGAGCAGCGAGAAGCTCACTCTGGAAGAGTTCACTCCAAAGATCTAAGGGCAGAGAGTACCCTGTCCCCAAACAGGGTAAGGCAGACTGAAAAAGTTAGAGAGCCATGGCCTTACTGTCAGCTCATTCCAAGACGGCACCCTCAGGGGACCTTCAGTAACCCTAGACTCTATCTGGAGTTGGTTCCCCTCTTTCAAAGCAGCTGTATCCCTGCCCAGAGCAACAGCCAAACCAGACGACTTTGGTATATAATCGGGAAAATCCTCCCTGCCTAGTCAATTGCTCAGCAATGTAACTAGGTGACTTTTCCCCTTTCAGTAGCATGGCTCTGCCTCCATCTCTCCCCGCTCCAGGCCATTTCCCGCACCAGGTTTCAGTCTTAACCCTCCTGTTTATAAACCACCACCCCTCCACAGCACCAGGGTATAAGCTGAGGAGCCGACAACTCCACGCTCAGCGATCAGTAAGTAGCCCAATATTTAGAATGATTCAGATAAATTCCACATGATAAGCAACTCAGTCCACCCTCTGGATTCTTGACAGTGGTCTCTGGCTGGAGGCATGTCTATGAGGATTTGCTAAGGAGAAAGCAGGTTGGATGGCCGAACCTTTATAGTGACAGGATCAAAGACTGCCAAAACCATTTTTAAAGCATGAAAAGCTATTTCGTTTCTAACCATAACAGCATATTTCAAGTGCAGCGACAGCATCTGTTTTGGGGAGGGGAAGATGAAAGCCTGACGATTTGGCCCAGGTGGGTGAGCAGGTGCGGACTTCCTTTTTTGCCAACCACCAGTACATGCACACCCTTACTCCTAACAGTTACAAAGCACCCAACACAAGTGGGCACCTCACCAACAACAAACCTCTCAACTCAAGAACCACCCATTCCCCTCGAGGCGCCACACTTTCTGCACAGAGAAAAATCACCAGGCCCTTCCTATAATGAGCAAGAATTCTCAAAACAGAGAAACGGCAAATTCCTGACATCACCGGCACCAGCAGACACAACCTGCCTTTATTAGGCATTAGGGTGAAACAACACATTGCACAACAACCTTCCCCCATCAGAGCAAAGCACCTTCGGGAATGAAGTTAAGGGCCTGGTGTCCACATCCATCCCACCAGCCTCGACTCAGCAGCACGCTGGGAAGCCCCCAGAATTCTTTCCAAAATGTGAAACATGGGAGGATTCTGTCCCAAAGCAAAAGCAAGAGCAGCCCAATGGCTCTTCCTCGACAACACAAGCAGCCAGCCCAACTGAGGGAGCCGGGGCCAGCCGCCCACGCCCTCCGCGGTGGTCCTGTTCTGTCCTTCCCGCTCCCTCTCCACCTCCAGCCACACCTGCCCACAGATGGGGATTTTTCTGGCCCAAAAGAAGCCAGAGATCCCACAGCCACCTGTACTGTCCAGGCGAGATGGTTCTTCCACTTTCACCTCACTCATGGCTCACTCCTCTACTTTCTCCCAGTTCTGGTGGGAGCCCCTCAAGGCCTCTGGAACTTGATCCTGGGGTCACCCAGGACCTAGGATGAGGGCATCCTAGCCCAGCTTCCAAAGAACCTCTCAGCCAGTGAAGAGTGTATGCTAGGGGGAAGGAGGGTGAGGGGTGCTAGGCAGGGCTGGCACCGCACCTGCCTTGGTTGCTTGGTTTCTCTGCCCCAGAAGAGAACCAAATGCCTTAACCATAAATGCCTTGGGTTCCTCCAAAGGCTTGCAAATCCTGCCGCTTACAACAAGCATTTCTCTCAAATACTCTCCAGAACTCCATCATCTAGGCCCAGCCATTCTTGGCCCCAGATGCTCTCTTCCCAAAATCTCAATTCCAACTCACTCTCAAGACCAGCAGCCAGCTGACTCTGATGGCTCAGAAAACAATGCTTCTTCCCCTCACTACCTGCCACTTCTGCCTCAGCCCCAAAGCTTCCCCAGCCTCCCCTCTGGCTTTTAAATGCAAAGGGCTCATTCCTCTCCCAAACCATCCAGCAACTTTTTCCACTTCATTCTGAAGATGTCTGAATGTCAAACCGTTATGCTTTCAATACCTGGCTGAGCCAGGTCCAGGGAGCTGGAGGGTTTTCGGAGGATGTATAATTAGCTGATCAGTATTATGTTACCCTGTTCATAACTGAATAACCATTTTAATACAGATGGCACACACTGGGATAATTACTGGGGTCGCCTCGCAGTACGTTACAGCACGAGTGTGGCAGAGGGAATCCTCTTTAGCCAAGGTACATTCTACCAGCTAATTTTACCTGCTGTTTTCAGGATGATTTGGGATAATTCCATATCATTTGCAAAATATTAAAAGCCGTTGATACATGATGCCAGTTTCAGAAAAAGGCACCATCTGAATTATTAGTTGTCCTGATAATGAGCCCATGAAGAGTACAGAGAATAACAAGGATATGAAGCCCTTAGCCCTCTTCTTTCTCTTGTGGGGGTTTGCCTTAGAAGGGGAACAGAGGTTGAAAGGCTGCCTGGGACTTGCTTCTGGCTGGAGTGTGACTCATGCAGGAACTCTGCGGATGTCAGATTGTCAGTTCTGCCACCATGGAGCCTGCCTGGATTTCTGGCCCCAATTGCTGCTTGTATGCTCTGTACCCATCACAGACAAATACATTTGCACACTGGCTGGAGGTGAACATGCACGGAAAGTGCACATCTGTTTTCCCAGAAAGCACACTGGAGTGGGTTGGGGATTGGGAAGACCTAACTATCCTGTGCTGCCATTCTGGCCTGTGTTGTCCCCACGGGCCTGAGCCTGTCATCAGCACAAAGATTTCAGCCTGGAGATGGGCACCCTGGGTGGTTGGAGGCAGCTCTCAAGGGTCAGCCTCAGGGGTCCAGAGTTCTCCCTGCCTGCCTGGTGTCCCACTCCCTGCCCAGCTCCTCTGCTCCCTGCCAGTGGCTGGATGGTGGTTGGCCTTTGCTCCGCAGGCTTGGAGGCCAGTGCCTGTAGGCCGGAAACTTGTGCGGGAGCTGGGTAGCAAGGCCTGGGCTCCGGGGAGGGAGGCTTTGTGGGAGCTGGCAGGAGCACGGGGGAGCCAGGACAGGCGGCTGTCCCTGGGGAAGGGAACGCGCCTTTAGAAAGGGAAGTCTGTTTAGAGGCGATGAATAGACCCTGGTCATTTTAAAGGTTAGGCTGCGGGCGGGCTGTGATTGTCTCTAGATACCCAGGCAGGTAATCTTGGAGTCTTAATTACCACAAACACTTGGATTCATTTCCAGGACGCCGGCGGGAGAAGCCTGGCAGGGAGTACCCAGCGCTGAGCCCGAGACAGCTCAGTCTGTCTATCTCTCTCTCTGCCTCCCTGATCCCCTCTCCCTGCCCAGGGGACTTGGGCTTGGCAGAGCAGAAGGGCAGAGGCTGGAGGAAGAGCGAGGCCCGGTGCCCGGAGACGCCCCTGCGGCAGGAGCCGGAGCTGGAGTCCCGCCCGGTAAGCCCCTGCAGCTTACTCACCTGTTGATGGAAGAGACGCTGGGCACCGTGTCGTTGTCGCAGATGCCCTCGGCCAAGAGCCGGTCGCGGATCTCCCAGGCAAACATAGTCGGGTTCTGTCGCTTGTATTCAGCAATCTTGTCCACCACTTTGGGCGTTGCCACTTTAGGCTTGGAGCCGCCGATCACGCCGGGCTTGATGCTGCCGGTCTCGTAGTACCTGCGCCGGGAAGGCCGGCGGGGTCAGCGAGAGGCGGGCGGCAGCGACGGCGCCGGGAGGAGCTGCAGGCTCCGGGGCGGCCGAGCAGTTTTCCCGCCCGAGCCAGCCGCGCCGAGGGAGAAGGCCGGGCTCGGCGGAGAGTGCTTCCAGAGGGCGCTTGGCTAGGGCAAGCCACGCGAAGGAGGGCGAGAGGGACGCTCCGCCCGAGGAGGCCGTAATGCCGTGGGGTGAGCGCACGCTAGCGGCTACAGGAGGCTAGGAGAGTGAAACACCGGCCTTTCATTTGGGGGCAACAGGAGGAACAGAGCTGCGAGGCCTCCGGGACAACCCGGGGTTAAAGCGTCTTTCCCAACGAGCGCAGAGCGCCGACGGAACCGGGACCATCCTTTGGCCTCCCAAGTGCTGCTTTTTCTCCTTTTGGGGACCCCGTTTTTGCTCCCCACCTCATTCCTCCCTTTTGTGCGCAATTAACTCGGCTAAAAGAGGCCGGGAACTGGGCGGCCTCCATGCGAGGGCCGTGGGGCAGGGCAGGCGCTGGGTGACCCTACTTCAGCCTCGCTCCTGGGGCCGCGGCCGCCACCTGCGCTTCCTCTGCAAAAGCAGCTCTCTGGATCCTCCGGTATCCGGAATTTCCCTCTCACTTGGCGTCCTCAGCTTTCAGCCGAGTCCCGGGTCGGAAACCAAGGGCTGGCCGGGAAAGGAGGTAGGGCGACCACCAGGGCAATTCCGAGGTCCTCACCTGCCCAGGATTTTGCTGACACAGCCGTGGCTGACCCGCAGCTGCCGGGAGATGTCGCAGGGCCGCACACCCTGGTGGGCGAGCTCCACGATGCGCTGCCTCACCACGTCGGGTAGGGGCCGGCCGTTCACAAACACCCCCCCGAGCTGGTTCACACCCCCGTGCCCTGCTGGGGAGAGACAAGAAAAAAACACAACACCCCACACACAGCAGGGACCGGTCATTAGTCAGGATCCACTGCCCGGAACGAGCGAAGGGAGCAGGCAAGGCGGAGGGGCACGTTCCAGGACCGCGGAGAAAGGTGGTCGGCCCACCGCAAAGCAGAGGACTGGGGCTTGGCACTCAAGGGGCCAGAGGGAAGGGAGCGCAGACGCTGGGCGGAGGGCTGGGAAGGAAGGAGGCTCGCTGCACGCAAGGGAGAAAGTGGAGAAGCCGGGAGAAAGAAAAGAAGGGAAGAGTGTAGAGAAAGGAAAATATTAAAGGGGAATTAATGCCAGCGGCAAGAAAGGTAGGAAAGCGAGGAAAGGAAGGGCGGCGCGGGGACCAGCGCGGGATGGTATCCCCGCCTGCGCCGCAGGCAAGGCGGAGTTCCTATGTGTCCCAGGCCTTGGAGGCGGATGAATTGGGGGAAAGGGAGGGGGGAGGGTTTTCGAGGACCTTTTGACTCTGTTCAGAAGGGGCCAAAGCACACAGGGGCTAAATCCTAGACACCCCCCCGCCCCCACCTCTTTCCTTCTGTTTATCTTTAATCGGAGTTTTCCTACCTCTCTCTGTTGGGCTTTTTTTTTTTTTTGGATCGGGAGTTTTTCTTTATTTTTTCCATCTTTGGATATTTAGGGACTACATTTCCCTCTCGTTTCCCAGGTGTCTAAAGTTCAAAGAAAATCAGATGGAAGAAGGAAGACAGAAGAGGCAGGGGCCCCGGGTCTGCTGCGCTCAAAGACAGGGAGGCGGCGGAGAGCGCAGCGGCGCCCGGCAGCTTCCGCAGAGCTCAAGCTGCTTGGGCTCGTCACCCGGCCGCGCGCGCGGAGCTTGGGGCCTACCGCCTCCCTGGGCGCAAAGCACAGGCCGCTCCGGCGCACTGCGGGCTCATGGGGCACCCTGTGCAGCCGGTCGGAGACATCTCATTTCCCTCTGACCTCTCAGGCTCGGTAGCCGCGCGGAAAACTCAACAGCAAGGGCGTTTGCTCCCCTGACCAAGAGGAGAGCGCTGGGTTTCCAACCCGACTCCAGCGCGAGCTCCCAACCTCGGAGCCGAGGCAGCCACCGGGTGCCGGCGCGGCCCCATGCCCCGTTCTCCCAGGCTTGCTGGTTCCCTAGAAATCCTGCACCCAGAGCGATCAACCCGCAGCCGCAGTTACTGCGCAATCCAAGCGCAGAGACTTCTAGCGGCCGAGTCTGGCCAGACCCAGCCGACAACCTGCAGCCTCTGCCCTGCCAATCTCAGACGACTTTCGGAGAAAGCGGGGACATCTGCGGCCCCCTCATCTCCCTCCCGGCCCCTTCTGGAGGATCAAGAACAAGGGTGGGTGAAACCCTTGGGGAGACGGCCTCTGATTGGGAGGCCAAGAGTAGGCTGAGCCTTTTATTTTACCCCCTCCCAGGCTTGTCTGCCTACCTCTAGCCCCACTCCTCACCCCTCCCCGCCCTCCAAACCCCGACCATCAATAATTTAGGCCCCGGGAGAACTCGCGTTACCGGTATGAAAAGGCGGCAGCTGCGAGCAGATTAAAGATGAATAATTCAGCCTCCCCGGGCTCCGGGCCCGGCCCCTCGGCCCCAGTCTAAGGGGTGAGGACGGCGGCAAGGGGGCACGGCTGGAGTCCAGGGCTGGGGCCGGGAGTGGGCGCTGAGGCGGGCCTGGAATGCGCCACTGCCGCCGGCGCCCACTCCGGCTGCGGCTGCTCTCCAGCCAGCCCGCGGGTCCGCCAGTCAGCGCCGCCGCGCTCTCCGTTCTTCCTCCGACCACCTTCCGCTTGCCTTGCTCCCCTTTAGGTTTCAACGTGGCACCCTGTGGGTGGCCCGGGCTCGGCAGATTCCCGGCGGAATCGGCAAGAGAGGAGAACGCGAGCAGGGTGGCCCTTCCAGGAGGCAGATCGGCTGGGCGAAGACGGCGTGCGGACCTGGTTCCACTCGCTCGGAAGAGGAGCGAGGCTTTCCCGCTCGCTCGCCGAAAGCCGCGGCAGCCCGAGGCCCCGGCTCCGGTCCCCTGTGCTTGGAAATTATTCAGGAAATATATCTGATACCAAGGGTGTTTTTTAAAGCTCCCCTGTAAGGCTAAATATATGCTTAGAGAAAAACACAGTTCTCTGTCCTCAGCTCTCTTGTCCGAAGCTCGGATCCAAGCCAGGTTTAAAAAGTTTCCCTGTGAAAAGTTACAAATTATCTTTAATTATTAATCCACAGACAGAGGAGGAGTTTTCTATTTACAATCTTATTTATTTAAAAAATGCCTGTTTAAAAATTTCAAAATTGTTTTACAAGCTAAAGACAAATGACATGAATTAGATAAATTAAAATTTCACGAAAATAATTTCCTTTTTCCTATTTTTCGATTTCTTTTCTCCCCTTCTTTTCTTTTTCTGCAACATCCTTTCAATGTGCTTTCCCTGATTTCCTTCCTCTTTTGAGTTCTCTTTCCCTTTTCCCCGGCTTTGGCATTTGCCTTCCTTTTGTTCTCCCCCTCCCCTGATTTTCTCCCTCTTTGGCGACCCCATGGCCGTGTCACTGGCTGCACTGTCCTTTCTGGGCAGGAGTGAGAGGCTCCCAAGGAGCTTCCAGAACTGAGAGCAGAGCTGCGCCAGGGTGCCCCAGAGAGGCTCCTTTTGCTGACTTAGATTTCTCCTCAGAACCCCCCTTTGTTTTTAGAGCATCTCCAGGGAGAGGCGGGGAAAGATGACTACGATGTCCTGCCAACCTCAGGCTCCCTACTCAAGCAGAGAAGGGAAGGGAAGTGAAGGGAAGGGAGGTGGGAAAGAAAGGGAGAGGAAGGAAGCATTTCAAAACAGCCGGCAAGAAGCTGGGCCTTGGAGGGCTGGGAGTTGCTGGGAGTCGAGGGTCAGGAGGGGGCACCCCACCCCCACATTCTGGGCAGGATTGTCTTGACACAGGCTTTCCACACTAGGAGTGTCTTACTGGACACCCACAACTGATCTGGAGAAAGGTAGAGAACAGGAGAGGAAGTGGGCTATTGGGGAGGGAGGAAAAAAGAGAAAACAACACAACACAAAATCCTGAACCTGCCTGCCTGTTAGTCCCCTAGCCCAGGACAAGAGGACGGCCAAGGAGTGGGGCAGCTGGAGCCAGGGTGTCAGCCTGCGGAGGACACGAGGCTCTGAAAGGAACAGGTGAAAGGAGAGAGGCAGGTGATGGGCACCTGGAAGGAAGAGAGGGAGGATGGAAGGAAGGAAGGAAGGGAGGGAGGGAGGGAAGGCAGGAAGGAGACAGAGGGAGAAGTATGGGTCATCGAAGGCAGAGGGAAGAGAAGCTGGAGGCATGAGAAACATCGGGGTGAGGGAAAGAGAGAGAACGAAAGGGGGGACTGGGAGAAGCCAGCGTGGTCTCCTAGGTGGGCGCTGAGCGCAGGGGACCGGGGCCGCGGCGGGACGGGACAGGTTCGGGACCGGGATCCCCGAGCCAGGGCAGGAGCCGGGCGCCGGTACTCACGGTGCATCGCGGAGAAGGGGTCTGCTTTGCAGTGCATATCCATGGGGAGGCAGAGGAGCGGGAGCAGCGCGGCCGCCGCCGCCGTGTCGCCTCGCAAACTCAACTTCAGGACTTGAGGAGAAAAGGGAGGGACGGTGGGAGGGGGGTGGTGAGCGGGCGCCCGACTGCGGCGGGGCGCGCGGGGCGGGGGCCACCGCGCTGAGCGCAGCGCGGGGACTCCTCCGGGCCGGCCGGGGCTTGCAACCGCAGCGGCCGCAACTTCCCACCGTCGGGGCGTGGGGCTCGGCGGTCAGCAGAACGGCCCCAGCGCAGGAGGCCGGGCCGGGAGGCACTGGGGGCGCATGGCGCGCGAGGCTGTTGCGGCCGGGGCTGAGGCTGGGCGGGGGAGGCGGCTCACTCAGCTCCCCTAGAACCCGGTCATCCAAGAGGCAGCGGTCGGAGAGGGCGCGGGGCGGGGGCGGCCCGAGGGCGCCGGGCGGGGAGCGAGGCCGCTCCAAGTGATGGCAAGTTGGCGAAGTTGGCAGAGAAGTAGCAATCTCCGGGATGTCCGAGCGGGCGCCTGCGGGAGGGGAGCGCGCCAGCCGGGCCCCCGCCCCCGGAAAAGGCAGGCGCTCGCCGCCGCGGCCGAAGGGCCGGGAGGGAAGGAGGGAGGGAGCCAAGCGGCGCCGGCAGCGTTGGGCTGGCCCCAGGTGGGTTGCGGCTGCGAGGAGGCTCGGGCGGAGACTGGAGCCTCGGCTCCCGGTGTGTGTCTCTCTAAAAGCTGCAAAGCCCCCTCCAGACCCCCTCCCCCTCCCCGCGCCGGGAGATGGATGACTTGTCAGACAAAGGCAATAGATTCCACCACTCTGTGATTCGCCAGCGCCGGAGCCCCGAGCTTCGGCGAGGAGGGCCCGGCGCCTGTCACTCCGGTGCCGAAGAGGGGAGGGCAGAGGAGGGGGAAGCAGGAGGGAGGGAGGGAGCAGCGGGCGAAGGAAGAAGGAGGGAGGGGAGCCGGCTAGGGGAAGGGGGAAGGGAAGCCTGGGATTAAAACTACACTGAGAAACGAAACCCGCCGATAAGATAAACGTTAGATAAGGATAAAGAGCGGCCGGTCTAATGAATATTCAGGCAATGACAGAGGGCCGCGGAGCGCGCCGAGCTTGGAAGCCGAGCTTGCAATCCCAACTCGCCCAGCCCTGCCGTCCACCGGCCAGTGCCCGCATGGGCCGCGCGGGCCCGGGTCCCGTTCTGCATCCCTAGTCCCAACCCCTCTACCTAGATCTGAATTCCCTTCTGTTCCTTGTTAAATCTTCCTTCCTCTCTCTGTGTCTCTGCTCCTTCCCCTTCCCTCCTGAGGTACCTCCCCACGCACGCACCCCCAATTCTCATTCCCGAGCAAAGTGCCCGGCAGTTTGTCCTCTCCCGTCCCACGCGCGGCTGCGCCCAGGGCCTCCCTTATCCCCTTGCTCACGAGAATCTGAGCAGCTCGGAGCGCTCGGTTTGGCAACGAGCTGGAGACCTCTGTCCAGGACCCACCTGACGCGGTGGGACCCAATCGACGGTGGGAGAGCCCAGGGACTTGGCTCCTGGGCCCTCAGGTGGCCAGGGAGGGGACTTGGGGAGGGAAACAGTGCGGAGACGCTGGTCGCCAGCGGCAGAGTACGCGGAAGACCAAGGCTCTCTCTCCTGGGTTGAGAAGAGGAGACTGCGATCCCGGCTGAGCGCCGCCCGCTGCCAGCTCAGTGGATCCGAAGCGAGCGCAGGAGGCGCAGCGCGCCAGGCCGGGCCCCGCTCCTACCCGAGCCGCTGGTCCAGCCTCCGCAGCCCTTGCCAGCACTCGCTCGCTCGCTCGGGTCCACTTGCATGCACCAGGCAGAAGAGGCCCTTTGTCTCCTAACTAGTTAAGTACAGAATATCCGGGAGATCTTTATGAAATATTTTCCCTCGTCTCATAAATCATCTTGGCACTTCAGCTGATGTTTTAACTCTCTCCCTCCTTCACTCCCTCCCCCCTCTTCCTAGATCTGCGAAAGGGTGGCTCGGCGAAGCCCGCGCTGCGCAGTGCTCTCGCCGCCCGGACGCGAGGCTCCTCCGGCCCCTGCCTTCGACCCCAGGCACCCAGGGAAACGCCGCGGACTCGCGCCGCTGCGCCTCTGGCCGGGACCCGGGCGGTAGCTAAGGTCGGGGGCCTCCCCCTTCGGCCTCAGCTAGAAGGAGATTCCTGTCGGGCGTCCAGGACCGGGGTTTGCTGGGACGCCCTTTTCTCCCAGGGCTCGACTCGAGCCGGCCTCAGCCCGACCGGGCTCTGAGTCTCCCACTCCGAGAGGACCCGGAGGGCTGGGGTCCCGCATTTGCCTTCCCTCTTGTATCCTCCTGAGACCGATCCGCTCATCCACAGGAGAGGTACCTTCTGGGAGGAATAATCCCTGCCTACCTGCCCCCTCCTTCCCAGTCCCCACCACCACTTCCCTTGGGCGGCCGAGCGGGTTCCCTTCCGCTGGAGGCTGAAGGCGCACGGTCCGGCCGGGAAGGTCAGTCTCTTCCTCTGGAGGCCTGCAGATGGCGCTCCTGGGTTTGCTTTGGCCTCGCAACCCCACGAACACTAACTTCGTGTGGGGAGCGAAAAAGGAAAACAGAGTTCGCCGAGCCTACAGGGAACCGCTCTCCGGCCTGGCAGCAAGGGGCTCTTAGATGGCATTGGCTGGTAGAGCCTCCGGCCCCCTCCGGGGAGGTCATGAACCAAGAATTGGGGGGGAGGGAAGGGCCATTGAGGAAGGGTCCTTACTGAGACCAGTTCAGAGGTAAAGGTGCCCTTCCCTCGGCTTCTCCTCATATTGGGGGGTCTGAATTATTGTAGGAAGAAGGCTGGACAGAACATCCCTCTGTACATAGAGTCACAGATCTTTTCCAGAACCAGCTAGACATAACCAAATGTGACATACACTTGAAGCAGTGTGGGCCTGGAAAACATGTTTTAACATATTGGACAAGAGGAATGTTCATATTTTGTAAAGAAGGGGACTCAAGGGACAAAGTGTGCCGGAAGTTGTATTCACACACCTATTCTTCACATGCCCCCTCCCCCCTCCCAGGAGTGAAGACCCTTCCAGGATAGTCCAACTCCCAGGCAGCCCGAGAGAGCCCAGACACTGACATGGCAAACACCACCCCACATAGACACACACACACACACACACACACTCCTAGGGCCCTCTCCCCAGCACTGCTCTATCTGGACACTCACCCTACCACCCTGCCCCTGGCAGCTTCCTCCTTAGGTCCAGCTGGTTCCTAGGTCTAGAAAGTCAAGGAGCAACCTGCCCTGACTATTAGGAACCCCTTTTGGTCGAGCCTCTGCCTTCCCCTAGGCTTCCAGTTGAAGGACCCCCTATGGATTTCTCTCCAGCCACCGACCTCCTTTCCTGTTCTTTTCCCTTCTTTCTTCTAGTAAAGGGGAAAAAAAGCAAGAAAGGGGGAAAAAAAAGGAGAGACGACAGAGGAAAAAGGAAAAGAAAGAGAAAAAAAGAAAACAACCCAACCCCAAACACAATCCGGGCTCCGACCTGTCAGGGTTGGTTGCTTTTCCCGTCTGCCTCTAAATGAACCTTTTCTCTCTGGTGTTTTCAAAGCGGCTCTTCCACCCCCCAACCTAGGGGCATTTACACTTCAAACAAGGCGCCCGCCTCCCTGCGGAAATTTAAAGGCAAATAAACTTTTGGGGAGTTGCTCTGATACCCATCTCGGGATTTGCTTCATTAGCCGCCTCTGTGCATCTGATCTGCCCAATAAATCTTCCTTGTGGATCGTGCGCCTTCGCTTTCTGCGCTCCCTTCCCTCCCAGGCCCGCCCGACGCCGGGCGCCCTTGCCTCCTCCCTCGCGCCCAAGCTGTGGCCGGCCTAGCTCTCCCGCTGGGCCGAGCGTACTCTGTGCGGGTGGATGTGTCCGGGAGGCGATGGTCTACGCTAAGCCCTCTCCGCCCAGAAACACATGTGTACACATGCACAGGCAATCCCAGCCAAGCCAGGAGCGAGTCGCACCCGGAGCTTCCAAATGGGTTTCCTGGCAGATTGTGCACGAAGCGAATCGCGGGTGTAGACTCGGTCCACTGCGGCAGCTCTGCTCTTCTTCCGGGCTTCCCGTAACCCCCACCCCCGGCCCAGCTCTTTCTGCCCGGGAGGAAAGGCAGAGGTGTAGCTGCCTCCGCTCCGCCCGCTGGGCTCTGACCTGGGGCCCATAAGCCGGGCCTCGAGCAGTTGCGGAAGGCGGCTGGGCCGCGGGCCGCCGCCGGAGAGTCCCAGCGGGGCCCCCTTCCCCGCGGCCTGGGCCTGCCCTTCCTCCTTCCACCTCCCGGGGAAGCAGCCAGAGAAGCCACGGTCGGGGCTCTGAGGGAGGGGATTAGAAATTCCGAAATTAAATGTATCTCCCCAGGAAATGCTCCCCACAGCGCGGACCAAATTAAACGCTTTCAAGTTCGGGGTGGGGGTGGGGGTGGGGGAACTGTTTAGAACCAATGGGGAAAAACTAGTCCGAAGGGAAGAGAAGCAGCAATGGAGGCGGGAGGAGAGGAGGGTAAAGACGAGGAGCAACTCTGTAGCCGAGTTCCTTTTCTAGATTGTCCCCCGTTTGGGGAGTCCCCACCTCAACCACCAAAAAAAGTTACTTCTCTCGACATCAAGATCCGGGACAGACGGCCGCGGTCCCCTTGCCCTCCGGGACCGGCGCAGGCCGCAGCGCACCCCCTCGGCGGACAGATCCCGGGCAGCGGTGCACGCACCCCGACCCCCTCTCCAGCGCCGCCTGACCCGCTCCCGCCCGGCCCGGCCCCTCCCCCCCATCTCTCCCGCCCCTCTCCCCTCCTAGCCCTCTGGTCACGTTGGAGGATGGCTTTTTTTTTTTCTTTTTTTTTTTTTTGGAAGAGCTTCTGGTACAATATGGAGCACCACGGGCTGCAATTTCACACTCCACAGCACATTCCCCCTAAAGCTACTTTCTTTTTTTTTTCATCTAAGACCCCCTAATTCTGCTTCCTCGCTCGCTCCCTTGCTCCCTCCCTCCCTCCTACTCTCACTCTTCTTTTCCCGCTTTTGTTCCCAATATTTGGGATCCCGGCGTGAAGCCCCGGGGGCCTGGCTCCCCCCGGCCCCGCCCGCTCGGTCTGTTGGTCCTGAGGAGGCCGCGCGCACGTGCTGGGCCTTTATCCTCTCCGGTCCCTCCCCCCTTTAACCCGGTTTCTCCTCACAAGAGGTCCCTGCGACCTGCCCGGCCCTTCGCAGCCCCTTTTGAGGGGCGATGACAATGCGAGCCACTTGCCACCAAAGCGGCCTCAGTCAGACGGGCCTACCAGGTGGCTGCAGCCCAGTGGGCCGCCCGACCAGGGCGCGGAAAAAATAGTCAAGTCAGAAGGACCTGGGCCAATGGGGACCAATGGGGGGCCAAGGGGGGCCAAGGGGCCCAGTGAGGCCCTGGCACTCCCAGGTCAGACCTGGTCAGAACCTGTCTCCACATCCCCCACATGCACAAGGGCCACCCCTGCACAGCTGGAAGGGGTCGCTCAGCCCACAGCCCTTCTGGAAGAAAGGCAGCCACCACAGGCCCAGTCCTTTTGCTTCTTTGAGCCTCAGTTTTCTCACTTGTAAAATGGGAACAATTAACACCTGTCATTTCTGCAGTGCAGCTACTTTGAAAATCAGACATTTCTATAGATTAAAGAGCAAATGCCCAGCTCGCTGACCCTTAACCCTCAACACAGAGGGAAGGGAAGAATCTGAGAGCTTGGTCAGGGCAGGGGTATGATGTTTTCCACCCAACCTATAGCCTCTAAAGGCAACCGTGGGATTCCTCACCAACCCCCTTCCTGTGTCCCTCCCTTCAGGATATTTTTTTTCTTTCCTTTGACTATACCCCATTTCTTCCAGGTTCATCAATCACTCCCGTCTCTGTCTATCTCCTGCCACTCCATTTCCACTTCTTCCTGAATCTCTGCCCCACTGCTCCCCCTTCCCACTGCACCAGCGCAGCTGCCAGCGGATCAGTTAAATTCCTCGCCCCCTCCCCAACAGCCGGGTTAATTGTGGCCTCAGGTGCGATCCCCTTCAGGCCAGTTCGCCAAAACCGTGGGGAGGAGTTGGCCCGTTGGCGGAGGACTTAGGGAAGGAAATCCCGTCCGGTCCGGTTCCAAACAAAGAAAGTTGGTCCTCCCAGGACCTGCAGTCAACCCGCCAAAGCCAGAGCCGAGATCAGACCCGGAATGGCCTGCCAGGGAGTGGGGTGGGGGTGGGGGTGGGGGGAGTGGGGGGTGGAAGGGGAGAGAGAGGAGGAGGAGAGAGGGAACATGAAAGGAGAGAAGAAAAGGCACTTATCTCTGGAAGGCCTGAAGAGGCTGGTCTGGGCGAAGCCGAGGTTCCCACTCGGCCAGCTGCCCGCCCACGCCCTCCCCCACCCCCACCCCCACCCCCACCCCAAGACCGGGTGAGAAAGTCCGAGTGAGTCTGGGTGTCGGTGGAGAAGTAATGATTAACTCCGCTCTCAGCCCGGCCCTGAGCCTGACCCGGCTGTGGTCGGGGGAGCCTACGGGGAGACCCTAGACGCCCCCGGCACTACCAGCCACGGCCACCACGAGGAAGTGGGCTGCGGAGGGAGGGGGCAGGAGCAGGGGCAGCCGAAAGGAAAGAGAGTGCGCGGCGCGGGGAGCGCAACTCCAGACGCCGGGTAGAGCAGGGGAAGACAAATAGGCACAGCCGATTCAGAGGGAAAGGAAGAGGCCGAAGCGCGGTAGCGCTGAGGAATAGTTGGAGAGGGGCGGGAGAACCCGGGCCGAGTTTTCCCGGAGTTGCAAGCAAGATCCCGCATCTGCTCTCTCGGATCCATCCACGGCGCGCCACCCTCCCTTCCTACCCTCCCAGCAGCCGTGGGGATGCGCAAAGCAGGAGGAGATCGCGCAGAGCCGGGAGCGGGTAAGACAGGGGGAGACCCGCCAGCGAGAGACAAGCAAGCCAGAGGGCAGGGCCACCAAGGCGGGGGACGGGCTGCCGGCGCCGAGGAGCGGCTGGAGACAAAGGAGCGGAGCGGAGGGGAAAGGGGAAACGGAAAACCAGCGAGAAGGGCTGCCTGAGACAGGGAGAGGCCCGAGGGAAGGGGTTTCTCAGGGGACCGGCCGAGGTTTGTATACTCGTGCCTCGTCCCCACACCTCAGCTTGGAACCGTGATGTCCCGGGTGGGGGGGGTCACTCCCGCTTGCCTTCCTAGTGGGCTAAACCTTGGCCTTGGGTCGGGGCAGGGGGTGTTGCTGGGAGTACCTACGGGCCGTGGGAGCCAAGTGTATGTGAGCCTATATGTGTACGGGGTACGCGCTGGCACTTGCGGGCGATTAGGCCCGTGGGGTGCGGGCCAGGCAGGGAAGGGCCCTCTCTGCAGGGTTAGACGGCAGCCCCATGGCTGTGCCAGCCTCGGCTCTCCACCCTCTGCTGTCCAGAACTGTCCATTCCCCGAAATGGAAACAAAAGGGCTGAAGGGAATCCCTTAGAAGCCAGTGCAAGATCTCCTTCTGGCCAAAGTCCTTTGGTTTGACTCTTTAGGGTCACCCACGTCTAGAATGGTTTCTCAACTTTCTGTAACTGTTCCTACAAAACAGAAAGTGCATAGTAAACCTAGGAATGAAAAGGTCCCAGTCCCAGGAGTTAGCTTGGCCATGTCTTGACGAGCGGTGAGTTCTAGACCCACCGCTAACAGTACATGGAAGAAATTAACTAATGGGGGGAGAAAGCCCTTTTCAATTTCTAAATAAATTAGGTAGAATTTCTGATGTGTCTCCTTGGGGCTGAGCCTCTTTCAGTGAGGGGAGCTGTGTGATCAGTGAAGTGTTGTGAGGATGTGTAAAGGTGTGTGTGTGGGGGGGGGGTGGTGCAGAGGGCATCTAGGCAAACAGCTGTTCCAGGAGGGGCTGAGACAGAAGCTCTGGACCCTTATCCAGTGCCTCCCCTCCTCCCTCTGCCCTCAGCTGGGGCTGCTCAGAGGCCAAGGCCTCGCAGCCTCTTCCAGAGGGGCCACCAATCAATCCCGCAGGTCAACACAACAATTAATAACGGAGTGAGGAGGTCTGGCATAGGAGGGCCAGGAGGCGTCAGGCGGTGTCTCCCCCCAGGCTCTGAGGGCCCGGCTGCTGGACCAGGGAGAGGGAGGATTCTCCCGGGGCAGGATGAGACCTGGCAACCCAGCGTGGGCCAGAGACTGTGCCCAGAGCCTCAAGACGGAGAGGCAGGGGACCAGCGACAGAAAGCCCGAAGGCCGGCTGGGAAGTCAGCGGAGAAAAGGGGAGAAATGAGAGGACAACAAATAAACCTCTTGTTTTATGGTTCTGGGGGAATGGGCTTAGATGGTTGAAGACCACAGTTATCCTAACTGCGGCTTTTCTCCTCACACCTTCCCCTCGCCTTTTCCTGATGGGTTTCGCTGCTACGGAACAGGCTCAGCGAGACTGAATAAAACCCGCATCCTTCGCAAACCCGGCTGCGGCGCTTGCTCCCGGGCGTGCGTCAGGCTCGCTCTCGCGCCAGTGTCATTATCACATCGAACTAGCCAGATGCGGCCCAAAGGGCTGGGAGTTGTCTGGGGTGTGCGGGCCCCTGGGAAGCAGTGCCCCGGCAAGACATGCCTATGGAAGAGTTGGGGACAGAGGCGCTGGAGGGGGCGGTGAAAAGAGAAACAAGGAAAGAGAGAAGGTGGCTGGGAGTGTGGACGCCTCCGCGGCGCCGTGGGGCCACCTCGAAGGGAACAGCAATTTCCTTCTCTCAGGTCCAACCCTGCTTCCTGCTCAGCTCTGCGACTCCTCCCCACCCTTCCCCAAGCCCCTGCCGCCCGGAGTGTTTGCCCCGCGCGGGTAAAGGCCAGAAAAGGAGAGAAGGGGAAGGAAGCCCGGTGCTCGGAGAGTCTTCCTGGTGGCTCTGTCACAAACGCGACAGAGAGCGGCTACCAGACCAGAGACAGGTAGGCAGGTGCCCCTGGGGAAGTGGGGAACACTCTGATCCTTTCTGGAATAGCTGATTCTCAGGAATCTTGGGGAAATGGCCCTGACAGGTGCTCCAGGATGCCCCCCACGGCTCTGCCATCTCCTTCCTGAGGAGCTGGGGAGGAGATCTGGGTGCACCTGGGTGCATCTGCTGGGACTGTGAACCTGGTCCATGCACCTCTATCCTGCAAAGCAGGGGGAGCCACCTGCCAGGAGGGAAAGTAGAAAAGTGGTCGCATGAGAGCCTGAGTAAAAGGGACAGGGAAAGAGAGAGGGGCGGGGGCAGGAGGTGTCAGGAGGCAAAATAGATTTAGAGAGAGTGAGGGAGAGAGAAGTCCCATGCAGGAGAGGAAGACAGGCAAGAGAGGTTCCCAGGAAGGCCCAGCCATTAGGTCTGTCCTTGGGCTGCATATTTATACGGTCGAGGGGGTGCACAGATGGGCTCTCAATTGAATTCCATCTTCAACACCATCAGAGATTGATTTTGTACTCGCTTTTAATTTTCCCATAATTAATTAGATCATTACGACTGTTTGCTATTGATCTCCCTACTTAAACCTCTGGTGCGGAGGGGTAGCCCAGAGCCCTAAAAGCTCAGGAGGCCATAGTTGATACCCCTGGGAGCCCAATATCCCCAGTGGAGACAAAGCCCAGGGAGGGGGGTGGAGGCAGCCCAAGGATTGGGCCAAGGAACAGAAAGCAGAAGTACTGGGGGTGAGACCTAGGTTATCAGCTGAAAGAACTGGAACCTGAGCTGCTGGGAGTGACAGGGGAGGGGAGGAATGAGAGTTGAGAAAGGTAAGGACTGAGGCAAAAATAGAAAGGGGGGGGGGCTAGAGTTAGGCCTAGACCTCTGTGGAATTATTTGGAAATCTATGGAAACCTGATCCAACCCTCTCCCTCCCCACCAATCTAAAACTAAACTTGGGCACTTGGCTTCCCACCCCTGCACTGCACCAGGGCATGAGGTGGGCACTCAGAGCTGAATTGGCAGGCTTGAGGAAAAGAGGGAGGAAGGAAGAAAAAAAGAAAACACACCTCCACTCCCTTAGCCCTTTGGGCAAACAGCTTCAGATCCCCACCCCCCCATTCACTGGCACCTGTACCCCTCTCTCCTAGGCTTCGCTGGAGTTGTGTTTTTTTCTGAGCACACATGCGTGAGGCACAACTACACGAATTCTCACACTTCAGTTCATATTCAAATACACACAGACCCAGGCACACAGAGACATGTGCACACAGTGTTTCCCACCCACCAGTACAGGTGCCCACACCCCCACACTCCCCACTAGCAAGGAGGGGTTTCACAGTGCTCCCAACTTAAAGGAAGTTGCACAAAATATTCATACGTGGAGACAAAGTGGAAAGATAAAGTCTTAAACGCACAATGGAAAGGAAAAGCGAGGTTCTGCAGAGACCAGAAGTCATAAAACTCACGTTTTGGGGTGGAAAGTTTTCAGTAAAGGACTCAGATAACACCAGTGGGGAAAGCCCAGGAGACCCCCGTGGTGGGGCGAGGCCGTGAGTCCCACTCCCCAGCTGTCACAGAACCCTGTCGCATTCCAAGACCAGGAAAGAAAGAGGAGTGGGGTCCGCCCTTGGCTGGGTCGCCCCCCATCCTTCTCAAGTGCCCCCCTTGCCTGCCGCGCTGACGGATCGCTGCCGGCTCTTACCTGTCCGGCCTGCGCTCTGTTCCATGCTCTACTCCCCGCCGCCGCCGCCGCCGCCTGGGCCTGGGTCTGGCTTCCCGGGTCCTCCGCGGCCCGACAGTGCGTCTGGTTTTCGCCGCCGCTGCCGGCAGATCTGCGCGCAGCCACCCAAGACCGAGCGGCTCAGATAACCCGGGCTGCCGGCCGCCTCGACTGTGCGCTCCGCTCCCGCCCGCGCTCACACACCCGGCCACGCCGAGGCACAGCCACACGCGGAGGAGCCACGCCGGCTCTCCGCCCCGCGCACACGGGCGCACACGCACCGAGGCCCTTAGCCAGCCGCAGGCAAGCCGACACCCTCTCTGCCGGAGGCACCCAAAGACCGAATCCCCAGCCTAGACGCGGGCACACCCTCCAACCCCACCCCCTCTTCTTCACTGTCACACGCTCCCGTCTGTCGCACGCAGGGGCGTCCTCTCTCACGCACTCCCCAACTTTGTGCTGTTCCCCTTTGCCACGACTCTCAGCACTCGCCCCTTCCCACCGTTGGACTTTCAGGCTCCAGCCTCCCAGCCTCAGTCCCCAACACCCCCCAAAGACACGCTCCAACTTTCTCGGCCCCAACTTTCTCAGACCACACAGTCCCTCCCCGGAAGTCTCTGTCACCCAAACATCATGGAACTGTTCACTAAACCTCTCATAATCGCTTCTGCTCCAAGAACTCCGGATTCATTTTCTTTTCTTTTTTTCTTAAACTCAGATGAAAGGTCCTGGCCTTTAAGAAGACAGTGAGGGCCAGAGGGAAAGGGTGAACCCAGGATCTCTCTCAAGCCCCTGCCACACTCAAATGGCAGCTGTGTAAGCCAAACTTTTCCACAACATTCCGATCCCCCACCCCAAGTCTGCTGGAACCTCAGACTCACGCCGTCAGAGCACACATACTCACACTCACATCTTCTGATCAAAGGCCTACTTTTGTTTTGCTTCACATCATGTCCCCCAACCTGGAATTCACACCCCTTGTGTGTGCCTTTCTCATAAACTCTCCATGGAACCTCTCACACCACTTTTCTCACATACATCCTCTTACACTTCTAATTCTCACACTCATGCATGCTTCTACTCCTACTCCCACACTTGCTTCTCATTTGCCCCACTTTATACCCATACCCACTTGCTCTCCCACTGTCACAGACTACCTTGCTTACACACCCCCAGTAGCACTGCGAGACCATCAAGGAAAGCACTGGGTAAGCCCCAGGGTGCAGGCAGGGGGTGGGGGGGCTATGGCAGGTGCCATCTCACACAAATGCCCAGGCTGCCAAGTAAGGGTGGGGGGCTCAGGGCCCAGGTCCTCCCAGCCCACTTCAGTCAAGGACCCAGATTCTCTTCAACTTCCTCTGGAAAGATTGTGCATCAAGAGACAGGAAGCTGGAGGGGCCCAGGAGCCCAGAGCCCAAACCTATATCATGGTTACTCAACTTAAATTTTTCGAATCTTCCTAACAAAACATGAATTTCTACCCTTGCAGAAAAATCATGGCCTTATTTGTGATGTAAAACATCAGACCTTGCTGATGTTTCTTTTCTTTTTCCTCTTCATTTTTTTTTCATCAAACAGGGATTTTCCAACCCAAGAGCACAAAAGCTCGAAAAGTTAAAAAAAAAAAAAAAAGTTAAACACTGAACAACATTCCCAAGCAGGGTTGGGGAGCGGCATGCATAAACGAAACCCTGGTTACACACACACAGATCACATACCCTCATGTGGTCACTCCATAGCACACACGTGAGATGTTCACACACAGAGTTAGTCTCACTGTCACCTACGCAGTACCACGCCCAGTCATGCACCAGAGCTGTGACCCACGGAGCCACACCTTCACTGCACAGTTCTTTGTGTCTTTGTTTCCTCTTCTTTCAGTGGTGATAATAACCCTTGGCTTTCTAGCAGTTTTTTTTTTTTTTTTAATCTAGTCATGAAATTTGTGTGTGGAAGTGATTTGTAAATTGTTAAGTGCGACCACACACACATTAGTTATCCTTGTTCTTGTATTATCAGAGACGCGAACATCCCAGACACACATGTGAGGAAGCACCCACTGGGGAACGAGGCGTTTTGAACTGGAGACGCACACACTCTGCTCAGTGCCCCCTCCCAGCTCCCGAGCCAGTTTGTCACAGTTACCTGACCACAGGGCCCAGGGTTGGGGCAGTGCCAGGGCTGGGGCCTTGACTCAAGGGAAGGCAGCCGAGGCCATTGTGCTAAGCAGCCTGTCGCATACCAGAGGGGCCGTGAGGGAGAAGGCGCCTCCTTCACTCCCGACTCTGATGCTCTCGAGGCTTGGGGACTCCAGAAGCCTGCAGAGGGATGCCAAAGGGTCCAACCCCGTGCCTCAGCCTCCCTCCAGCCTCCTCCCTCAGGCTCTGCCTCTCTTTGTCTCCCAGCCCTCAACCCGACCCACACTGTCTCTCGGGCCCTTTTGCTCATTGCCCACTCCATTGATTGAAAATCTCTCTCATGTTCTCCAAGGAGTCCCAGGAAAAATGATCCACCAGCTTATTGATTCTTCATTAGAATTACATTTTCACGTGTGCTAAATTGGTTTTAAAAGCTTTTTCTGTTGTTATTGTCGTGTCAGACCCTGCCGTCCAGGGCAAACCAAGTTTAAATGTTGTGGCTTCTTAGGAAAAAAAATCATTGGAGCCTGGTCTGTGATTACTCGCCTTCCTGCCTTATTGTTGTCATGATGACAATTGTGATTTGGTTTAAGTATCTTTCAGAAAAGGGCCCTGCAGGAGGTAACTCAGGTCCGGCTGGGACTGGGGAGGGGGAGATGAGGTAGGGGGTGGGTGGGAAGAGCCTGCCGCCCTGGAGGAAAAAGATCAGAGCAGTTTTCTTTCCCTGAAAATTAAACTTAGCAGTTGAACATGTATGACTTGCTTCTGGGGCAAGAGGAAAGGAGAAACTTCTAAAAATCGTTTTTATTTCCTTGTTCCCATTCCAGACTGAATAAAGGAGAAACAGAAAACTGAAAATCCCTTATTCTAGCTGCCTCCCCCTCCCTTGACTAGCTGGGGAGGGGTCTGTCAGTCTTCCACAGGGTGCTGAGGGAGCCATCGCAGCCTCCTGCTTCATAGCAGAGGCAGAAACTCAGCCCCGTAGGCACTGGTGATCATTACCCTCTGTGCTTGCCAGGGATGAATGAATCCAAATGAGGAGGAAGAAGATGGAAGAAAGAGGCAGAGACTCCAGTAGAGAAAGGAAGAGGAGAGACCCAAAGAGTGAGGGGGTCAGGCCCCAAAGTGAACCTGACAGACACAGAAAGGAAAGGAGAGATACAGAAAGAGAGAGAAAACCAGGGATGGTCTGACGGACAGAGGCAAAGAAGAAAAAGACAGAAGAGGAGAAGAATGAAACAAGGACGGAAGGAAAGAAAGAAGACTGAAAAAAGGAAATGTGTAGAGAAAGAGGAAAGGGGAGGAAAGGACCGAGAGAAGGGGAGGGAAAGAGGCCACCGCCCTCGGGAGCAGCAAGCCCTTGGGAGCCCCCACCCCCAGCCCGTGCAGCCCCCAGCCTTCCTCTACCCCCAGCCTGGCAGCCCGCAGTCGGCGCCGCGGAGTGGGCACTGGGCGACCGCGGAGCCGAGGCAGAAGAGCCGAATGTCTCCGTGATGTGTTTATCCTCTAATCAGTTCATTAGTTATAAACAACATGACATTAGAAGTTAGGAGGCAGTTGATATTAATTTTTATTTAACTAGTTGATGTTTAATCCGTCACGCCAGGCTGAATAGCAGCGAGAAAGATCTTCCTGACACAAAACCAGTTAGAACTTCATAAGGCGCAATCAGTGTCCGCGCCTCGAAACAAACAAGAGAGACAGAGACGGAGAGACAGGGAGAGACAGAGACAGACGCAGCCCCGCCAGAGACAGAGACGACGAGGCTGGCGGGGAGAGCGCTACCCCAGGTAGAAGACCAGGGAAATAGGCTAAAAGACTGAGAGCGCGGAGAGGGCAGCTCGAGCGAGAGGCTGGCAGCCCTGAACCCCGGCGCAAGCCCAGAGCGGTCCCCGACGTAATAACGAGGGCCTGGGGCCGGCGCCGGGGGACGGCTGGATCAACGTCTGGCTCCGGCTCTGCCCAGCCTCGCTGCGGCAACCACCAGAGCCTCCAGCAGCGGAAAGCTTCGGGTTATTTGGCAGCCTGGCAGGCTGCCAGAGGCTAATGTCCCAGCAAGGCAAGGCCCTGAGTTTCCAAAACTCTTCTCTCCAAGGTCCAGAGGCCGAGAATCCCTTCCCGCCCAGCTTCAGGAAGAGGAGGCCGGGGCAAGAGAGGAAAGGAGAAAAAGGCAAGGAGTTTGTGTCCAGCGGCACAAGTCTGAAAAAGTTTGCAGCGGTCATAAGCTAGAGCGGGCTGTGTGTGTGTGTGTGTGTGTGTGTGTGTGTGTGTGTGTGTGTCCGGGGGTGCTCGGGAAAGGAGAAAAGCCTGTGAGTTCTGCAGATGGGAGACGGTTTCCCCAAGTTTGCCAACGCCTCCAGGAGCGTCCCGCGGGCCGGCATCCGAATAGAGACTAAGTTGTGCGGGTCGCGGGTTCCTCGGGTGGCCGGGCCGGGCCGCCTGTCTGAGGTCCCCCGGGGCCTGCCGGAGTTAGGCTCCCTCCCCCGCTCCCAAGCACGAGCGCTGGGCTTTTTCCACCTCCTCTCCCGGCACCGGTTTGGTCACGGCTTCGTGCGCGGGCACGCGGGTGGGGCGGGGCTGTAGTTTTCCGCCGTCGCGAAGGACACTATTTGGAGCGGCAGGGACATCCTCGCCCGCACACGGACACAAGCCGAGCATCTCACCATTTGCATGTTAATCTGCCTCCACCGCGAAAAGGAAATCGCTGAAATTCCGAAGAAAATTGCCCCTCGCCAGCAGTTAATAGTTAACTCAGACAGGAAAGTTCCCAGGGAAAGGCGAAAGCCCGGGCGAGAGGCGCAGGGGAGGCGGCCGGGGAGGGCCCGGGAACTGCCCGGGCCTCTCTCCCCTTGCCGGCCGCGGTCGGCCGGCGCGTCTCCCCTTCTCCGGCGGGCGCGTCCCCCACCCCGTAATTAGCATCGTTTAGTTCACCAAATCCTTCCTGGGAGAAATCTGTTCCCTCGTTCCGGGGCTCGGTTCAGCACCTGATTCCGCCGGGTGAGGCGAATAAATCACTGCGACGGCGGCGGGGGAGCCGGGCCCCAGCTCGCCAGACGGGGGCCGCCGGGAGATCGAAAAAGTGAGAAAGGCCGCGGAGCCAAGAAAAATGATGCAGGGAGATGGAGCAACCCCAGCCCAGAGAGAGTGAGGGGCGCGGGAAAAAGACCCAAAGAAAGAAAGGGAGCCAGAATTAGAGAAGGGACGGGAACGGGAGAGAGAAATACAGACTGAGACGGACTGACGAGAGGCAGAGTAAGGGAAAAAAAAAAAAAAAAAAAGTGAATGAAAAGAGAGGGAAATGAGGAGGAGAAAAGAGAAGTTAAAGAAGAAAGAAGAGAGGAGAGAGATTAAGAAGGAAGGGGCAATAGAATAAAGAAAAATAAGAAAACCAAAAGAGCAAAAGCTTTTGTTTATCTCCCCAAACTGTATCCCTCTCCTCAGCAACCACACCAGGGTTCTGGGCAGCGGCCGGGGAGTGCAGCCTGCCGGCACTCGGGACTCTAGGCGGGGTCAGGCACGGGGAGCACAGGAAAATCTGCCCCTGGAAGAGGGTGATGTTCGTGTGTGGGATGTCATCCCAGGTCCGGGGCGGGGTGGGGGTGGGGGGTAGTTGAAGGGCCGCACGACCCTTTCTTAGGCGCGCATCCGTAGCCGCGGATGTGTGCTGCCCTGGCGCGGACGGCGGGGCCCCCGGGAAGGGCGGGCTGCGGCCACTTAGCTCAGACCTGCAGTGTCCCGGCAGCTTTTCAGCAGGGCTTCGGAGAACTCTCCCCTTGCGGATCCCCAGCTCCCAGGCGGGAGCGCCGGGCACGGCTGCCGAGAAAAAGCTACGCGGCGAGAACCGCGGCCGGGCGCCAGCGGAGGGCGCATTTCCTGAGCCGCCTCCCCGCGGCGACCGAGAGGCGCCGCGCAGATTCCGCCCGCGCGCGGGGCAGGGTCGGCTCTGGGCTGCCCTGGCCAAAGATAGGCAGAAAGAGAAAGAAGAAGAGAAAGAACCTGGGGGTAAGGGGAGAGGTCGTGGTATAGAAGAGACGGAGAGAGAAATGAAAACTGGGAATGCGGGCCGGAGGGAAAGGAGGAAGTAAGAATGTTATAGAGCGTCTCCTCTCGGGTCTGACCAGGCCTCTGCGCGGTCAGAAGTGGAGCGTTTCATTCCCGGGCCTCACCCTTTGCGAGCCCCTGTGCTCTGGCGCCCCCAGGACGCCGGGCCGGGAGACTGAGACCCCAAAAGAGCCCCTGGAAGCCTCTGCGCTGGGTACGGGGATGACAGGAAGGCTTCCCTGCCCGCCAGACAGTCCCCAGATGACAAGCGCCCGGAAATATTCTGACCTTTGGGACTTGGGATCGATGTGGCCCAACCCACTGCCCACTTCTTGCCCCCTCTCCTTCCTTCGCCTGCCTTGTCCATCCTGTCAGCCATAGAGCTGGACTAAAGGAGTGGAAAAAAGAAAGAAAAAATGACCTCCAGAGAGGAGATGGTGGCTCAGGCAGTTCCTACTTCCGCGGGGACACAGGATACAGCTGTTATCTAGACCAGAATCCTCTGGGCCGGGGAAAGTAGGGAGCAGCCACTCCACTGGGCCAGCTCAGAAGGCTCAGACACTACCTGATAGCAAAAAGGGAGCTATGAACCAAGAAGCTCCCCAAAGTGTTAAGGCACCAGCTGGAAAAGTGACCGGGATACAGAGAAACAATGTGGGGGTGGGGCATGCTGTAAGGGAAGCTTCATAAATGGGATGGGGTCTTGCAACATGACTAGATACAAACCGTATGTAGAGGATAGGTGGGTGAAGGATTTCCCAGGCATGGGGAGGGGGGCCATAGCCTGCCTAGTTGGAGAACTCCAAAGGATTCTGTGAGGCCACCACGGGGGTTAGGAATGAGGAGTGGGAAATAAGTCTGGGAGGTAGGCAGGAGCCAAATTGAGGAACACCTTTGCTAAAAAGTTTTTATTTCTTCCTCTAGGCCTTGAGGTGTTATTGAAGGATTTTAAGCAAGGGAGTGAAAATACCTGATTTGGAGGAGAAAGACCACTCTGGAGGTGTAGACAGTGGGCTGGAGGTAGAGAAAGCAGCAGAGACTGGGAAAATAGTATCAGCAGGATAAAATGTGAGGTCTTGAAGCAAAAAAGTTCAAAGGGGCTGGAGAGGAAAGGATGGGTGTGAGAGGTGGAGTCAGGATGGTCAGGAATCTGTCATTCATGGGCTGTGTGTGTGTGTGTGTGTGTGTGTGTGTGTTGCGGGGTGAGATGGTAAATTAAGACCTATATAGATTTCTGAGTAACTTTAGCCTCATGATTGAAGGCAACACTTCTCTCCCTACCTCACGCACCCCTTACCAAACAGTCTCATAGAACAATGAGCTGTAGGAGAGGATAATTTCTTGCCAACTCCAAGACAATGAAAGCAGCACCCAACAGTGAAAAGCACAGAGTCCAGAAATCCTGAGGTGGAATCCACCTTTCTCAGATTTAAAACATACCAGTTGCATGACCTTGGGCAAATCCCTGGAATTCCCTATGCCTTAGTGTCTACATCTATAAAATGAGGACAAGAATATCTGCCTTATGGAACTGTAGTGTGGGTTAAACAAATTAATATACTCATCACATAGAAGATGTCTGATCAGCCCTGGACTTCTGCATGCATTTATTGAGCATTGGCTCCTGTGGCAGGCACAAGGGTTCAGGGGTACAAAGAGTAGGAAGAGGAACAGATATTCTGGAGAAGTTCTCAACCCAGGGGAAAGGCCAGGTACCACCAGGAGCAAAGCTGATAATAATAATAACAAAACAATGAAGGTATCTGAAGGCTTACTGAATGTCAGGCATTGTTCTGAGGGTATTACATACATGAATTCCTTTAATCCTCACCTACTATTATTAACCCCATTTTACAGATGAGGAAACCGAGGCACAGAGAGTTTGAGTATCTTGCCCACAATTGTACAGAGAGTGGGTGTCAAAGGTAAGATCTGTACCTAAACACTGCTTCCATAGCCAACACTTTTATGCACATGCTATACTAGAATATTCCTAGGAGGAAGGTCAGAGGGAGAAAAAATACTGGCTGCGACTCACAGTTTGAGTGGGTCTCAGAGAACTCCTCAAGGGCATCCATTTGGTGAAATTGAGGAGTCCTCCTCTCCTCTCCCTTCTGGATCCTCATGCCAGCTCCCTTTCACCATCTCCAGGCTCTTCTCTCTTCTCTGCCCAAGCCCTCAGAATCTGGAAGCTCGGAACTGGCTCCTGCAACCAGCCCGGCCAAGACAGTGACCAGTGAGGCTGCAGGGCTTCTCAGGCCTCACCAAGCACAGGAAGTGCAGAGCCCACACCTCAAGAGCTGTTCTTTTTACCAAGTCTTGTTCCTTGTCATGGTACTCCCAGTCTTTTCTAGCTTCCAGGCCTGAATTCTAGAGTAGTAGTCTGATCCTGGGGGAGGATTTCCTCCCTCACACATCACTCTAGCCAGGTTCAGCCTCTAATTAGGCCTCAGTGGGTCCTGATCCTCAACACCGGCCACAGACAAGAATTGCCTGGACACATCCTGATGTCTCCCACTCAGGCCCGACCCTGGGTGCTGCAGAAGAGCACAGAGCACCCCACTCATGAGCCCTTCCTCTCTGTTGGCTCTGTGGCTGCCCTGAGAATTGACCTTATTGTGTGGCAGCAGAACTGTCCTCCCTCCAACATCCCAGACAAGTGACCTCCAGTCTCTCCTTTCTCTAGGCCTGCAGAGGTCTCCCCCTACCCCTTTGGGTGGGAGTTGCTATTACCAAAAGACAGAAGTTAAAGTTCTGGAATGATCCAGGAATAGGGAGATCATCCCTGTCTTCCCTTAACTCATTCGGGTAGAGGGAGGCAGGTAGGAAACTGTGTGTGTGTGTGTGTGGGGGGGGGGGTGTGACTTATTCCCAAGGTGGCAGCACCATGGAGCAAAAACATTTATGGACTCCTCTTAGGGGGTCTGCCTTCCAACTTTGCAGCTTAGTTTGAAAATCTTCCTTAAACAGAGATAGGAGGTTAGGAAACCTGTCAACTCATTCAGAGCAGACACAGGATCAAAGGTAACCGGGCTAGAAAAGGACTGGATGAATGTAATTATAGAGGAGATTTCTATCTTGCCGCTCCCCATCTCCCACCCCCAGCTAAGAGTCAAGGCAAAGTGTGTGTGAGGTGGGGGTGGGGCTACTACCTGCAACATCCCTGAAGTAAATGTCTACCCTCCCAAGGAGAAATCACTTCTCTGAGTCTTAGTTTCCTCATCTGAGAAGTGGGGGTGCTTATTCCCTCTGCACGCGGAAAGTGAAGCATTAAAGCGCTCAGAGCGATATGGAAACCTACTAGGGACCCGGTTTGTGATTGTTATTATCATAGGCCTTCAAAGGAGACCGCACTGCGTCAGCCACAGGTTCGGGATGCCCGGGCACTTCTCCACTCCTGTGGGAGCCGAGAGCCGGGAGGGTGCGATTCCAGGGTCAGAGCCGCCCCCGCCCCCGCCCCGAGGCTGCGGCCGGCTGGTCCCCCTCGCAGGACAGAGCCGGACCCTCAGCTGTGCAGGCGCGCAGGCTCGGCCGGGAGGTGGGACAGCGGGTCACGCTCCCGGCTGGGGAGAGGGGTGCGGAGTGAGAGCCCGCAGGCCGTGTGGGAAGCCGGCCTGACTGCCGCCGCCTCCGCCCGGGAGCCTTCCGGGCTTGGAGCTGCCCCAAGGCAGGGCGCATCCGCCGAGCTGCGAGCGCCACTCGCCCGCGGCCCGCCCCGCCCGCCGAGCGCCCGTGCTCGATTAATAATCATAAACCCCCTCTCACCCTCCTCTTAAAATTAATAACTCTGTAATTAGAGTCATTTCAGAAGCCTCCTGAGCCTCCGAGGCCGGCCGGGCCGCCGGTCGCCCGGTGCTGTGGGCATGCGGGAGGAGGAGGCCGGGCGCCGTGGCCGCCGCCGAGGCATCTGCAGGTACAGAATGAGAATTAAAATCGCTCTCAACAATCCAATACACTTTTTATCAGCCATCTATCTGAGAGCCGGGCCCATTCATCATCCGAGGCATTCTCCCTGAAAACAAGACCCATTCAGATTTTATACAAATTATCATATTTATCATCGTCTCCAACTCCGGAGTAACATCTCCGCAAAGTGTCTGCCGTCTCCCCGGGGAGCCGCGCGGCTCTGAGCGCGCGAGCGCCCGCCCGGCAATTCCCCCGCCGAGCCCCCTCCCCTCTCCCCTCCCCACCCCCACCCCACATCGGGGGGCGGGGGGCCCAGTCTCTGGTCATTGATCCGCTGGCTCTGCTTCCAGCTTCCCTCTCTGTCCTCCCCCTCCACCCAACACTCTCTCTCTTTCATCTCTTTCTTCCTCTCTCTTCTCTCTTCTCTCCTTCTGGCCTTTGATCCCTATCCTCTTTACTTTTACTCTCCCCGCACTCCCCCATCAATCTCTCTTTCCCTCATCTCTGCCCTCCCATCTCTCCCTCTCTCTTTCTTTCTTCTCTTTCTCTCCTCTCTCCTTGTCACTTTTGATCCACTGTCTCTGCTTCCTGTCTTCCCCCAAGTGCCCCCCACCCACCCACCTCCCTCTCTCTCTCATTTCTCCCTCACTCCACTTGGTCTCCAGGGCTTCCCTATCTTTCTGTCTCCTTCTATGCGTGTCTCTTGGTTTTGCTCTCTCCCTACCCAGCATCCCCTGCTTCTCTTGCCAGAACCCAGAAGCAAAAAGGGCCATTTGAGACAGAACAGCTTGAGCCTTCCTCCATGAATCCCGGAGGTATCCCACAGAAGGGCTTCCAGTTTGGGCCCACATCCAAGAGTCTGAGGAAATGAAGCAGGGCCACACAGGAGACATCTTCAAACCCATCACACATGACAGCAGCCCACTCCACACTACGTACACACATGCACAGCCCACAATACATACACAGCCACACAACATCCCCCAACCATACTCATGCAGCACTCCTTCTATAAATACACCCCCCCATACCACACACAGTCCCCCAATAGATACAGCACATACAGACACACATAGGTGCATCCCAAACACACAGGTGTGAGGGTGTACACTTCCCCCTCATGTATTCTCACCCAGACTCTCATTCCCGTGGTCCCATCCCTGTCTCCACACTCTCTGTCACTGGCACCTACATTCATACACTTCAGGTGGGTACACCACAGCCCCTGGAACAACTTTTTTTAAATTCAGTTTTATTGAGATATAGTCACATACCCTACAATCATCCATAGCGTACAATCAGTTGTTCACAGTACCATCATATAATTGTGCATTCATCACCAAAATCAACTTTTGAACATTATCATTACTCCAAAAAATAAAAAAATAAAAATAAAAATAAACATACAAGTAAAGAAGAACATCCAAAACATCCCATACCCTCATATCCCCTATTATTCATTTAATTTTTTTCCCATTTTTCTACTCATCTGTCCATAGACTGGTTAAAGGGAGTGTGAGCCACAAGGTTTTCACAATCACACAGTAATACTATGTAGGCTACTTAATTATACAATAATCTTCAAGAATCAAGGCTACTGGGTTGCAGTTCAACAGTTTCAGGTATTTCCTTCTAGCTATTCCAATACACTGAAAACTAAAAAGGGATATCTGTATAGCACATAATAATGTCCTCCCGAGTGACCTCTTGACCCCATTTGAAATCTCTCAGCTACTAAAAATTTATTTTGTTTCGTTTCTCTTCCCCCTTTTGATCAAGAAGACTTTCTCAATCCCACAATGCTGGGTCCAGACTTATCCCCAGGAGTCATGTCCCACATTGCCAGGGGATTTACACCCCTGGGAGTCATGTCCCATGTAAGGGGGAGGGCAGTGAATTTACCTGCCGAGTGGGCTTAGAGAGAGAGAAGCTACATCTGAGCAACAAAAGAGGTTCTCTGGCACAATTACAGGTAGGTTTACCCTCCCCTGCAACAACTTTTCTCTTGGGTGGGGGAGTACCCTATAAGCAGCAAGTTCTCAGCTGTCCCACCCAGCTATTGGATTGGTCCCACTTGCTCTGTGCTGACCCCCAGAGATTAATGAGCCCTCCCTAGGTCAGGCTTATAGGTGTGGGTGGGACTTTTCAGAAGGGGCTTTTATTCAGACTCGAAGGAGGAAACATCTCACAAAGAGGGAGAACAGGTAACGTTCAGGGTTGTCTCTAACCACCACCTGTGGCTGACTGCTTTCTCTCCAGGCCTCAGTCCTGGGGGTGACCATGCTGGCCCGCCTGGAGGCAGTCAGTCTCCAGCATTATATTGAGCTGCCCTCTGCCTTAGGCCTTCTTTGGTTTCTCCTCAAAAGGCTGCCTCAGTGTGTTGCTGTGGAGGAGCCTGTGGTTCCTTCTCCTATAGACCATTGGTTGATTCATTCATTCATTCCTCAGTCATTAATTCAACAAACATTACTGAGTGCCTTCTACATGACTATTCTGTGCTCAGCATGGGAATTACAGTGGTGGACAATTGATACCCAATCCCTGCCTTCATGGAGAGTAAAGTCTAGAGCAGTGATATTCAATAGAACTTTCTGGGATGATGGAAACGTTCTGCATCTGCACTGTTCAGTGTGATGGCCACTACCCACTTGTGGTCATTGAGCACTTGCAATGTGACTAGTGCAATTAAGGAAGTGAATTATTAATTTTAATTCATTTAAATTTTAATAGTTACATGAGCCTAATGGCTGCTGTATTGGGCAGCACAGGTCTAGCCAGCAGGTTAGTGTTTGTTTTGTTAAATAAGATAGGATTTATGTGAAAGACTTCCCTCTCCTTCTGGAGCTAGGTCAAGCCTGGGAGTGGACTCTCTGAACACTGACTCCTCTTCTTGCTTGGACCACCAGTTCCCTATATGCTATATGACTGCAACCCACCCACATGTGTATGAACATAAGAACCTTTGCCCCTAATACAGGCTTATTCTAAAAACACTAGAAGAGTGATTCCTCATGAAATATTGATAGTAGCATTTATTGAGTATTTATTGGGTATCAGACATGATTTACATATATTCTGTCATCGGCCTTACCCAGGGCTCACAAACACAGATGCCTGTGGGGGCAGGAAGAGGTTCTGGGGCTTGTGGAGAGGGTGAGCTCCCTCAAAGTGGCATGATCCCTCAGCTCTGAAGACTGTTGCCAGGCATGAGTGGGGGTCAATGATGCCAAGTTGTCCGACTTTTAAAGAGCAGCAAGAAATCTTGATTTTTATTTGAAATTCTTGGAAGCTATTTCAAAAATGAAAAACAACAATGACCAAGCAAATTATCAAATGATGGATGGGCAAGGATAGTCTTTGCAGATTCAAAGGAATCCCAATGTCCACTATTAGAAGCCTGGTTAAATTACTTATGTCACCTCTATTCAGTGGAAGCTAGTCAGCCTTTACAAAGAATGAAGTGCATCTTCATAAGTAGATATGGAAAGACCTCCAAGATAAATTAAGTGAAAAAAGCAAGGCATGGATCAATGTGTGAGTTTCCATTTATGTGCAGGGAAAAAAGAACACATCATACATGCATACACACACATTTGTACCAGCATAGACTAGCTCTGGAAGGATATACAAGAAAATGGAAATGATGGTCGCCTCAAGAAGGGGGGATGGGGGTGGAAGAAAGACATTTTTTCCTGCATAGCCTTTGGTAGGTTTTGACTTTGGGGCTAATTGCATGATTTATGCATTCATAGTGAAGGCCAGGCAAACCTGCCTAAATGCCAGGTATGGCTTTTGGGCCACATGTTTATAAATTCTGACCCTCACAAAGGAGTCCTTTTTAGGTAGGCATTACTGAACCCATTTTACAGATGAGGAAACTGAGGCAGAGAGGCTAATTAAGTTCCCTAGGAAGTTGTGAAGCTGAGCTCCTAACCTAGGTATTCTAACTCAAATTGGTGCTTCACCATTTCAATGCACATAAAGACTTCTGCATCATCTTTTTGTACCCCACTGTGGTCTCATCCCAAGAATGCACTATCACACCTCTCTGGGGCCTGTCAGAGGTGTACACTGACACCTCTGTTGTGGACCTGCATACATGGGTATTTGCCCAATCACATCTTCACAGTCCCAGAGCAGATGCCCTTGGGGGACAGACTTCCTGTGTCCTCCTCCGTGATGAGGAGAAATGGACATCTACCTGCCAGCAATGGTTCTTCAGATTCCTTGTACCCCATCTCTCCTACTTACACCCTTGCACTGTCCCATGCTCGAGAGTAACCAGAGTTGTCTCTTTTCTCCAAATAAATGTGAGCCATTGGTCCAGGGTCCACAGGCATTGACAGTACCAAGTAATTGCAGAGCTGATTCTTCTTTGATTCCTTAACACCTTGTGAGGAAGGCAGGAAAGGATTCCTGTTCCCCTTTTGTGGATGGGGAAACTGAAGCCCACAAATCATATCACACACATCGCATACACACATTCCTCTCTCTTCTCTCATACTCCCACCCACCCACCCACCTACACATACACATTTGCAAATACTTGTAAGAATTAAACATACATTGTGGTGCAAACCAAGGTACTCATTCCATTAGCTTGCCATAGTGCCTCCTTGGGGAGAGGCTCCAAGCTGGAGATGGAGAAGGACAGTAAAAGAGGCAGAGAGGTAAAAGGAGAAACTTGGTCTTTGGGCAAAAACTTACCCCACTGGTGGTCTGAGTTCCATGGTTTCACCTGTAGCTGAGTGTGATTATGTGGTCTGGTGTAGCTCTCTGTGTGCAAGGATGCATGCCCACTCCACTGGCCCTCAAAGCACTAAGTTCCCAGGTTTCCCTTCCCCCACAACAACCTTGTTCTCCTCCCAAGCCTGGGTCAAGAGCAAGTGAACTAGAAGGTCCGAAGATTCCTGACCTGCTCCCCAATCCCCTCAGCCACAAGCCTAGATCCCTGGTCCTGGCCCCAAGTCCTCTTCATGGTTAAGGAAGAATAAACAGGCCAGATATTCAGGGAATTTCCTCTGCCCCTTCCCCTCCAGTAAATGTGTCCATGCTTATCTTAGCAAAACTCAGGCTCTGGCAAGATCCAGACTCTTGGAGGGCCTAGAGTAGTCAAAGGCAGCCTTAGATGGGGATGACAAATTCTGGCAACTGACTGGTCGACTAGGCCTCCCATAGAGCCCCATGCATCATCTCCAAGGAATTTATTTAACAGACACTTATAAGGAAATTGCTATGTACTTGGCACAAATTCTAAATGCTTTACAAGTGTATCAGTTCCCTATTGCTGCTGTAACAAACTGCCACAAAATTTGTGGCTCAAAACAACATGAATTTATTATCTTATAGTTCTGGAGTTCTAAAATGAGTTGGCAGGACTGTGTTCCTTCTGGAGAACAGAAGGGGAGAATTCCTTGCCTTTTCCAACTTCGAGAGACTGCCTGCATTCCTTGGTTCGTGGCTGCAGCACTTTGCTGTGCCAGCACTTCTGCTCACATCATCACATCTTCTCTGACTCTGACTTTCCTGCCTCCCTCTGATAAGGACCCTTGTGGTTGATTACATTGGCCCCGCCCAGATAATCCAGCGTAATCTTATCTCAAGATCCTTAACTTAATCACATCTACAAAGTCCCTTTTGCCAGGTGAGGTAAGCTATTCACAGGTTTGTTTGTTTGTTTTTTTAATCTTCATTTTATTGAGATATATTCACATACCACGCAGTCATACAAAACAAAACGTACATTCGATTGTTCACAGTACCATTACATAGTTGTACATTCATCACCTAAATCAATCCCTGACACCTTCATTAGCACACACACACAAATAACAAGAATAATAATTAAAGTGAAAAAGGGCAATTGAAGTAAAAAAGAACACTGGGTACCTTTGTCTGTTTGTTTGTTTGTTTCCTTCCCCTATTTTTCTACTCATCCATCCATAAACTAGACAAACTGGAGTGTGGTCCTTATGGCTTTCCCAATCCCATTGTCACCCCTCATAAGCTACATTTTTATACAATTGTCTTCGAGATTCATGGGTTCTGGGTTGTAGTTTGATAGTTTCAGATATCCACCACCAGCTACCCCAATTCTTTAGAACCTAAAAAGGGTTGTCTAAAGTGTGCGTAAGAGTGCCCACCAGAGTGACCTCTCAGCTCCTTTTGGAATCTCTCTGCCACTGAAGCTTATTTCATTTCCTTTCACATCCCCCTTTTGGTCAAGAAGATGTTCTCCGTCCCACGGTGCCAGGTCTACATTCCTCCCCGGGAGTCATATTCCACGTTGTCAGGGAGATTCACTCCCCTGGGTGTCTGATCCCACGTAGGGGGGAGGGCAGTGATTTCACCTTTCAAGTTGGCTTAGCTAGAGAGAGAGGGCCACATCTGAGCAACAAAGAGGCATTCGGGAGGAGGCTCTTAGGCACAACCATAGGGAGGCCTAGCCTCTCCTTTGCAGCAACCATCTTCCCAAGGGTAAATCCTATGGTAGAGGGCTCAACCCATCAAACCACCAGTCCCCTATGTCTGTGGTTATGTTAGCAACCATCGAGGTGGTTAGGTCATGGACATCTTTGGGGGGCCTTATTCTTCCTACCACAACAAGTAGTGACTCATATAATCCTTGTAACAACTCTCTGAAGTAGCTACTATTACTATCCCCATTTTGCAGATGGGGAATCTAAGACAGCCAGAGGTTATGGTTTGCCCCAGGTCTAACTTTAAGTATATAGAAAAGTCATAATTCAGCCTCAAGCAATCTGTCTCCAGAATATGTGCTCTTAACCACCATACAATACTGCAAGTGTTTGTGGGGCCTTTTAGAAACAGATGCTTACACATATGCTACATACACAGACATCTCACATACACATTGTCTATGCATTTTTCATATACACATACACAAATACATACACCCTTCACATATATGTCTTCTACTCACATGCATATGCTACTACAGGTACACGAATATACACAAACACCCCCTCTGCTCAAACACACTCATGCTTACATGCCCTGTACACACAAATACACATTTGTGTACACTATTTCATACACACACCATACATAAATATATTTGGTGCAAACACAAAACACATACACTTTCTATACTATTTGCACACACAAACACTGTGTTCATGACCACATACATACCTTGATGTATATACCTTGCACACATATGGACATGGAACCATGCAAACATATTCTCTTTGTAAACATACCTTGCCAAAGTTACATAATGTGCCTGCAATGACAGACATATCCTGAACATGAATAATCATGCACACATATACAATGAGTAAATATATGTGATCTATAGACACATAGCTTACCCACACATAGTCTGTGCATACACATTTATACCCCAAACACAAACTGTGCACAGAGACTCACTTGGCATTCATACATATTATAAACACACACCCTGCACCCCAGAATGCTGTGCCCTGCATACCCTACCTATATACTCATTTTACATCCTGCAGAATTCCCAAGTATTATGCTCTCAAGTATTATGCACATACATACAGAGACCCTGGGTGCACACAACCTGTGTACACACACACATTCCACCCAGAATACATACATTCACACACATAAACATACAATCGTTTATTAGAACATTCTATATGCGCATCCTGCTGTTATAGAAATGGCTATCCTATTGAGAAGGACTAAATCCATGCTGGATTCTCTGCTTTAACCAGGCCTCGCATAAATATATTTATCCCAGGTTTTGAGGCGATTCCCTGGGCATTCCCTAACACTGGAGGGGGATTCTCCCCATTTTCCGGAGGAGGAAGCTGAGGTTGGGGTTGCCGCGCCCCTCGCGCCCCACCCCCGCCCGCCGCTGCAGAGCTGTGATCAGCCCCCGGCTCGTATCCCTCAGCTCCAGCAGAAAAGTAGTTCCAATACTATGTTTGTTAACTAGGTTATCTAGGCTTTGGAAGATTTTAATGTTGAATTTTATAGCTTTACCACGCTCTGCCGTCCTTGTGAATATTGTAATATTGCATTTTTTACAAGTTACTCTTCTGTTAATGTTCCAGCTAGTAACTTTTATAATCCTCCTCAATGAAATTTTTTTGTATTCTTCCGCACCGTTAACCCCAATGGCGGCGCCTCGGCCCCTGGCAGGAGGCAGACAGATGAATTCCTCTTTAATCAGAAATAATAATAAAAACACACACGCGGCTCCGCTCACTTCGGCTCCCCTCACCGCCGCCTCTCAGGGCCGCCTGTGGGCCCTGCGGCCTAGGCCCGGGCGGCTTCCGACAGACGCCGGCCGCCGCGTGGGCAGCGCCGGGCTCCCGGCCTGCTTCGCGCCGCCCCGCCCCGCGTCTCAGACTCGCGCCCCTTGGCGGTCTGCTTCCCGGACGCCCCGGCTCCCGGAACCCGAGGCTCTCCGGGCCGCAAAGCCCCTGGCCTGGAGCGGGTCCTGACTCTTTAGCCTTCAGCGCGCCCTCCCTCTCTTCCGTCCCTCTTCTGCCGGTGTCTGGCCTCTGCCTCTGCCAACTACTGTTGCTTGCTCTTCTGTCCCTGTGTCTGCCTCTCTCCCGGGCTCCCTTCATTCGCCCCTGTCATTGCCGTTCTCTGCCTCTGGTGTAGGGCTCTCCTTTGAACTCTCTTACTAGGTTTCTTCGCTGGCTTTTCTCTTTTCCACCTCTTCATCCTCGGCATCTAGTCTCTACATCCTTCCCTTCTTTTTTCTTCTGAAAACTGGAAGCCACTTGGGGTGGGGAGGTCTGGTGAGGCACGCGGGTGAGTGAAATGGGGTTTTGGACCAGGCTGGGGCTGGACTGGGATTGGAGTCACTAGGAAGGGGAGTGTCAGGGAGGATTATGGTGTCTGTAGCCACGAAAGGGGAAGAGGCCACCTGAGGAGGGATGTTCAAGGGTTGAGGGTGAGGCCAAGTCAGAGGGTTCTAGCTCCTGGAGGCTAGGGAGAGAAGGCAGTTGGCCAAAGAAACTCTGGCGCCATGCCCTGGGATCCTCTTCTATCTAATGGGAAAGACCCACCATGGGGGTAGGAAAAAAAAAAAAAAAAGAAAGCTGTTCCTGAGGGATGAGGGCTGCAGTTTGGGAGCAGTCTTGATGGAGGGGGGTTGCCTGTGTGCTTATGGCTTTTGTGTGTAGGATGAAGGGCCTGTCTTCACTGATAGTGGCACCAAGAAAACGTGATTCAAGACTACAGTAGACCACATGAATTCCTTCATTCAGTCAACAAATAACTTATTGAGCACCCGCTGTGTGCCAGGTCCTGTGCTAGTACCAGGGAACACAATAATGAGTGATAATACAGCCTTTGGACTCATCGAACTTATGGTCTAGAGTTTGTGACATGTATTAATCAAATAATCACACAAATATATCTTTACAAACTGGGATCACTGCTTAGGATTTCTGAGACGGCGTGGGGTATGTTCCTGGGAGTTTTCAGGGATCTTATGGGTAAGGAGGAGAAAATTGAACTCCAAGTCTAATAAGGGCTCCAGGACCATACTCCTAGATTCTCATTGTCCTCCTTATACTCAAGACCCCAAGGAGTGGGAGGCAGTCCTGCTCCCATTTTGCAGAGGGCAGGGCCGACTCCCCAACTGCGGTGAGATTTTATTGGCTGCCCTTCAAGACGCCAAACCATCAGATTCCCCCAGGGACTCGAAGATGGGACCACTCCAGGACTCTCCCTCCTCATCATGCAGAGGGGATGGCGGCCCCACTTGTGAGGACAGAGGTGCCCAACATCTGGGAAGCGGAGCCCCAGCGCAGCTGAACATCTGGAGTGCTAATCGCGGGAGGCGGGAGCTGGGGTCCGTGAAAGGGGTGGAGAGAGCTCAGCGAGCGGGGTCCTCGTTGCCCCATCCTCGTGTCCCCCAATCTAGACCTGGCCGATAATTCGCCTGATAGCAATAAATAATGAGTGTCCTCTACCCCGCCAGCGAGAGCAAGGCAGAGCCCCTAGAAATGCCCCTCCCGCGGAGCCCCAGGACCCCTAGGAAAGGGTTGATGGATCCGCTCTCCACTTCCACCCACTGCAGGCCGGGAACGTGCAAGTGAGGTGGATATTGAATGAGGACCGGAGCAGGGGAGAGGCTCAGGGACCAGAGGAGGAGGGGAGGGGGCGAGGCGGGGCGGGGGCGCCCGCGCGCCTGTGAGGAGCGCGGAGGCTGCGAGCGCCCGCGACAGTAAAACATCTGTAATGTGCCATTCGCCGCTGCTCGCTGATTGCTCATGGATTAAAGATTAAAATCTCGGCTTTGGCAGATGGGGAGAGAGAGGAAACTCTTACGAGCACGTTTTGCATCTGCATTTCATTCTGCTCCGTTCCCTGCGCCACGCCTGGTGGCACCCGCCCTATCGCGAACACCCCGCTCCCGGCTCCCGGCTCCCGGCTCCCCCTGCGCGGCCAGGCTGGCCTGGACCCTCAGGCCACCACGTCCATTTCCCAGCCTTCCCACCACTCGGAACCATGAGCTCTTGAGCCCCCTTGTCTTAGTTTCCTGGGGTCCGCACCTCTGATCTGGCATTGGTCACTCATTCCCCAGCTCTTGCCTGGGCCCCAGGCAGGACAAGATGAATCTCCCCAGAAAAAGGGTACGCTCCATTCCACGGGCCAGGGGCGCCTGCACATGCTAAGCTGGCTGCTTCTGGCAAGTAGGGAGGCCTGGAAGGGCTGGGCGCAGAAGATGGATCAAATGTTGGTACTCCTGGCCATTGGGATTGGCAATAAGAAATTGTAGTATGAGCCAGATGAGCTCACCTGGGCGGATGTGTCCCCTCTGTTTTTCAAACTGAGCTACTGTGGAGGCAGAGAGTGGAATAGGAGGAGGGACTGAGGTCAAGGAGCTCCAAGGGTGGGGAAGGGGTTCCTGGAACAGGGTTGGATCTGGCTTTTGGATAATGCCTGTAAGTTGGCCTGGCCTGGCCCACTGAGGAGTTGAAACATGGGGGCTCAGGCACCTGGGGCAGATCTTCTGGCTTCCTCTCTCCCCTCCCCACCCCCACCCATGTGTCCCTGGCATCAAACTTTGTTGGGGAAGGAAATCCAAGCAGATGGAACTAGAGACAAAGGACCATCAGAAAGACAGGCTGGTGCTAGAGAAACAGAAAAGGGAACAAAAAGCTGCAGAGTAGCATGGCAGATGTGAACACTTGCATCTGGGGGTGGGGGGAGGGGATCTCTGGGGTGGGGAAGAAGGCTGGGGAGATGGTAGAAGGGCCTTGCCTGCATTCTCAGGCCCTTGCCAGGAGGGGGAGGTTGGTTCAGGGTGAGCAGAAGAAAAGCTGAAGAAGGATGAATAAGAGGATGGTTGGTGTGGCAGATGTAATTAATTACTGCATATTAAAATGTTTGTTTACAGAGATGAACAGTGGCCGGAGGTCTGACGGTAATTAATTCACAGCATTTCGCAGCCCTCTTTAAGCCTGAACCCCTCTGAGGGGCCCTGGGATGGGCTGGGCTGGATGATGTGCTGGCTTCTTTCTGCCCTCCTCTCACCAGGGATTGGAGTACAGATTGCTAGTGCTGGAGAGAACCTCAGACACCACGGACTCAAGCCTCAGCCCACCCAACTCACCTGGGGAAACTGAGGCCAGAAATGTTCGTGATTAGTGATTTGCCCAAGGCCATCAGCTAGTCAGTAGTGGAACCAAAACTGTAGTCCCTGTTTCCTTATCCCTAGAAAGGTGTCCAGGGCCAAAAGAACTTTGAGGAGACAGTGATCCTGGGGCAGAGAAGAGATAATAGGAAGAGCCCAAAGAAAAGGGTTGGGAAGAAAAGGAGATAGGTCTAGGACTCCCGAAAGGAGGGGATAGGGCCATAGAATTATCAGAACATAGACTCTTTCCACCAGTGCATCCTCCTGGGCCATGAGGAGGCAGAAGCAGTTAGCACTTCAGCTTGGAGTCTGACAGCCTGGCTAGCTCTTCCATTCCCAGCCTTAGGACCTTAGGGAACTAATGTAACATCTCTGAGATTCTTTTATAAAATGAATGCCTTCCTGGTAGGGTAGATGGGAGGAGTGCACTGATTGTTAGTACTTTTAAAGAGGAAACGGAGTTGGGTGGCACTTACCCGACATGACTGTGACTGTTTCTGCTCCCACCTCCTCTTCACTCACACACAGTCCACAAAGTGGACGGCAGAGACAAGCCATATTCACAAACATCCTTCCACCCGTTCATTCATGCATCAAGGAGTCAGCAAAGGGAATGCCAAGTGGTGTGTGAGGGGTGGGCTGGGGTGCAAGACGAAGAGGAGATCTGCTCCTGTTTTGTAGGAACTCACAGGATTCACATCATGAAGAAAGAATCAATGGCAAAGGCAGAGAAGAAATGTCACTCAGATGAGGAGAATGGTTGGGACCGGTCCAGGGGAAGTGGGAGCAGCACCAGGAAGGGAGCCTTCCTGGAGGAGCCAGGCTTCAGGCTAGGCCACAGAGGATGGGTAGGGTAGGGTTGGGTGGGAGTGGAGGAAGAGGAAAGCTCCATGGTGGAGTGGTGCCTGGTGGCCCTGCAAGTATCCTGCCTGGGCCACTTATTTGGGAAGTAGGGCTGAGCAGAGGGATCCCTCATTTTCTCCCTCAGGCTCTGCTCTTTCTTCAGGTGGAGATGAATATTACCCCTCCTTGTACAAAATCTGTAGCTGAGACCAGACGACAGAGCAGGCAAAATTTTCCCTTGTGCCTCAATTCTAAGAAGTAGGGTAGGTGCCCAGAGGTGAGAAAACGGAGAAGCCAACTATTTGAGGCCAATAGGAAGGAGGAAGCTGGGGTGAAGTGAGCAGTAAAGAAGCTGAAGAAGGATGAAGGATGGCATTGGAGGCGAACTGGGGGAGGGAGAATAGGAGGCAAAGACTGCATTTGTCCAGGGCTGTGAGGACAGGGCAATTGTGTGAGCACATGTGCTTGTGTGAGCCCGGGCCGTGAATGAGAGTGCTCTTGGGTGGATGTGTTTAGAGGTGGGTCCATCCATGTATGAGTGTGTGCTGATATGCGCCAGCATGTTGGCGTGTTCCTGGGTGTCTCTAAGTGTCCCTGTGTGAGGAAATGCTGAGGAGCTACTTTCGCACATCTGGGCCTTTCCCCTCCAGTCAGCACCCCTCCCGACACACCCTTAGGTTCTGCAGGAGAAGTGGGAGAGGGACAGGACTCCCTAACAGTGATGGCCACTCCCCAGCCTGGTCTGACACCCCATGGCCCTTCAGGAGTACACTAGCCTCCCTCTTGTTGGAGGTGCCAAGGATTGGGTCCCGGGAGGGGGCTTTTCTTCAAACAGCCCCTCTGCCCTGGATTGGCTTTTATACCTCTGGGGAGAAAAGTCTCTCTCTCTCTCTCTCTCTGCCTCCCTCCCTCCCTTTCTCCCACACACAAAAGCAAGGAAAACTCACAAGATATAGAAAAGAAAAAGGAAGAAAGGGAACTCCACCTGCCAGATCACACACCAGGTGATCTATTTCAATTTCCAGTCTTTTTTTCTTCTGAACAGGGCGAATACCATGAGCAGAAATGGGGTACAGCACACACTGACCTGCTGCCTGCCTTTTCCTGCCGTGTCTCCCAAGTGCCCCTCTTTTTTCCACTCCTTTCACCCAACTCAGAGGCCACGGTGGGGGAGCCACCCCTCCTCCTGTCTCCTCTTTCCACACTGGGATGTACAGGAGGGTTTGGCGACGACTCGTCGGGTCGGGGGCTGCTGCCGGGGCGCCCCAGCCCGGCTGGGCCTGCTGGGGGCGGAGGAGGGGCGGTGCCGGGGGGTGGGGGGCGGAGGCGGAGCGGAGCTGTCGCTTCCCATCAGGCGAAGGATTGTTCCCGACAGGCGCAGGCCCCGCGGCGTTTCTGTGTCAGGGAGTTTTGCCGGCGCCGTGACCCGTGCCAGGGGGGTCGGGCTGCGCGCGGGGAGCGGCCAAGAGTGACCAGCGCGGCCGGCCGCATCGTCACCACCTGGCCGGGTCACCACTTCCCTCTCCTGCCACGAGCGCCGCGAGCTGGGGGTGGGGTGGGGTGGGGGCGTTCTGGGGACTGGGGAGGGGGCCGTTTCTCCCAGTCTGACCGCCCCATCCCTGTGGAGAAGGTCAGAGTGGGGAGAAAAATCTACCACACAGAGGGAAGAGACTCCGTGGAAGTGGGAGAAGGTACCACCCTGGGCCTCAGTTTCTTCCTTTTAGATTTGGCGGGAAGGGCTTTCCTGGTCCTGAAGCAAGGATGCACTGTCCCCTGAGAGTTGCAGAGAAGTGGGTGAGGTCACCGGCTAGAGAATGCAATATCTGAGGGTGGACAAGTCTCCCGAAGAGGCATGGGGAGGCCGAGCTAGGCTCAGGGTTGGCCGCAGAGCCAGACCTGCCTAAAGAGGGCTGGATCGGGACTCAATGGCATGAAGCCAAGGGCCTGGAAGGCTGGGGGTGTGTCTATGCAAATAAGATGATAATGAAGGTGTGGAGGGCTGAATTTCCTAAGCAGGAATGAAAGGTGGAGGAGGGGCTGCAGGGAAGGAGGGGCAGGCTCCTGACCTCTCCCCGCAACCCGCTGGTCCCATCTGAAGTCTGCTGGCTCCCATCTTCATGATTTTGATGGGCCCCCACCCATGCACCATCAGGGCCTTTGTGTCTGCCAGACCAATTGCCCCTCTCCTGGGCCTACCCATCAGTCACCCGAAGCTCCAGCTGTTCTCAGCCTTTGGAGCAACCTCGGCTATAGCAACTACAAATTGGCTCTCAACAGCCGCTCCAAGAGCCCTTCTCTGCCATTGTCTCAGGACAAATGGCCCTTCCCCTGCACACCACCCCACAGGCCCAGCCACATTGCCTGCTGCGCCAGGGAAGGGGAGGGGGGAGCCCACCCGACCTCTTCTGGGAAGCTCTCCTTCTCTACTCCAATAATCTGGCATGCTGGGCCAGCAGGCAATCCCCCTGCCTGGTTCTGGCCTGGACACCCTTTTGTCCTTTCCTTAGCCAGATCTGGGCTCCATGGAGCTGGGCACTGAATCTCCTCCTTGTTTCCCTCACAGCCTCAAGAGCTGAAGAAGTGTCACTATGTACTTGTTGACTGCAGATGAAGTGAGGAGTTTAAGAGGAGGGAGGGAACGACTGGGGAGGAGGGCATGGAACAGGGGGTCAGGGCTCCCTGGAGCCACCATGGCCAAACACAGAGCCAAGACAATTGCATGCCTAATTTTGCTGATTGCATTACCATCGTTAGAACAAGGGGTCTGAAACAGCCTACGTTAAGGGGTAGAATTAGAAAGGGCTTTAGAGACTGGTCCAGACATCCCCAAAGCAAATCTAGTACAATGAGCGAGGACTGTGTTAGACAAACAGACACATTCACCTCCCATTTCAGTTGCCCTTTTCCCCACCCACCACTTGCAGGATCTCTGCTCTAGCTCTCTTCACTCCTCCTCTTCTTGCTCTCTTCCTCGACTGCCCTCCACCTTTCTCCTCCATGCTGATCTGCCTAGGTTGTATCATTGAGTAGGACTGAAAGGACACAGTGGGTAAGGTCTTTGACTTTTGGAGTAGAAGACCCACAAACCAAGACATCCTTCATGGTGTCTGCCTGTAGTCAAAATGTCCATCCTAACATCTGTCCCAGTGCAAGTGCCAGGGATGCAGAAGAGTGAAAATAGTCTTGTTTGGGATTGGAGGGGATGGGTCTGTCTCCCATGGCTATGTGAGAGACATACGACCATCCTGTATATCAGGGTCTGGGTGAGATGGTGAGTCTGGATGTCTTTGTGAAGGTCTCAGTGTGTGTGTATGTAAATGTGAGTAGGAGTGGCTGGAGGAGGGCGTGAAGGTCTCAGTGTGTGTGTATGTGAATGTGAGTAGGAGTGGCTGGAGGAGGGCGTGAAGGTCTCAGTGTGTGTGTATGTGAATGTGAGTAGGAGTGGCTGGAGGAGGGCGTGAAGGTCTCAGTGTGTGTGGATGTGAATGTGAGTAGGAGTGGCTGGAGGAGGGCGTGCACGTGTACCCCTCCTGGTAGCTGGTCTTCCAGCCCATGGACATTGGTCAGAGTTCTGGGGAAGAGAGCAGGATCCCTCTCTTTTGATCTCAAGGAGTAGTTGGCTAGGGGGCCACTGGCCTGGAGAGTCTGCTTAGCAGTGGTGAATGGGCCTCTATGGCCAGGGGAATGGTGGAGAAAGGATGGGGCATAAGTGGGGGTTGAAAATGGAATTGCCAGCCCAGAATGAATGGATGGTGGAGTTTCTCTTTTGTAACCAGGAATAATTAAGATAGATGTGCGGATGGATTAGCTGTCCTGCAAGGTCAGAAGCGCATTGCCGGATCACTCTATTATTTCGCTGCGCCACAGCTACCCAGCTAACGCCTTTTTCATGATATTTTGAACATCAGCACAGAAAAAAACCAAGTGAGTGCACGAGAGATACAAATGGATCATTTGGTGGAGAAATCCGTCTTCGTCACCGCCGCCAGGCTGGGATTAATGCGATTGAAGGCTCCTCCAGGCTCCGCCAGGGAGACGGGCGCAGGAAAGCAAAAGAAATTGGTTTGTATCCCTGGGAGCACGATTGATGGGCTGGGCCACCAGGCTGGGCAGAGCTACTGTGTCCTCAGACTGGGCTGGGAGCAGGGAATGGGACTAGGGTCTGGCCTTGGCCTGTGTGGGGCCCTGCCCTGAGGAGAGATGTAGACCAGGATGGAAGTTGCAGGAACTTGCTTTGGAGGCGGAAGAGGTCTGGTGGTGGGTGGGGAGGGGGAGGCACCCTGAGCCCCAAAGCTCTATGGATGTGATGATGGGGAAGATCTTAGGCTCTGGTGCCCCAGGTGGGCCAAGAGGCTTTAGGGAAAGAATAGGAATGGAGGGGCCTTTTTTCCTAGTGATACCTCTCTTTCATGAGTGGCCAGGAAGAGGCTGCTAATGTCTCTAGGAGACAGGATTGGGAGGTGAGGGTTTGGACCAGGCAGATGTGGCCCATGCACTCTCAGAACAAATATTTATTGGGCCCCAGCAGGGCTAGGCTCTGTGCTAGGTGCCATGAACTAGGTATTGCCACTGCCCTCATCGAGCTTGCAGTCTAGCTAGGCAGACATCATTGAACAAGTCATTCCAACCAAGCATGATGGGATTGTGATAGGGAAGCCCACAGCAAGAGGACAGGACCTAGATTCCAAGATCAGGGAGGTCTTCATTCAGGGGTGACAGGAAAGCTGAGACTTGAAGGATGGGGAGGAGCTACCAAGACAGGGAAGGGAGAAGAGCAGAATTTTACAGGCTGAGGAGACAGACTGAAGATTTGGAAGTGAGAGGGGCTGGTGGAGAACTCTTCACCTGCCTGGCACAGGTGGTAGAATCTACCCTCAGGGAAGTCAAATAACTTGTCCAAGAGTACATAGCTCGCAAATGGAGAGCGAGGGCTTGAACGCAAGTTCTTGACTTTCAGGTTATTGCAGCATTGTATTAGTCTGATGGAGGAGATGAGGTCATCTGTCTCTGAAAATGGTAGATATATGTCCTTCACTTGGGAGGCCCAAGTCAGAAGAGGAGAGCAGGGCTCACCCATGTACCCAGTAGGTACCCACATGCTCACACACTTGGAGTGAATGGGCCCAGTGATTGGAGAGAGTTTGGAAATGTTTGGTTTTGTTTTACTTTTTTTACTTATTAAATTTATAGCATATGGCAAAAACTTAAATATAATATGTGGGAATACAGTGAAAATTAAGTCCCCTCTTACCCCTCACTTTTCAGTTCTTAAATTCTCCTCCTCAGAAGCAACCACTGGTGTCATGTTTTTGGCGCATCTTTGTAGAAACATTCTCTACGTTCCCAGATTATCGAAAACTGTCCACATTGTTTTGCATCTGTTTTTTTGATTTAACAAAAATATTTTGGGGGATTAGTTCAGAGTAGTACATGAAGGTCTCCCTTGTTCTTTTAGACAACAGTGTAGTATTCCATTGTGAGGAGAGACCGTTATTTTTTGAATTTGTATTGATGGGCATTTACATTGCTGACCATCTTCTGTTACTGCCAAAAAAGAAAACAAAACAAAACTCGGAGTGATTATCCTTGAAGTAGAAGCGCTGGGCTAAAGGGAATTTTTAAGAGGGAGTTTTGGCTTTGGTTGTGAAGGGAAAGCAAGTGGTGATATAATAGGAATGAGGGGAGATGGCGGGAGGAAGGGACCAGGGGGGATGGTGGGTCTTGGGGAGAGCAGAACACTCCCCAAGTCAGGGAGGTCAGAGGCTTGGGTCCCAATCATGTCTCTGTTCTTTATTAGTTCTGTGGTTTTGAGCAAGTTGTTTAACTTATCTGAAACTTTTGTATGCATGTATAAAATGGGAAAAACAATATGAACCTCATTGATTTGCTCTGAGGTTTAAATAAAATTTCCATGTTTATGCATAGGAAAATGGATGGAAATACTCTCCAATAAAAGCAGCAACTATCTCTTGATAGTGATATTTGAAATGTTTTAATTTTTTCTTTTACACTTTCTGCATTATGTGTGTTACGTAGAAATTCTACAGTGTGCATGCATTATTTTCATAATCAGGAAGAAATAATACAGACTATAGATGTTCCTGGTGGGGCAGAAAGGGTGGGTAGAAGCCACTGCAGGCTCAAATATTTGGGTAAGATTACTTGGCAGAGACTGCTGCCAAGGGTGGGCTGGATTTACAGAAGGATAGAGTTGGCAAGAGGGATATGAGGTGGGGAAACATGAATGAGCAAGGTGTAGAGATAGGAAAGCATCTTTGGGAAAAGCAGTCCAGTTCAGCTGAAGCAGAATCCTTGTACTCATTTCATACATTTGTTCATTTACCAGGCGTTTAATGAGCACACATTCTGGACCAGGCATTGTGCTCTGCCCGGGAACTTGCTGGTTATCAAATCAGAAACAGCCTTAACCCTTGTGAATTTTATGACAATTGAATAATGACACAAAGAGGTGGCAACGGCTTCTGTGAAAAGGTCTATACAGGAGTGGTATGGGTCCTCTGAGAGCCTCCATTAGAGGAGCTCCACCTAGTCAGGGAGGTCAGAGAAAGCTTCCCAGAGGAAGTCCTCATTGAATTAACCCAAGATTGAAAGGACAACTAGGGACTAACCAGGCAAAGAGGAAAGGGTAGAGTGTTCCAGTAAGATGGACCAGCAAGTCAAAAGGCCTGGTGGTGGGAGGCAGATTGGCGAATACGAGGGACAAATGCAAAGAGCAAATACGGTTTTCTTCCAAAATACAGTTTCCTAGAGTGCTATGAAAGAAAGCAGATTCAATAAGAAATTTAATCATTAATTACAGTGGTGGGCCTGACTTTCCGGGGCCTTGTGAGCTGTGGTGAGAATTTTAGACTTAATCTTAAGAGCACTGGGGAGTTGTGGTAGTTTGGAGCTGTCATGTATCCCAGAAAAGGCCATGTTCTTTTAATCCATTCTTGTGGGGCTGACCTTTTGTGGGTGGGACCTTTTGATTACATTGTTTCAATTGAGATGTGACCCAGCCCATTTAATCCTTTACTGGACTCCTTTATGAGAGAGCTCAGAGAGAGAAATGCCCCAGAGATGCTAAGAGAGAACCCACAGATGCTCAGAGAGAAAGCCAGTGGAATCAGAAGCTGAAAGCAATGAAACCCGGGAGTGAAGGACCAGCAGATGCTGGCTTTGTGCTTTGCTCTCTGACAGAGGAACCCCAGATGCCAGCAGACTTTCTTCAGAGAAGGTATCCTCTTGTTGATGCCTTAATTTGGACATTTTCACAACCTTAGAACTGTAACTTGTAACTTAATAAATCCCTGTTGTTAAAGGCCAAGCCATTTCTGGTACATTCCATTCTGGCAGCTTTAGCAAACTGAAACAGGAGCCATGGAAGGATTTAAGCCCAGGAGTGACCTGATTAAGCTTGTGTTTTTAGCAGACTCTGGCTGCAGAGAGTGGAACCTTATGGATCATGAGAAAGCCATGGGGAACAGAAGATGATGATGTGGATGAGGGCAACAGGGATGGAGATGGAAGGAAAAGGATGGAATTAACAGAAGAGGAAAGGAGAAGAGGCTGGAGACCTGTGTGTGTGCAGGGAGGCCTGTGGAGAGGGTCTGCAAGGCAGACCACCTGGAGCCATTGACAGTGATACACAAACAACCACCACTCACTGAGTATTTACCTACACCAGGCCATGCATAACTATTTTTGCATGTATGCAATCCTTGAACTATTCCATGAGAGTGATACTGCTACTCCCAGTTTATGGATGAGGGTAAGCAACCTGATCTGGGTTCACAGCCTACTAAGAGGTGGAACATGCTGGTTCCAGAGTATAACCACCATGCTACACTGCCATGGTAGCTTTTTGAACAGGAGAGGGATGTTATCAGTGTTGTGAATTTGGAAAATTAATCTGTTGGCAATGAGCAGGATGGATGAGTTCAAGGCAAGAGGCCCAGAGATGAATGTTTCAGGTAGGCAGAAGTGAGTCAGGGAGGTCAAAGAAATGGGAAGGGAGGAATGGATGTGAAGGCCACTGCAAATAAATAGGATTTAAGATATGTATTAGTTTTCTATCGCTGCTGTAACAATTTACCACACATTTAGTGCTTAAAACAATACCCATTTATCATCTCACAGTTCTATATCAGGGCTTGACTGGTTTCTCCACTTAGGGTCCCCAAAAGCTGAAATCAAGGCATCAGCTGGTCAGGGCTCTTATCAGTAGATTCTGGGGAAGAATCTACTTCCATGCTCATTCTTGTTTTCAGAATTCAGTTCTTTGTGACTGTAGGACTGAAGTCCCTGTTTTCTTGCTGGGGGTGACTCTTGGCTCCTAGAGGACACTGTCCTTGTACATGGCCCTTCCATCTTCAAAGCCAGTAACAGTGTATCATTCTCATGCTTTGACTCTCTGACCGTCCCTTCTGCCATGAGCCAGAGGACACTCTGCTTTTAAAGAGCTTGGATGATTAGATTAGGCCTGCCTGGAACATCTCCCTTTTGCCATAGAACTTAACATAATCATGGGAATAACACCAGGGGGTGAAAGTCACGGGACCATTGTAAAACCTGCTGCAGGACCACTTGCATTTGTGTGGTTTGGGAAGCTGAGTGAGGAGAGAGAGGTGAAGGGGTGGTGTGGGGACAAGATGGCTCTGAGGTCTCGAAACTGAATAGTGGTGACATAGTGGTGAAACTCTGGAAACAAGAACTCAGGAGCAGAGCTTGGGAGGCTGGGAAGTCAATGAGGTGGGCATCTAGGAGGAATTAGAAACTTTTCTCAGGACAGTGACATAACATTTTTTCCTGCTTTTCAATTGAGATATCCCATACGTACTGTAAAGAACATTACTCCTAAGTGTGCAACTCAATTAACTTCTACATATGCATACACCAGTGTGACCGCCACTCAGATCAAAGATTTCCAGCCCCCCACAGAGTTCCCTCATGCCCTTTCCCAGTCTTTAGCTCTGACATTGTTCACCATAGATTAGTTTTGCCTATGCTTGAGCTTCATAGAAACAGAGTATGTACCCTCATCACATAATTTATCGAGTGCCTGCAGTGTGCCAGGCGCTGTGCCAGGCTCTGGGATGCACCAGTGACCAGACAGATAAGGTTCCAGCCTCCACAGAACTGAAGTTCTGCTTGGAGGGAAGATATCAATACCAGTGGAAGCAATAAGATGACTGAGAGGGAGGGTGTGGACAAAAAGAGATGGGTGAAGATGAACCCATGAGAAATGCTTACATGTGGGGGTGGGGGGAGTGGTCAGAGGAGCAACAGGAGAAGCCGGAGTGTGCAGCAGCACAGAAGGCAAGGAGAGAGCCTTCGTCAAGAGGGAGGGAATGATCAACAGCGTCACGTGCTGCTGAGAGGTTATCGACACATATTTATGGAGCATCTGCTTCGTACAAGGCTAGGTACGGAGTGGAATACAGAGCGGCATAAAACTCCCTGTAATAATGATCTCCAACTCGTCTGTAGAGATACGAGCAGACCCTGGCAGGAGGGGTTGGGAACACCATAAAATTCAAAGATGATCATGTCGTTGCCCTCTTAAAACTCTCCTGTGGCTTCCCATTGCCATTAGGATCAATATCAGAACTTCACCGTTGCCTACTGGGCCACCATGGTCTGGTCCCTGCTGACCTGCAGCCTCATCCCTCATCTCTCTCCCTGTCACTCTGGCTCTCCAGATATCCTGCTCACCACCCCCACCCCCCACCCCCCGCTCTGCTTCCTCCAATCCCAGGCCTTTTCACACCATTGCTTCTGCCTAAAAGTTTTTCTCTCTCCCTTCCCCTGGAAAGATCTGTTAACTCTATCCACTATTATTCATACCTCAGCCTACTGGTCACCTCCTCAAAGAAGCCTTCCCTGGTTTCCCAGTTTAGAACAGGTCCCTATGTTTCACACTCCCACAGCTTACTGTACAGAAATGTTTTTTCCTAACACTGGTCTTGGTGTGCAGTTATTATGTGATCAATGCAACAATGTCTTTCTCACTTTATTAGAGACCTCCTGTGAGAGCAGGACCTTATTTGTTTGTGATCATCAGTGATTCCCCAGCACCCAGCTCAGTGCTGCCCCCATAGCCAGGGCTTGATAAGTACTTGCTGAATTTGGAGTAAGAAGGCCTGTCTTTTCCCCCTGGCTATGTGACCTTGGGTAAGTGGCTTTCTTCCCTTCCCTGGGACTCAGTTTCATCATCCATAAAATGAAGAGATAGATTCTCAGAGGGCCTCTCCAGCCTGATGTCCTCAATTCAATGATTCACACTTATAAAAATGCCACTGGGCTGCCTGCCAGAACGTTAACACTGATATTAGTAAGTGCTGAGTAAGAATGTGGGAAATGGCAAGTGCTGTAGGGACAGAACAGAGCATTGTAATCTGGGAGGTTAAGAGAAGACTTCAGCAAAAGGTGGGTAGGAATGAATTAAATAGCTGGAGAGAAAAGAGACTTTCAGGAACTGGAGAAGCCTAGAGGTTGGAAAGCATCGAATGTGTCAGGGGGCAAGGATTCAGCTCCCTTTAAATAGGAGAGGCCCTGTGTATTTGTTTCCTTTTGCTGCAGTGACAAGTTACAGCAAACTTAGTGGTTTAAAACAACATAGATTTATTATATTATAGTTCTGGAGATCAAAAGTCCAAAATCAGTCTCACCAAGCTAAAGCCAAGGTGTTCACAGCAAGGCCAGTTCTTTCTGGAGATTCTAGGGGAGACTGTTTCCTTGCCTTTTCCGGCTTCTAGGGCCATCCTCCTTCCTTGGCTCCTGGTGACTTTGATCCTCTTGCCTCCTTGCAAGGACCCTTGTGATGACATTGGGCTCACCTGGAAAATCCAGGATACTCTCCCCCTCCCAAGATTCTTAATTTAAGCACTACATAAAGTAGCATACTCCTAGGTTCCGGGGATTAGGATGTGGACATCTTCGAGGCACCATTCCTCATCCTGCCACACCCTGTATAGCCTAGTGGTTAGGCATATCATCTCTGGAGCCAGAATGCCACAGTTCAAGCCCTGACTTTGCCACTTGTTAGTAGCCTAATCCTGGGTGAGTGATTTAACCCCTCCAAGTTTTCTCATTTGCAAAATGAGGAAATAGTAGTACATCTTTATTTGCTCCACTATTTTATTGGTATATAACAAACCACACCAGACCTTAGTGGCTAAAAACAACAATCATTTATTATTTTTCATGATTCTGTGAGTTGGCTGGGTTCAGCTGGGCAGTTCTTCTGCTCTTCACGGTGCTGGCTATATTCACTCATGCGGCTGCATCTATCTGGGAACTCAGCTGGGACTGGCCTCACCCGCTTGTCTGGTAGGTGATGCTGGCTAGTGGCTGGAAAGCCTTGGTTCCCATCTATGTGGATTCTCATCCTGCAGGGGCTCTCTCCCTCTACTGGCTTCTCCAGCAGGATAGGGGACTGCTTCATATGGTGCTGGCTTCCAAGGTGGTAAATGTGGAAGCTGCAAGGCCTCTTAAGGCCTAAGTCAGAGGTCACAAAGTGTCTTCTGCCCCATTCTATTGATCAAACAATGCACATGGCCAGCCCAGGTTCAAAGGGAAGGAAAACAGACTCCACCTCTTGTGGCAAAATCTCATTGGAAGGGATAGTTGCAGCCATCTCTGGAAACAATCTGTTACGCTAGAGTGAGGATTCAATGAATTAAAACTCACGAAAGGACTTAGAACAGTGCCTGGCACAAAGGAAGTACTCAATATCCTTGAAAATGCAGGTTGTGTTATTCAGCTGCCTGTAATCCAAGCCTGACTTTGTGACCCTTGGCATGTTACTTAACCACCCAAGCCTTGGGGTGGTTTTTTAGTTATCTGTAAATGAGATGAGTGGTAAAGCTTTGAGGATAGATGCAAGGATGAAATGCAATAGTACATGCAAACTCTTAGCCCAGGGCCTAGTATATAATTAGTGCTCAGTAAGCATTAGCTTTTGATATTACCAAAGTTCTTTCAGGTACAGCACCAGGCACTTCTCATATAATCTTTTATTTAAGCCTATTGTTAACCCTATGTGCTCTATATGTATACACACACACACACACACACACACACACATGCACTCACATTTGAGGAAATGGAGGCCCAATGTGCTTAAGAAGCTTGGGGAAGGAAGTGGCATGCTTGGAACTGGGAACCAGGTCTGAGTGACTCTTTCCACTTTACTAATGATTTCAAAACTTTTTTTAGTATAAAATCCCTCTTTTCAAACAAATCCAATGTATAAAACTGAGGAAGACAGAATTTTATTAGTATATATTAGGAAGGCTCAAGTTTTAATTTTTTACCTATTAGAAAAAATATCAATTAACACACACGTTAACTTCTAATTTGTTAAAATTCTGTTCATAACATTTCTGTGTCCTTTTATTAAGGTTTCAAAGATCATACCTTTATACAGAAATTTAAATCAAAGCTCTGCAAACCTCTAAATACTTTTAAGGAATTTTAGGGTTCCATGGAACCCATACTGGAAACCCCTCCATCAGCCATCTTTTCACATAGGAGAGAAGTGGATGGTCCATCTTGGTCCTGAGCAATGGGGTCTCAAGAACCTGGTTGAAGAGCTTTGAGTCTTTTTGTAAGCAATGGGGTATCACTAAATGTCTTTTTATACATTATTTATTGAATTTTAAGGTATTAAGATCAAGAAAAACAAAGGCAGAGGATAGTAATAGCCAGTATTTATTAAATGCTTACTGTGTGCCACGTACTACTATGCTCTCAATTATTTTATCTCATTGAATTATCTCAATGCTACAAGGTAAGTACGATTGTCATTCCCATTTGACAAATGATGAAACTGAAGCTCAGATTGAATAAGTCATTTAACAAGCTAGCAAATAATGGAGCTGGTTTGCAAACCTCTAAGAAGTCATTGGGATTTTTTTTTATGAGGAGGTTATTGGTGACTGATGAGTGGGAGCAGAGATATTAGGGAGGGACGAGGTGGTGGAAGGTGGAGGCAACAAATGTACATTAGGAATTGGAGATGTTTGACAGTGAGAGGAAGGTAAAAATAAATATTAGAGTGTAGGGGCATGGAAGAAAGACTCAAGGCTGAGAGGAAGGAGCTAGGGGAGAGGGTAAGAATGGGAATGCTGGAGAAGAGGGTCACTGAGGAGCACGTGCTTCTCCCTATGTCCCAACTTCTCCTGGCTTCTCAAGGCCATTGGTAGCAAAGGGGCCATCCCAGAGAGGGTGCAGCACTCTTGCTGGGCAGTGACCAATGTGGGGCAGTTTCCACTTTCCCTCACACCCTCTATGCTCTAGATGAACTGTACTGCTCTCCTTTTTCTAAACACACCTGGCACCACCATTTTGAGACAAGAGCATGGATTTTGGAGGCAATGAGTTCTGGGTTCTAGGCCAAGCTTTGCTGCTTACCAGCTGTGAGGTCTTGGACAAGTTAACTTCTCTGAACTTCAATTCCTCATCTTTATATGTAGAGATAATAACACATATCTCTAAGGATGACGGGAAGGGCTAATGAGGTAATACGGATGAAAGGTTCTGGCACATGCCTGGCACAGAATGAGTGCTCCTTAAATAATGGTTTTCTCTTTCTCTGCATCTCTGCTTTTCTGGCCAACCCCTTCCCCTAGGCTCCACCTGTTGAAGCTCTCCCCAACCATCTACTCAGATCCAATGGCACTTCGTCCATCAATCCTTTCCCTCACTCTGCCAGAGTGCTGAAATCTGTCCCTCCTTGGCACACCAGAGCACTCTGTGTTATCCACCGGGAACTTTGTGCTCACTTACTGCTTTGTAGTACAGGTATTTGTGTTCAGGTTTAGCAGGCATGAAATAAATATTTACAGAAGGAAGCAAAGAATGTGTTAGCTTGAGCTTTCAGAGAAAGCACAGAGCCAGTTTTGCTTCCCTGTTCTTTTGTGGGATCTGGAAGGCCTCTAGTAGAAGGTGGGGGAATTGGCAATGACATTGCCAATTGACCTTTGGTGGTGGGCAGGCAGGCCGATGATGCCCTTATCCAGTTTAGCTGGGGGTGGGGGGTGGGCATTGGTATCTGTGAAACTTTAGAGACTGGAGAGGTCAATGACGACTTTGGTTGATTGAAGGTTCAGGAAGTCTTTATTAATTGGGATGAGGTACCATGGGGGAGTTCAGGGTGCTCTCTGTGGCCCTAGAAATGAATCAGAGAGTTTGATGCTGAATTGAGTCACAGCTGGGAGCAGACCCGGGACTGGTTGAAACTGTGATTGGGGATGACACCACTTACCCTCCTAGGGGGACATCTTCTGCATCTCAGTTGGAGCTGAAGGCAGTGCCCACTTGGCCTCTCTGGGGTGGAGGTGGCTGGGGACAACGGAGAAAGAGGAAGGTGGCCAATGTATTTGGATCTTGGAAAAGTGGCATCTGATTTCCCCAACCCCCCTCCTCCCTCTCCTGCCACATTCTCCTGGGGCACCTAGATCAACAGCCACTGCAGCCCAAACACCCCAGGCTTCTCTCCCTCTGGGAAGGCATCCCCATTTGCTTTGAATTTTCCCTTCTCTCTGCCCCCAATATTTCAAAATCGACACTAGGAGAACTAACTGGCCCATTCTTATTTCTTGATCCCTTTTCCAGGGGGAAGTTTGTTTTCTAATCTTTGGTGCTGGTTTCCTCAATGGAGAAAAACAACAGGAGACTGTTTTCCTCTGCCCTATTAACAGGACAGATTAAATAGTCAGCCATATAACCAACATGCCATTTCTTGTTGGCCCAAGTAAGCTCAGATGTCCAGTAAGGGAGATGAAACGCCCTGACAATAAGAAAGACAAAAAAACATTGTGAGGCAGCCTGGAGTGGGTGTGGGGAGGCCAAATGTGGGGTAGTATCAGCAATAGTGATGTTCTCAGAGGATTTTTCTGCTTCCTAGAGCAACTTCAAACACAGTATGTCAGTTGACCCTCCTAATAATCCTATGATGTAAGCTAATCATCCACATTTCACAGATGGGGAAATTGAGACTCAGAGAGGCAGTGTCACTTTCCAAGCTCAGACAGCTGGTAGGTGATAAAACCAGAATTCAAATCCAGGCCCTAACTGTGAAGTCCAAACACTGTCAGAGAGAACTGCAAGGTTTTCTGGAGGGTGGACACCGCAAGACGGGAGCTCAGGAAGACTTGGTGGAGGTGTGGCTTCTCTGGGTGGATAGGAAGCCTTCTGGAGAGGGAAAAAGGGTGTGTGAGCATCCCGGCAGGAAGGAGCGGGAGGCTTCTTTGGGAGTCTTAAGATGCTGGGTCCTTTCTGTGAGCTGTTGATTCCTCAGCTTAGGTTGCCCCCGAAGAATCCTCCCACCCTTACCACCGAGGCCCTAGGCTGGGAGGAGAGGGCCCTCTCTCGGGTCCTCGGGCCTCCGCTGGAGCCCAGATTCCCCGCTGTATGCTCAGGCCGATCCCCATGCCCCACTCCTGGCCCCTTGCCAACATCCTGAGACCCTGAGAAAAACCTCAGCCATCCACCCAGGTCCCCTTCCAGCAGGTCACTGCTCCCCCCGCCATGGACGGGCTTCTGCGATGATGGATCGCTGGCCCCAACGCACATATTATTATGAAATGGGTTTATTACACTCTAAATCTCTCACTAATGTGCCGCTGTTTAATCCCTTTATCCAATTCTTAGTCTCTCAGGCTTGGCCACAGCTCTTGCCACCCAGGACTAGGTCTGGATGTTTTACTGGATAATTTCTGACTTGAGGGGACTAGGGTGGGGGCTCTTTAGAGGAGGGGGGAGGGGAGGGGGCCACGCAGCCCTTGAGATGTCCAAGGGCTGCTCTGGGGCCTCTGACATGGATCCTTCCTGGGGCGCCAGTTCACTCACGGAGCCCCTTCTGTCTGTCTGCCTCATTTCCATCTCTGCACCCTGGGCTCTTATCTCTTTTTCACTTCCTCTCAGGCTCTCTGATGTCTCTTTTTTGATTCTCTGTCTTCCCCTGAAGCCAGACTATGGTCAGGATGATGGGGTCCAGGTTTTCCCCAATTGGGGTGGGGCAGGCCAATGATCCCCGACCTCTCCATCCCATCTCCAGCTGCCCTGCCCCGGAGGTTCCTTTCTTTCTGCTGGTTCCTGTCCCCCCAAGTGTCTTCCTCTCTCCAGCCCCACTGACCAGGCACCCTCCTCTTGTGGCATCTGCTACTGGTGTCACCCCCGGGCTTTCCTCTTCCACACCAACTCCTCCCATGTGCCCTGCTCTCAGGCCCAGGCCCATGTACCTGCTGACACCAGCAGCCTCCACCTCCTCTTCAGCTGCCTCCCCACGCTGGCTGACACCCCGGCTCCCTTCCCTCCCACTCCCGCTCTGGCGCCTCCCGGCCGGCCTTCTCTCCCTCCTTGGTCTCTCTCTCTGTCTCTCCCAGTGTCTCTCCCTGGGCAGTCCCTCCCCACTCTGACACACCAGCCGGTACGGCAGCCAAGGCTTCCTGCTGTCAGCTGGGGAATAGATAAAGATAAATGATATTATGTTAAATTCCACTTAATGACAAATTTTTAATTTTCTGAACATGGTCATTTTCTGGCTAGTGAATCAAGTGGAGGGAGCTAATTACATGAAGATCTGAACAAAAATAACTCCTAATTTTCAAGGATAATGGAAGAGAAATGTTGGAGATTAATGGCACTATTTATCTTTTTTAAATTTCTATCTTTCTCTGTGATAGCCGTGCTCCCCAAGGAAAATATTCATAAAATGAAATTGAAGTCGTAACTTAATAGGTTATTAAAATTTTTGAGTGCATATCACTTTCCTTCCGCAGCACTGTAAATTTAAATTGAAGTTTGCGGCTCCCCGAGTCACCAGCGGAGTTTTTTTTATGATGGCACAATAGAGAGAAACATGCATCTTTGTCAGGAGGTATTTGCTAGTCTAATTTTATGGCAGGCCGGATTATCAGACGGGAATGGCAGCGCCGGGGGAAGCTGACAAGCCCGCAGCCGGCAGCCATGTGTTTCCATTAGCGCCCCGAGCCGTCCGGGGCTTCTCTGGACTCTCATTTTCCACTTCAGTCTTTTATCTTGATTTAAAGTGAGGGCGCCCAATATTCAGGGCCTGTCATTTTTCTCTCTCACACACTCTCACGCACTCTTCCTCACTTCTCCCCTCCCACTGCCTTGGCTTCCTGGGCTCCAGGACCTGCTGGCTTTCAGCTCCCAGTGTCTGGGCCTCCCATCCACCCTTCCCCAGCCTCATCCACCACGGAGGGCTCCGCCCTGGGAGCCAGGAGAGAGAGGAGGCAAGGGCCAGCAGGGCAGCCACGGGAGTTGGTTATAAATTTGAGTGAAGCCTTCTCCCCATGGGCTCATCAGACAGACTCTCCGATGGGGACTGCCTGCTTACAAGGGAGGGAGGGGGCTCTCCAGGCCCAAGCCCATCAGGCCCCCTAATTGAGCTTTAATGGAGTTGCGAGGGGGAGGGGGCACAGCTGTTGGCTCAGGGGACCCAAGGACAGCGAGAATCAGCAGAATGATCTTTTGCAGCCCCCGTCTCTGTTCCCATCCAGGTCTCGGCCCCTGGCTTTGTCTCGGTGTCTCGGAGTCCTAGACCTAGAGGGAAACTTAAAAAGAGTCCTGACCAACTCCCACACTTTAGACAGCAAGCTGAGGCCCAGAGATGGGAACAGTCTGCCCCAGCTCACATAGCCAATTAGCAGCCCAGACAGAAAGAGGTGGGATAGAAGAATGCACTTTCCAATGAACCACACTGACTCGCCTCAGTCTTTCTGTTCTGTTGGGTGGAAGTCTACATCTTTATCCCAGCTCCTACCCGACTTTTACTACTTTGCTGTTGGCACCAGCTTTCTCTAAGATGCTGTCCTTGACACCCCAAGTCATCTTTTCCTCCTGTGCTGTCCTCAGTCCCCACACTCTGTCAGTCACCAAGCCCTACGATTTCTTCCCTTTTATCTGTCCCCTTCTCTCCTCTTCACTTCAGTTCACCTGCCTATTATAGTAGCCCATTCCTTCTCACGTGTTCCCATGTTCTCCCCGTAACCTCTGTCCCTTAGTGACCTTCCCCAAATACCCCAAATTATCCTGTCTTAGAAACCCATTGTACACCCTCTACCTTTTGCCTACAAAGTTGAGTTCCAGGTTCTCACTCAAGCCTCAAAGCCCTGTGTGACCATGACCCACTATGCCCCCTCTCTCCTCCCTCTCCCTTGCCCACCATACAGCAGCTAGGATGGTACTTCCGCACCTTTGCTCTCAGTGTCCCCTCTAGGAATGCCCTCTACCCTCCTGCTCTATCCACCATTCACAACTCACCTCCAGCCATGCCCCTGCTGGGCTCCCTTGCGCCACACTGGTCTTCCCTCTTCTCTGGCCTCTTTTCGCTCTCACCATCCAGGCTGGTTGGTTTGGTGTTCATCATCTGTTCATCCCCTGCCTGAGACTGTCACTGTACTTGCTGTGACGTGGAGCCAGCTGGGCCAGGGACCCTGAATTCAGTTCTCAGACCTTGTTCTAGTGGTCGCAAGTGCTCGCCTGGTCATGTGTCCCATCCCATACATCTCAAGCTCAGCATCAGAGACCCCTGGCTGAGACCTCTGAGGAAGTCTGCCTGCATAGAATCATGGCATGGTGGAGCTGGAAGGGATCTGAGACTTCAACTTGCTCATTTTACAGATGGGGAAACTGAGGTCTGGCCAGAGGGGTGATGCCCAGGGTTCTGCCATTAGGAAGGGAATTGAGACTCCCACCCAGGTCTCTGGACTCGTGTTTCAGTGCTCTCTCCACCCCACCATACTGCTCCAAAGGTTCAGGTCCTCATTGTCACTCATGTATAAATTGTCCTTTTAATCTCAGGGCCTTGATTTCTCAAACTTTAAGATGGAAAACAACAGTTCTGGGCCATGATGCTTTCCTCAAAGTGGGATCAGGGATAATTGAGGAACCCTGGAGCAATGGCCGGACTTTTGGTTGCTGTCTACTTGCTCTTCTCCCCATCCCCTACAACCCAGACCACCCAGCCTGTGCTATCCCTCCTGCCCTGTGTGCTCCCTGGCCTGGTGACTTCCAAGGACTGTGAACTCCCCCACTCCCTTCCTACTGGCTCCCCCATTGGGCCACCCACCATTGTGTCCCATGTTCCAGGCATGTTGCAGCGTGTTGCAGGCATGGCCATTTCCACTTGAGTGCCCATGCCACACAGGTCAGGTGGCGAGTGGCCCAGGCTGCCCCCACGCCGTGTTTAGCAGTGGAGCTGAGCGGAGGCGGTGCCTGGTTCCCCAGCCACAGTCTCTCGTTAGAAAGAAATTAAAAGCCACTCAATTTTGGCTAATATCCCTCTGAAGGCCTTTAACTCCACCTGTGACTAACCCATTCATAATCGCTCCGTTTTAGTGGCTCAGGCTGATGTAGCCTCAATTAATTTGGGAGGAGAGATAAACGGCCATTCCTCTTTGTCTCCCATTCCTTCCTCCCTTCCTGCCCTCTCTGTGGTCTCCCCCACAGCCTCTTTGTATCTCTCTCTCTCTCTGCCTCTGGCTCAGTTTTTCTTTCTTTCTCTGCTCCATCTCTTTCTCATCCTGATCGTGTGGATCTACTTCTCTCTCGAAGAAATTTCTGTCTCTTAAACTCTTTTTGTGTCTCTTTCAAAGTCTGCCTTAGTTTTTGTTCTCTCTCCATTTCGTTCCGTCTCTTTCACTCACTTCCTGTCTTTGTCTCCCTCTCCCTCTCTCTTTTTCTTTTTCATCCATCTCTGTATCTGTCTGGGCCTCTGCTCTTGTCTTTGTCCTGTCCTCCTGTTTTTTTTGCTCCCTGCTCTTCATTTATCTTTACTCATTCATCTTTGGGACTGCTTACCTTGCCCACTAATGTGTACAAGTGTTTTCTCTTTCTCTGTTTTGATGCTGTCTTTTTGACTCTGTCTCTCTGTCTCTTTGTCTCAACTGCTCCGCCTCTGAATCCCCTGTCTTTAGTATCCTTTCATTCCCTGCCCCCAGCCCCTTTGGTTTTATTCTTTCTTCTTCAGCTTCTCTTCTTTCTCCCCCTTTTCCTTGTTTCCTCTCCTTCCTTTTCTTATATTCTGTCTCTGTCTCTCCATTGGCCTTGGTTTCTGCAGGGTGTCTCGGAGTTTTTCTCTCTTCCCTCCCTTTTACTGCCACAGGGACCGCTCTTCTCTCACCCCTCCCCCACGACTCAACCACCTTTTACTCCTGGCGCCTCAACTCCCCCCTTCCCAAACCCATGAGTCCCTTTGTCTTTCCCTCCTCTCTTGATTATTATTAATGATAAAAGCTCAAACATCACATCAGTAATTTCTGAGTGAGTTTTGCAATGAAACTGGGGCCTTCTCAGCCCCTCCCGAGTCCCACAAATTTTACTTTTGTAATTTCACGCCTCTGGTTATCACCACGCTGCTCCGTCCCTCTCTGCCTCTCAGCTCCCCTCCCCTCCCCCCACCCACCCGGAGAGAGCACTTAAACTTGTTTTCGTTCCCTTATTCTTTATTTTTTTAATGTCCACTCTCTCTGGAGTCAGTAATGTTCTTCCTCTCTTTCCTCTCCCATTTTCTGTTAATTCTGCGCCATCTGCCTTAGCATCTGTTAAAAATAAAATTTCCCTCACACAATGAGAAGCCTCCCTGCTCCTCCCCTCCCCCCTGCAGCCCCCCAGGTTTGGTGCTGGGGCCGTCAGATGCCACTTCCTCTCCTGGGATCTTCCCCCACTCACCCCCCTGCCCCCCCAAGTACTAGTCTGGTTTTCAGAGAAGAGAAGCAGCACTGGGCAAGCAGGCGGCAGGGAGGGAGGGGACTACCCAAGGGGCCTGGAGCTGGAGTAGGGCAGCTGCACGGGGAAGTAGCACTGGGGGTTGCAGAGGATGGAACCAGGCTCCACCCACTTGCCTTCGGGACCTTGCCCAGGCTGGAGCTCTGAGCTGCTGAGACAGAGCACCTGGACAGGTAGGTGACAACAGGTGGGGAAGAGGTTTAAGGAGACAGCCCTTGCTCCTCAGGAAAGCAGGTTGCTGGTGGATCCATTTGCCCCTTTTTGAAAGCTAATGCTGGGGCATGAGGCAGGGATGGTGATGGGAGTGAAGTTGGGAGATGGAGAACAGCCCCCAAGTTCCAGTGGCTGCCCCAGCTTGGGCAAGATATGGTGCTGGACAAGGGGTTCTCAAGTCTAGCTGGCCAAGAGCTCCCCCCTCCCCTCAATGCTGCTGGAGGACTGTGTCCCTGCTGCCCTGGGCTCAGCTGGGAGAAGGGAGGGGAACGAAGTCAGTTGGCCCTCATGCCCTGAAGACTTCAGGAGGCAGGAAATTACTGGGCTGAAGCCAGCTTCCCAGAGGGTCTGAGAGGAGATCAGTGTGTGTACGTTTGTATGCATGTGAGTGCATGTGTTTGCCTGCGAGATTTGTGTGTGTGTCTGGGGAGTGGGTGTATATGAACTGGGTTGTGACTAATTTTCTTTCTCTGTGATATATATGCCAGGTTACATCTCTCAAGTATGGGTGTATTGTGTGTGTTATGATGGTTGTGTAACCATACCTTTCCATGAGCTGGTGGGTGACAGTGTGTGGTACTGAGTGTGTTGTGACTATCTCTATGTCTATTTGTGTAAATGGTGTCTTGCAAATGAACTACTTTCCATGTATTTGTACATGTTAAAGTGTTACAGACTTTCTGTATTTGTGCATTTGCACATTACCCTGTTTCTCTTGGACGTTGGTGTAACTGTTTCTCTGTGTGATAATCTCCTTTCCCTTGTGACGGGATTCTTTGCAAGTGACCTCTGGTGGGTAGGCACTTGTGTTCAGGTTGTTTTACTTTTCAGTGATGTGGTGGGTGTGGGAGCATCTCTCTGTGGGAGGGTGACCATGGTGACCTAAGCACATGTGGGTGTGTGTGCTGTGTGCTTCCTTTTACTCAGTGCCTGGCAAGGGTGTGGGTGCCTGAGGTGGGTGTGGCTGTGCCAGACATGGGTGGGGCAAAGCTTGCAGTTATGTTGGTGGGTCCAGTAAGCTCAATTGAGATACGGTCATAAGTGGGAAACTGAGGCAGCATAGCAATGGGGTAGTGGAAAAGCCTAGGCTTTAACATCCAACAGTCCTGAGTCCCATTCCTAGATTGGCCCCTGACCAGGTCAGAGTCCCAGTTAAGTTACTTAAACTCCCTGAATCTCAGTTTCCACATGTATAAAATGGGGATTATCATATCTACAGCCTGGGGTTTTGTGACCATTAGGGACAAAAAAAATGTCAAACAACTAGTCTGGTACTTAGTAATAAAATAGTAGTAATTTATGAACTACTATTTTATAATGAACCATTATTAAGTGCTTACTATTACATATCTGTTTACTCTTTACATCAATTCTAGAAGGGTCCTTACCGTTTTAGAGAAGAGGAAACCGAGGCACAACAAATTTAAATAATTTAACCAAGATTAAACAGCTAGTAATGGCAGAGTACCTGTTCAGCAAGTGATAGTTTCATTTAGAAAGTAACACTTCCCCCAAATACTGCTAATGTTATTCATGTAAATATGGGGTGAGGAGGTGGCATCAGTCATATAGCACTTTGCTCCCCTTTAGAAAGATCTTCTCAGACAGCGTCGCCCTCCCCAAAGCCCTGTATCCCAGTGGAGCCCATGGCTCCTGGGACTGCTTGCGAGTGGGGGATAGGGGGCTAGGGTGCCAGGCAAAAGAGGGAGGCTGCGGAGGAGGAAATGCCCACCCTCCTGGCCGCCTCTCCCAGCGTTGAGCGACACCAAAGACGCCGTAATCTCTCTTTGCCCCGAGGGGAGCAGCAGCGTTTGTGAAACAGATTTTTACAAAATGTTTTGACCCTGCTCTCCCCTCTCCCCGCATCCCTGCCTGGCACTGTGTCACCTAATTAAATCAGCCTTCGCCGGCGTCTCCGCTCCCTGCTAATTGCGCCCTGGGCCGGCTTCGGGAGGCCGCTGTCCTTACCCCCGCCCCGCCCCTCCTCCCAACACACACGCCCGCGGACGGCGGAGGCTGGGGTGGGCGCCGCTGGGGGCTACGTGGAGGGCAGAGGCCCCCGGAGGGCCGCTCGCGACGGTTTCCGTGGTCCTCCCCCAGCCCCGGCCATTCTGCCACGCGGGAGACTGAGGGCAGCTCTCGGCCCCCGCCCGGCCTGGCTTCCTGCTGCAAGGGTGGCGGGGAGGGCAGGTCTGAAATGACCCAGGGCCTCGGGGAGGCCAGCCCGAGCGTATCCGGGTAATTGTCTCCGCCAGACGCGGAGCCGGAGCAGACGCCTCGGAAAATCCCGGGTTTCTTTCCCCTTCAGCGGCTGCACCGGGCCCGCCGGATTCCGGGCGGCTTTATTTACAAATCTTCCCGCCAGGGGCTGGCGGAGGCTGGGCTGGAGGGTGCCGGTCCGCGCCGCCACCTCTGTCCAGGGTGCTGAACACGCACAGGGCAGGGCGATTCTTCGGCGTTTGCTGGGATATAATAATGAGAAAGACTAAAAGTCATCACAGGCGACTGTTATTGCACGATTACCGTGAGCCAGGAACCGAGCTAAGCGCTGCTAAGCTCTATGTAACTCAATTCTCACAGCAACCCTAGAAAGAGAGTTTTTTATTTTAAAGATGAGAAAACTGAAACAGAGAGGTTAAAGAGCTGGAGTTGGGGGTGGTCAAGGGAGATTTTGGCCTCATGTGTAGTGTCTGATTTCTTCTTTACAACCAAGAATATATCCATGCATTACTTGTGCGTTAAAAATAAGTTTTTAAAAGTGTATTTTTTCTTCCTATGGGACATTCTATTCGACAAATTACCCAGGTTCTTCAAAAGGAGGGGAGAGCCACACAAATTTTAAAGAGAAAGAGAGAAATATCAATCAAATACAATATTGGGTAGAGTTCTTTGGTTCCTTATTTGAACAAGCCAAGCATAGAAACAATGATGAAACACCTGGAAAATCTGAATATAGACTGAGTTTTTAATGATATTAACAAATTATTGCCAATTTTCTTAGGCATGACGATATTGTGGTTGCGTTATTAAAAAATACTTATCTGTTAATTTTTTTCTTAAAAAGAGCTGTTAAGTGACTTGGCCAAGGTCTCATAAGAACCCCTTCTCTCCAACCACTCTGACAGCCTACCACCAGCAGATCTGAGGACATTTGCATTTTGATATGTTGTGTGGGCCTCTCTGCAGGTTTGTATGGCTGACTCTGCTTGGGTTTGTATGAGTGTTGGTATTGTATCTCTGTGTGTGAAACTGTGGGTGGCAAATTTTGAGAGCCTACTGTATGCCAGGCTTCCTCTAATGATATCTTACAGTGCTTAAACTCACAACACTTGGTAGAAGGAATTCAAGTATTGCAGATGCAGAAATGAGGCATAGAGACTAATTTGCTTGTGGTCTTACAGCTAATAAGGGATGGAACTAGAACTCAGGTATTTGACTCAACTCCCTAACATTCTTGCTAATTGATTAAATCATAGGGGTCTTATTAGTGTGAGTAAGACTTGTGCCTGAGTATGTCTTCATCTGGTGGTTGGAAGTGAGGAAATGTGTATGTGGTCATGGTGGGAAACCTCTTCATGATGCACTGGATGGGAGAATGCAGGGAATTACAGGTCAGTGAAAGTTGATTTAAAATAAATCGATCAATGGGCATGATCAGGTCCACTAAATATTTGCATGCTCTGATGAATCTACTTGGTAACAAATACAGCTAAATTTAATTTTAAAATATAATCTCTCCCTCATAATAAAATTTAGAACCCACTGATCACCCACCACACCTCAGTCTCCTTATCTGTAAAGATACATAGAAACTATGCATGTGTAACACTGAGCACAGTGTGTGGGACAGAGAAAGGATTCAATAAAGGGTGGCTTTTGTTTTTGACGGAAGAAGCACAGTATACTGCATGAAAATCAGACTTGGAGTCATAGCAGGGTATGGTCTTGGTCTCAAAACTCACTAGCTGAGTGACCTTGGGCAAGTGTCTTAACCTCTCTGGGCCCCATTTCCCTCTTCTGTGATAGGGAGATAATCATATTTAAAGAAGTCGTAAAAAATTAAATGAGATCATGTATATAAAGTGCTTGGCATAGTGCTTGGAATACATAGTAAGTGACCAATAAAAGTTAGTAGTAATTATTTGGGGCCAGACGCTTTATACACATTCTTTCTGAGCTCTGTTACCACCTTACGAGGTATTTGACATCCCAATCAGGGGCTTTTTTTATATTCCAAATTCACATTTTTTTCACCCACTTGCTGCCTGCATTTCCAGGAGCTGCCAGCTTTATTTGATAAATAAAGAGTCTATGGTGGGGGAGGGGGTTGGCATGGGGGTCTAGAAGAGAGACTAAGAGGGTGGGAATTTGCATAGAAGAAAGGGACTTGTGTGGGAACCATGAGATAGGAGTTGAAGCCCTAGCTTTGCCATTAACTAATTGTGTGACCTTGGTCAAGTCATTTTTTTCCTTCTCAGAGTCTCAGTTACCCTCCTCTAAAATAAGAAGAGCAAACTGGCTGACCTATGACATTGTAAGATTGGGCTCAAGAGTCTTGATTAGATTGTGAAAGTATGGCTGTGAATTTTGTGAGATTCTGAGAGCATATGAGGAAGCAGTGTTGAGTGGGGTTGTAGGGTATAGAGATGAGGTTGCAACAACATATATGACTATGACTGGGAGGGACTTATCACTGCATTTCCTTAGGACAACATATGACAATGTGAGATTGTGTACGAGAGACTATTGGGTGAGGGGACTTAATGTGCAATGCCAAGTGTATGTTTATGAAAGTGAATGTGTGTAAGCATCAATTTCTGTGCATGTATCTTATACAAAGACATGAGTGTAATGGTATAAAGATGATTACAGTCAAATTATGTGAGAATGAGACTGTGTAAGTGTGAAAGTGTGGTTGTAAGGGAAGTATATGGGTATACTTCCCTTCTTTGGATAGGAATATATATATATATATATATATATATATATATATATATTAGTACCTTTTGATTGTATATGAATGTGTGAGTGCAGCAGTGATGTCTGTGTAGGGGGTATTGGCCATGGGCTGATAGAGCAGAGAGGAGTAGTAGAGCATTCTGTTAAGTAGGCACCAGAAGCAGGAAGAGCCTGAGACACATCTTCTCTCTCTTCTATTCTTCTGCGACCTTCTATGGTGATCTATGGCCAACTCAGACTTACTGATTTGGGATGACCTGTTCAAGGAGGTTTCTTCCACAGAGAGATGCACACATAGTCTTATACCTCTCAGCTATGGTGTCAAGAGCACCTTTGGAGGAGAATCAAGATGACGTTGGAAGTCCCATGGTGAGAAAACTGAGTCCAGCTTCCTACTCTCCCCTCTGCCTAATGACATTGGCCAGAAGGCTTCAGAGATAGTGGCATGACTGAAAATGGGTGAATATCCTTGGATCCAGGGAGGCTGAAACAGACCTCATACCTTCACTGAGGTGGTAGGGGAGGATTTGGAGAGATTATAACCCTTTTGAGAATTTTCATGCAGGACTTCAGCTTATGAGGTAGAGACTTGCATTTCTATACAGAACACACACAGACATACAATCACACTTGAACACAAGGCTCACCTAGACCTACATAATCTCTCCTGTCACTCACAAACATAAACACACATGCAAAAAGTAGTCTGAGGAATCAGAGACTTTGTTGTTGTTTGTCTTTGAAGAAAGAGTCCATTCATTTAAGCAAAGGATAAAAGGACTGACAATACCTTCTTTGGATAGGAATATATATTAGTACCTTTTGAGAGAGCCTTTTGACAATGTGTGCCAAATGTAAAATTTGTATTTTCTTTGATCCAATAATTCCATTTCTAAGAACTTACCCTAAGGAGGTAATAGTACAAGTGCAAAAAGATCTGCCCACAAATATATTAATCTCAGGTGTTTAAAATAAGCTGAACTGGAAACAACTTAAATGTCAATCAACAGAAGACTGGCTCAGTACATAACACAGTGGAATATAATGCAGCTATTTAAAAAACCATATAGGTTCATAGCTGTTGAAACAAAATGGTGTCCACAATACATTGTTGATTTAAATGGTGGATACAGAACAGAACACAGGGTTTGATCCTGTTTATAAGCACACCTTATCAATATTTGTTTAGAGGTATAAAGAGGTGTCTGGTTGGTTAGGATGGTCATTAAAATATCAACAGTGGTTATCTGACTCTAGCAGTTTTTTTCCCTTTTTGCTTTCTATTTTCTGTATAGTTTACAGTTTTTACTGTGAAACTGCATTTTAAAATTTTAACAGTAGAAAAAAAACAATAAGGAAGGAAAGAAGGAAAGAGAAAGAAAGGAGAGAGGGAAAGAGGGAGGGAGGGAGAGAGGGAGGAAAGAAGAAAGGAAGGGAGGGAGGAAAAAGAAAGGAAGAGAGGGAGGAAAGAAGGAAGGAAAGAAGAAAGAAAGATGCTCTCTGTGTCTTCTCTGGGCACAGGAGGGCACAGCAATAAATGAGGCACTGACCCCCTGAGGGAATGCCCAGGATTCCCCACTCAGAGGTGTTGGGGGTAAAAGTACATTTGATGGTGATATCCCAAATGTCCTATACCTACAAACTGTCATCTTCCTCTCTCTGCCTGCCCCTTGCTGGATCTCTGTTCATTTTCTGGAACAATGGTGAGAAGATGTGGATCACCTGGAGAGCCTGTGGGTTTAGCAGTAGGGGAAGGGAGACAGCTGGACAAGTCTGGAACAGCTTTGGCGACCCTCTGAGGAGGTGGGACCCTAGGCCAGCCTTTGTCCTTGGTGCCCCTCCCTGTAATAAGGGATTCCTGTGTCCAGCCTGAATCATTTTTTACTTTCTTGGTCAAAATAATCCTGAAATTATTTTAGAGGCTTCAGGCTGCAAGTGATTCTAGAAGCCAAGGATTTCACTGCTACCCACAATAGTCCCTTTGCAGGGTGCTCTGGCTACTGCTTGTACCCTGTCAGAGCTGGAGACCAGCTCCCTCCTGAGGTTGGCCTCTTCTGTTTCAGACAGCTCTAATGATTAGAAATTCTTCCTTAAGAAAAGAACCCAAAACTGCCTCCTGGAAGGTGTCTGTCCTTCTCTGTCCCTGTAAAGATATTCTTCAAAGATGGTGATGGAAGATAAAGTAGTGTCCACTGAGAACCCCGAGGTCAAAGGTAGAGGTGAGCCAGGACAGTGCACGGAAACACATGGGAACCAATCCAGCCACCATCATTGTGCCCCCTTGCTGCCAGCTTGCCAACATGTGGACCAAGGTGTGGGCTCAGGAATTTCCACTGTGGGAAGAGAGCTACACAAATCCCAACAATGTTGGGGAGACAGTATAGTGTGATAGGGAAAGCTCATGGTGTCCAATCCCTCAGTGAAACTACTTTTGTGTTAAGATTGGTCACACAGCCTCTCTGAGTTTCAGTTTCCTCACTTGTAAGGTAGAGATGATGAGTCTGCAAGACTGTGGTGGGGATTAAATATGATGTATTTAGCATGAGCTGGTGGCTCATATTAACACAATAAAACTTCCTTATTTTTATGAAATATTGAAAGTTGTCTTGAAATTTTGAGACCCTATATGAAGGAAGGTAGATTCCCTTATTTGTTTTCATTTTACTTGGTGAAAATACTACTACAAAGGATCAAGTTCAAGTTCCTCTCCTCAGCATGTCCAATGGATGTGATGTGATCTGGCTCTGGAGAACCACTTCAGCCTCTGCTTCTCCATCTCTCCTAACCTCCTCTAACACCAGAGGGCCAAGTTCTCCCCATCTCTGCTCTTGCTTCTTGCCCTCTTTGCCTGGAATTCCAAGTCCCATCTCCTTGGCTGGCAAAGCCTTCCATTTGGCCAGACTCAATTTCAAACTATGCCCCATTTTTCTGATCCCCCATCTCTGAGTCTGACCTCTTCCTGTTGGCATGGAGCACATTGGACTTCTCAGACTTGCATCTGGCACATTGCTTTGTGATTGGTTAATTTGTCACTCTTCTTCCCTGACTATACTGTGAGGTCCCTGGGGACAGAGTCTACTCTTATTTTTTGTTCCCCCTGTGTCAGCCCAATACCTGGCACCTAACAGACATGGAGAAAATGGTTGAATGAATGAGGAGATATTGCAAGTTGTGTGTGTGGCTTTTGTCAAAGGCAAATTAAGCTTCCTTCCAAAGTTGGCCCTGGAATGGTAGGGTGGAGGGGAAGGCATTCAACCTCTCAGTGCTAGGATGGTTGTATGACCTTGGGCAAGTCACTGGATCTCTTTAAGCCTAATGACAATCAAAGGTAGCAGTCAGTGTGAAGTGCCTGGTGTAGCGCCTAAGATTAAGGTACTGCTGAGACTAAGAGCTGCTATTTTTGTTGTTTGGTGGGGGGCATCACATGGATAATTATGTAGTAGCCCATTTCTCCCACTTGGTAAAAACTCTACCCCATCTTTCAAGGCCCCAGAGTAAATGTCCCTTCCTCTAAGAAACCTTTCCTGATACCCTCAGGAGGTCGGTCACCTGCCCGCCCTCTCTTGAATGTGCAGCACTTGCATGTGTTGTATTTTGATACTCACAGGGCACTCTTGTCATCTGCAGACATCAGTCTTCCCACTCAACTGGGAATGCCATGAAAGCGAAGGCAGGCTCTGTCCTCTTTTGCTTCCAGTAGGTCTGACAAGGGGGGTGGGGTTCAAAAATGTTGAGGGAAATTGGGGAAACCACAGAGCTCACAGATACCTGAAAACGTGTTGGAAATGAGAGAACATGTGTTATTAATGACCACTCCTCAAGGAACTGACTTGTCTCTGTACCACAGGTAGAAATATAATGTAGACGATACCATAATCTCAATATATTTAAGGCTTTTTTTTTTCCTTTTTTTTTTTTTAAGAAAGGAGGGGTGAAACTCTGCCTGAGATGCCATTGCCACAAAGGGGGAAGGCAGTCTCCTCTTTCTCCTCCCTCCTGCCCCATGTGCCCCAACCCCAGGACAGTGCCCTCACCCAGTACTGCTAATGCTTTGGTGCCAGCTTGCTATGAGTTAAGTATGCTTTTGCTGGGGCTAGCCAGGAACACTACTTCCTTCACCAGCTAGCTCATAGATGCTTACTTACCCCAACTGTGGCTTCACAGTAGCAGATCCAGGAGGGGGTAAGAGAGATGAGTCCCAAACTCAGAACTATCCATGGGATCCTGTTTCCCATGCACTGGTGCACCCAGCAGTGGCCTTTGTGCACAGGTAATCCCTGGTAGACACAAGCAAGATATTAATAATACTTAATAAGAGCAAGAATTGCCATTTATATTGCATTTGATGTTTTTTTTCAGACCACTTGTACAAGGTCTGGTTGCTGTAACTAACCCTCGGGAAGTGGAGGGCGGGAGAGGGGGGTATTGTTATCCCTGGTTCACAAATGGGAAAACTGAGGCCTAGAGGACTTGCACAGGGACGCGCTATTACTTAGAGGCAAATCTGAGAGAAGAAATCACGTCTTCTGCCTCTGCATATACCTCAGCTCTACCTGGGCACTGGCACCTGTAGGCGTGCTGTCGGCACACACCTGAGGAGGCCCGAGAAGAGGGAGGCAGAACTGTCTCAAGCCTCAGCCCGAGTCCCACAGTTAAAGCCTTTTACTGTAACCCCGTCGAAGTGACCCAGCATCCGGATGCTCAGGGGCCGCGGCGGAGCTAGTAAGCCCTCGGCTGGTTGGAACTGCGGGGCGGACAGCAAAGGGCCCGCGAGCGTGGCCCCCGCCCACCCTCGCGGCTGGAAGACTGAGGCCCGGGCCGGGGGAGGCCGCCCCCTGGTGGACGCCCGGCGGCGCGCTCTCCCGGGCCCGGCGGAGGCGCGTCCCACTCGCGGGCGCCGGCGCCCCCCGCGTCTCCCCCGCTTGCTCCACTTTGGGGATAATTTAACATGTCTCACACTAACTTTCCCGTATGAATGGCCGCGGAGCCTGTAGAAACGCAGCCTCGCGGCTTTATCGGCGGCTGCGCTAATGGTTATCTCGCAGCCGTGCCCCCGGCCATCCTGTCAGGAGTAAATAGAAGCTGACACAGTTATTTGCTTAAATCTTCTCCACACTTTTGCTGCATTTTCCTCCAGAGGATACCCCTGAAACAACAATTATTTGAAATGTCACGCGTTTCTGCCCCTGGGCTACCAACAAATGAACATTAAATCTATTAACAGAAAAAAAAAAATTAAATGTTTACTTTTCCGCGAAGGTGTGAGGGGCTGGAGCAGGGAGAGGCCGAGACAGGGACAGAAACACGGAGACAGAGACTGAGAAACTGAGACCGGGGTGGGGGGGGGGGAGCACAGAACAGTACAGACAGAGGTGTGGAAAGACAGACTCAGAGAAACCAGGAGAAGGGCAGAGAGGGGCCCAGAGGAGGGGGAGAGAGAGAGAAGAAAGAGGGAGAGAGCAATGATCCACAGAGCAGGACAAAACAGAAAGATCGAGACCAAGAGAGATGTGGAATGACAGAGGCTTCCTGAGAGCATGGCCAAGACCCATGCTTCACAAAATGAGAAGCAAGCAAAAGCAGGAAGAGGTCATCCTCCCTCTCCCTCTGTAAACGCTACCCCTCATTTTAAAAAGCAAAATAAAAACAGAGCCCAGGGCCTGGGCCTTTCCCAGCAGGTGTGCTGGGTTGGGGAGAGGATGCACAGGCAGTAGGGCTCAAGGCCTTCCTTCAGCAGCCTGGTTTCTTTTGGACCTTAGGAGGCGGGGGAGCTTGGCTACAAGGACAAGGCTCTTCCTTGATGTCCCTTCACACTTCTCCAGCAGCAGAATGGGTGAAAGGCTTGAAGAGCTTGAAGTGGGAATCCTGGGGACAGCAGGAGCTGGGGCAAAGCAGAGAGGCCTCCTGGGTCCACTGCTGGCTTAGTCAAGCCATCCTGGCACACTCTGTGATCAGTTTCCCTACTGTACAAAGGGAAGCAGGTCCCTGGACCTCCCCCACACACAGGTAATCTGAGTGCCAGACTGGAGGGCTCCCATGAATGCAATTGCTCAGTTATCCCCCCAGGGACACTTAAGAAATGTCATGCCTGGGCGTGTGGAAGGATTTGGGATGTGTATGATCTTGTCCTTTGGTTCCCCACAAGTCAGCCTCCCACTTTCAGTGATGTCTGTGGCCATAGAGCACCTCCTGTGGAGAATGGCCCCAGGGAGGGGCAGGAAGCTCTCTGGTCACCGAGCAACTCTTGTCTCCACAGTCCCAACTAGAACCAGGGTTCAGTGAAGGGACCAGTGAGGGGGTCAGGGGAGCGTTTGGTAGGGGGACCCTTGGAAAGGTCAGTTGGAGGTTGAGCGGAGAGCCCTTGGGCAGGAAGGGCCCTTGGAGGAGTCATGGGGGGTGGGAGCTGCTTTCACCACCTGACTCCCCCTCCCTCCCATATTTCCTGGTCTGCCATGGAATGTTTCCCAGTGACTTTCAGGGAACTTACTGGGTTCGATTTTATGGTGTGAGTTGCATGCTCTCTGGGTCCTGGACCCACTCAGCAGGGCCAGGCACCCCTGGATTCTGGTTTCATCAACCTCCTGAAGACTGCCTGTCCAAGCTGGGGATGCACACCAGGGGTCTTCATTAGTGTGAAACTAACTGCTTGGGTGTGAACACTTGCTCCATACACACCTGCCCACACCAGTAACTCATATGCAAACATAGAAGCAAGATACTGAATTTGCTCTCATGTTACTGCTTTCAAATACATTTTTAGCCTCATTTGAACCCACACCCTGCAATACACATTTGAGCACACTCACTTGTACACACAGATGCTCACCTTCTATGTTACAACATAACCTTGCACACTCAGACGCCTTGGATGAAGGTGACTCTCTCCCCCTGCCCTCCAGCCGGACAATGCCCACTCTCAAGCCCCTTCCTCCGAAGGAGAATGGCAAATGGGTACCTGTGTCTAGGTCACTGAGTCTATGTGTCTCTGTCTGAATGTAAAGTTGTGTATGTGTGTTTCTGTGTGTGACTGACAATGAAGATGTGCATGCGTTTTTGAAAAGTCTTTGAATGTGAACATGGTGCTGCATATAAGGAGACTGTGGGTGTGTGGGTGTGTATGTGGTGTGTATGTGTGTCTGTTGGGGGGTTGTGTGCGCGTGTGGTTGTATGTGACTGAGAGTGTGTGGTGGGGGTGTGGGGGGGGTGAGTGCTATTTAAATAAAAAAGAAAGGAAGTGAATCAGGGTCGTTTCCATTTTAATTGTAAAACAGATAAGCACTAAACACTTTGAAAAAGTAAATGACTTGAGAATAATTACTCTCTATTACCCAGCATCCCAGGGGGGCAGTTGGAGGAGCCCAGATGGCTACAAAAATGGGATTTAGCAGAAAATTGAAGACATTATTCACCGTAACACATTATCAATTACCTTCATATCAATTACAATAACCTTACATTAGCAAGGGGCCCCGAGACCCTCAAGCCCTGAGACTGCGGAATCACTGCCGCCCCGTGCGGGAGGGGGAGGAGGAGGGTGAGAGGATGGGAGGCCACCGGGAGGGACCTGCCTCCTTCTGACTCCTGGAGAGGCTGCCGGCTTTGGCCCTCACACCCTCACACAGCATTGCAGGTCTCCACTCCTTGAATTTCCCTTCGTTCCAGCACTCTGGGCTGAGAGACAGAAAGACAGACAGATACAGAGGACAAGAAGTGGAAGTAACAACAGGGCTGAGTGAGGGGTGAGGGAAATAAAGGGATGGGTGAAAAGTGGGAAGTCCAGACGGGCACAAGGAACCTGAGAGGCTGAGATTGGAAATCCGAAAGGATAAGAGGATCAAGGTGCTGAAAAGTCACCTTCTGGAAATTCTGCTTTTATTCTGTGGCCACTTGCTAGGCCATCTGCCTCCTTGGTCAATTCCTCACCTCTCCTAGGCACTCCTTGCTTCTCCCATCTCCCCCTTCCTTGTCCCGGTCCACTTCAGTTTCTCTGTGGTTCTCTCCTCCTACTCCAAAGTCTCTTAGATGAAACTGAATTGGTGGGATGGGGGTGGGAGGGGGCACAAGAGAGAATAGGTCTGGCACAATGGATTCAAAAGCAAGGGGATGAGCCATCACCTGCAGTAGGAAGCACAGAAGTGAGACAAACAGAGGGACTTCCTAGAGAAAGTCTCCAAAACTAAACCCATGTGCTGGGCTAGGACTGTTGGGGCTAAGGAATGGGCATGGTCATGGGGGGAAGGAGCCTGATGACTGTGAGTGCAGGGTCTGAGAGGGGATGAGAATGAAGAGTGCACTGATTCCGGCCCTGACTTCTCCCTGATCCCCTCCCACCCCCATGGCACACACACCACCTTTTACTGGCTTGTGGGAAACCAGCCAAGCCAGGCTCTAGAACTGTGCTCTCCAAGGCAGGGGCCATTAGCCACATGTGGCTGTTGAGCACTTGAAATGTGGCTAGCCAGAATTGAGAGGTGCTGTAAGTACAAAACACGCACCAAATTTTGAAGACTAAACACATAAAAAAGAATGTAAAATGTCTCATTAGTACTTTTTACATATTGATTAATGTGAAAATGATATTATTTTGGTTATATTGGGTTAAATAAAACATTTTATTAACATTAATTTTACCTGATTCTTTTAATTTTTTCTAAAATGTATCTACTAAACGTGTAAAACTATGCATGTGCCCCCCATTATATTTCTTTTGGACAATGCTGGGCTAGAGAAGCTGGGAAGGAAAAGGTTTCGATGGGGGTGCAAATTCTGGGTGTCTTTCCCTGATATTCACCCCAGTGGGGTCCTAGTTTTCAAATTCTGAGGAAGGGGCTCCCTAAGGAATAATCCTTTCTGAGATGGAGCTAGGGCAGGAACTCCGCGGTTTTCCTTCCTTTCTCTCTCTCTCTCTCCTGAAACCTCACCCCCCAAATCAGCCATCCAGGCAAGGATTCCCAAGGACATGGGAGTCCACAGTCTCAGATTCACACAGCCATGCATGTGCACTCATACTTGCTGCATTCACACCCCTCATACATGTAGGCACACGTGTTCTGCTCCTCACAGAGAGCAGGGCAAGGAGGGCAGGCCTGGGCGAAGTTGTCAACTTGATTCATGGTATGTGTGTGTATGTCCAGGAGAGTGAGAGCTAATAGTGCCCCCTCCCACCCCAGGCTGGGCCCAGAGGACTAATTGCCAGTAATGAGCTAAAAGGAGCTCAGAGCTGGCCTCAGGCACTGGATGAAGATGTTTCCAGAGACCAGCCAGAATCTATCCTGCTGTTTTGTTGATAGAAAATCCTCCCCCGGTGTCCCCTCTCTGTCTCTGTCTCCCCTCCTGTGGCTCCCTCTGGTTCCCGCAGCCTCTGAAGGGTCCAGCCATACCCCACCCCCTGCCTCTCCCATCAGCCTCTCTGCCTCCTCCCAACCATCCTACCTCACCACGCTATTTGCCCTCCATCTTGCCCTCCTCTCCGCTCCCTGATGGGGCTTCCCAGAGTGGCCCCACTGAGCAGGAAGCAGATTCCCAGAGGCTCCAGGTTTCAAGGAGTTTGATCATAATTGGATCTAAGGAAAACCGTTTGCACAATGAGATGTGTCCAATAATGCACTGGGAAGATGCTGAACTCCCCACCACCCGAGTGTTCAAGCAGCACCCATCGAGGATGCTATAGGAAAATCCACCAGAAGGGAGGTTGTACTGGCTGACCCACCTACCAAGCCTCTTCCTGGGATTATTATTATAGTTATTCACAAATTATTAATACAATTATTCACTAGTATTGATGATTACAGTTACCATAATTCAGCCTAAAATTCTGGGTACTTTACATTTTTAGCCATCTCCCTTCATCCTCACAGAACCTCTGCAAGGAAGACAAACTATCCTCATTTTACAGATGAGTAAACTGAGGCTCAGAAAGGTTAAAGCAAGTGCCAAGGACACATGGCTAGTCAGCTACAGAGCTGAAATTTGAACCAAGTCTGTCTGACTATGATGCCCATGCCATTTCCACTGAACCTCATTCATTCATTCCCTCAACAAACATTCGTTGGTTAAACAGAGATCCTACAATTTTGCAAGTAAAGACTGAAAGCGATGTGAGTCCTTAAAAGTACAGGAATTTTGGGGGGGGAGGGGTTGGGGGTGGGGAGTGTGGTGGTGGGAGGCAGTGCCACAGTATAGAAGCTGAAAAAGAAAAATCCTCACAAGACACTCTCTCCACCATCCCCTAAGTGGTCATATGAGTCTGGCACACACACTTGTACATGTCTGTCTATGTGGACAGGCACATCTGCATGTATATGAATCCACCAGGGAGCCACCCAAAGACCCAGCAGCCAGAGGGGTGGGGAGAGAGCTGGAGGGCTTGATAGTCAGGTGACGCTCCTTGGTGGTCAGTGGGAGCTGTCTGTTTTCAGGGATGCCCATGCTTGTCCAGTGTCAGCCAGGCCAGGCCAGAGGCACTCGGAGCAGCACATCTGAGGGCTGATGTACATTCTTCAGTTCCCCTTTCTCCACCCTTACCCCTAGATCTGGAGCAGAGGGTGGGTAGAGGGGAGGGAGGGAAGGAGAGAAAAGGAGGGACAGGAGCTAGAATGGGACAGGGCAGGGGTGGCATCCAGAGATTTGGAAGCTGTTTGTGATGCAAATATGTATAAAAGCTCTGCATTGCCTCCCCTGAGAAAGGAGCCTAAAATTGAAGTCTAATTATAACGAATGATTGTTAATGAGTTGTCTAAACATAATGGATGGAAAGAATTAAATGCCCAGAAGAAACAGGGTTTCATTAACACACAATAAAGAAACCACAAGTGGGGTAATCAGAGCCCTCCCTGTCATAGAAGAGCCCCTCTCTTTCCCCCATGGATGGGCCTGGCAGGTGGGAACAAGGCTAGGACCCCCAACCAGAAGCTTGGGACATGTTGGGGGCACATGTCCACAAGGCGGACATTGCCTGGGTCCTCACCTGCTTGGGTGCACCTCTGCATGGGTGCCCACCCCAGGCAAGCACATCCACAGTCCTGTGGGAGTTTGGTCAAAATAAGCAAATGTGTGGATGTGAGCGAGTATGTCTGTTCCTGGGAGTGGCCTGCAGTGGATGTGGCCTGTGGAATCTTGGAAAGGCACACTCCTTCCAGGTTGGGAGTAGCCTCTGGGCTTTGGGGTCCTGCTGCAGACTCCTGCCCCTGCACATCTTGGCTCCCTGGGAGGGAAAACATCTGTGAGAGGACACAGACTCCCATGTACACACAAGTGCACGATTCTGAATGTCGAGAATCAGCCACACCCACCCATACTCAGAAGGCTGGAAGGAGGAAGGACATCTGAGAACATCTGGCCCAAACCAGATCACCTAATAGATAATGCCAGTGAGGCCCAGAGAGTAAGGTGACAAGTCCAAGGTCACACAGCTCAGATCTCCTCATTCTGGTCCAGGGTGCTCTAGTTTTTAGAACAGTCATCTCTCATGAACGGTTTGGAACATGTATACAATAAGATAATATTCTTCTTATCATACACACACACTGCACATGGGCAACACAGGGCCCTAAACTCTTCTGGGGAGGCATCAGTGTTTAGTGAATCCAAGGGGACAGGCCGGGTGATGCTAAGTGGTCCCAGGATGGCACAATGTGCAGGAGCACACATATGCAGGGCTGGTGGAGGGCAGAGCATGAGGGCTGGAGAGAAGTGAGCTTTGATTGACAGGTTAATGAAGCACTTTATACTGGTGGTGTAACTGCAGAGGCAGGCTGTGAGAAGGCACACACACACGTACACCCACACACAAGCATACACACCGTGACACACAGGCGACACCCAGCAGGGCAGAAACCGAACTGGCCAACCTCTAGAGCATCTCCCCACACCCAGAAGGATGCCGTCTCTGCACCTCTCTCCCTCATTTTTCAGGGATCTTGTGGGATACAAACCTACAATCACATTGATTTAGTCCAGATTATGCATGGATGGGGAAATGGGGGTTGGCAACTAGAACGTGGACCCATGGCTCTCTGTGCTCACTATTGGGATGACCTCATCCACAGAGAGAGTAAGGACAAGGCTCAGACTCCCTACAAGATGGAGCCCAAATACACTGATAGGCTCCCCGGTGGGGAAAGAGATACGGTGGGCTTGGGAGATATACTCTGGACGGACATGCAGGTCCTCAGCTGATCTCGCCTCGACCCACCCCAAGCCAGGCAACCTCCCCTCCCCCCAGCTTCGCCCTTCCTTTGACCCCGCCCCCCTTGGAGCCAACACTGATTGGCTGCCACGCAGGCAGTGCCGGCCAACCAGCCCCCGCAGCGCCAAGAAAAGTTAATTTGGAGTTCTGGTCTCCTCCCAGGATGCATTTGGGCGGCCGCCCGTAATGAGATGCATAATTGCGGAGGCCTGCCAACAAAAGCAGGCTGGATTTAATTGAGTCAACGCGTGGCCATTAATAATCTGACGGCAGCCCTCCCCCACCCCCACTCGCCATCATCCAACGCTCTGCAGCCCCCAACTCACTGAGCCTCCTTGCTGAGGGAATCCGTTCTGATCCAGCTTGCCCCCAGTGCCTGCTGAGGCCGAAGAGAAAACCCAACTCCCCTAGAATGTCTCGTGATAAACCTGCCCACCTCCACCATCAACACCAACACTTGACCATAACCACCCACTCACCTCCACCCCCCACCCCGGCCTTTCAGTCATTCCACAAATATATCCTGAGCTCCCACCATGTGCCAGGCACTGGGCTTGGATGTGGGAATAGGGCAGCCAACACAGACATGGCCAGCCTCCTGGAGCTCAGCGTCACCCTTCACCTGTCCTCCCATACCTTTTTCATGTTCCTGACTCTCACACCTGTCCCCACTTACTCACATCCACACCCACACCTCCATACACCAGCCCTCTTACACCTTCCCTGTTTACCTGCAGCCTACACCGTCCTCATGCCCTTTTCCCAACACTGGTCCCTCTTATGTCTTAGTCAGACACCTGTCAACAATACACCCTTTTCCGTACTCCTGCCACCAGCATCTCTTCCCCCAGGCATGTCCCCAAATCTCCTGCCTGTCCTCATGCACAATTCCCGTGCAGAACCCTGTCCACACACTCCCCTCTCCCCCACATCTGTTCCTTTAGGGAGCCTGCACAGGACATGCTTTCAGTACCCTTGTTGTGGTTGCCTCTCTTCTGCCCCTCCCTGACCCTACAAACCTCATCCAAACTCCCCAAGGGGGCCCATCTCCTAGAGCTGTTCCTGCATCTGTAAAATGAGGATACTGTTAATAAATGCCTCGTGGGGTTGTTGAAATGATGATTTCATGAGGTAATCCATGTAAAGTGCTTAGTGCAGAGCCTGGCACCTGTAAGCACTCCCCAACACTACGTGCTGACATGTTTGCTGGGAGGAAATAATCTGATAAACTCTCCCACTGGACCTCCTGAGTGACGCCCAAGGATAATCTGTTTTACATAAACTTAGGAGAGGGCCTGGCCTAACCCTAATGATTGAAGCTAAAATGAAGGAAATCCAGGCATAGTGGCCAGCTTTTTATGCCTCTGCAGGAAGGTGTGTTTGTTTCCACCCTCACCTGCCTCCCCCCACCTGTCTGTCCAATATTCACCTGGGGGAAGTGGACAGACCTTAAATTCGGTATGGAGTCTTTGGGAGGAGGGAATGGGGCACTACTCCTCCACCAACTCCCCTCCCTTCCCCAAATCTCTTGTGGAGTGAATAGAGGTTAGTCGGGTTTGGGAACCGGGTGCGCTGGGATTCTGGGGGCACTGGAAGGCAAAGTTTCTTACGAAAGGACAATAAGAACCCTCCCCTCTCCCATTTATTCTTCAGTTTCTGCTGTACGGTCAGGGAGGCAAAGGAAGAAGGGGAAAGAGCCACCGTTTGAGGAGAGGTGGATCTGTAGCCGCCTATTCCTACCCCCCACCTTCCCTGCTGGGGGCGAATCTGTTTACATGCGTTCAGGAAAGGAAGATACCCTCTCACCCCTGCCCAGAGCCTCTCCTCCACAACCAGAGTCGGGCCCGCGGGCTTCCGGGAGGAGGTGTCGCGGCTGCGTTCTGCTGGGGCCCTTAGGCGGGCGCGCGCGGGCACGCGACTCCTGGGAGAATCTCCGTCACTGCAGAAATCGCCGAAATTGGCTGCAACTAGTAAAGATGCCAGGAATTTGCACCTTGCTCTGTGACCTAAAGCAAAAATGACATGAACATTGACAAATTTGACAAGGAAATTTGTGCAAAAAACAACTTCTATTTGGCTAGCCAAGCAGCAAATATGCCGGATGATACGCTTTATTAAGCAATCCATTTCTCAGCAATAGCGGCGCCATCTGCAAAGGTTACCGCGCATCAGGCTCGGCACAGAATTTCATCTGCGTCTGCAGTCGGGGCCGCACGCGGACACATTTTTCATGTACATGCGATTCCGGATGCAAATAGAATCCGTGATGAAGGAGGTGACCTTCCGGGCCGAGCCGCGCGCGCTAAAGTCACGCGCGGTCGCGCGGGGAGCGGGCGGGGCAGGCGAGCGCGGGGCACACACGGGGCTTGGGCTGAGAGTTGTGTGGGGACGGGGGTCGCGGAGGGCCTAAGGGGCGGAGGTCGTTGGGGGAGGAGACTGGAAGGGATTTAGGGGAGAGTTGGTCCAATTCTCTCACTTTACAGATGTGGAAACTGAGGCCCAGATCTGGGGAGGGTCTTGCCCAAGTCCTACTGCCGGGTCACGGTAGAGCTGGAGCTGGGCCCGGGAGCCCTGGCCCCCAGGCCTGTGTTAGCGTGAGGGCTCAGAGCGTAGTCAAGAGTGTGCTGGGTTCTGTCTGTCACCAGTTGCTAACTGTGTAACCCTGAGCAAACAAGTAAAGTTCTGTGCCTCAGTTTCCTGTTCTGTAAAATGGGTGTAAGCTGTTACCCATCTCACGGCCCTGTGATGAGGATTAATTGAGTTAATATGCATAAAGTGCCCCGAACAATGCCTGGCAGAGAATAAGCTCCATAAAAATGTTTGCTGAGCAAATAAATGCATTCTTCCATCCCTCCTGGGCTCCCGAAGCTACCAGCACCGTGACTTTTTCTGAAGAGAAAGCTCTTGTGGAGGCAGAATGGGTGCAGGTGGGGGGAAATGGGTGAGCTAGCACCCTCGTCATAGTGAGGAAGGGGGGCAGGTCCTCTTCCCTCTCAGAGGAAAGCTCCTTGCTGCCTGCCCACCCTATTTTCCTGATCTTTTCTTTCTACTTCCAAACCACCTACCCACCACCCTCACCAAGCAAAGAAATAAAATGCATCTTCATTCTCACATTTCCGCTTCCAGTCCTGTTCAGTTACTTGCAGCTACTCCAATTCTGATTGTGGTCTGTTGGGGCACCAGGGTCTGTCTGTCTTCTGTCATGTTCTTCTGTCATACTTGTGTGCCTTAATTACTGGTCATTCCTTTTGGCTTTCTGTTGAGTGGGGTGGCGGGGGGGTGGTCACCCTGGAAGGAGCTGCGCTTTTCCTTGATAAAGCCACTTTGAATTCTTGTCCCCCTCCCCCACTGAGTGACCTCATCCCCCATCCTTGGTAACTTAATGCCTACTCTCCGATTTAAGATAAATCCCCACCCTTGTCACTGCTCTGCATTCCTCAGCCCCCTCCATGATCTCCCAGTTTCCTAAAGTTCCCTCCCCTTCCACCCCATCCTTCCGCCCCTAGCCAGGACTGTGCACTGAGGGCACCTGTAGGAACCATCCTGATAAGTTGGGCTCCCCCACCTCTCGATGAAGCACCCTCTCTACAGTTCCTTGAACTCCCGGGGGAGGGCTCAAGCATCACTCTTTCCCCCAAGCCTCTTTGTGATGGATCAGGCTTACTACACAAAAGATCTGCTTCCTCTGGGCTTGTCACACCCCATCTCTCCGCCACCATTGCTCTCCAGTCCTCGCACCTACAGCAGCCCCCGCCTGTGTGGGGAGGTTTGGAATATAGCAGACCTAGTCTTAAAGCTAGGCTCCCGAAGCTACCAACACTGTGACTTTGAGACAATCAACCTCCAAACCTGGCTTTTCTCATCTGTAAAATGGAGGATGTTAATAGTAACAACCTCCTTAGGTTTGGGAGGGTTTCATGAGATAAAATGTTAAGATCATTAAATAAATAAATGGGTTTCCTTTCTTCTCCATTTCCACTTGGGTTCCCCGGCTCTCAAGGGCTGCTCAATCCCGCCATTGTTTTGCCACGCCCTCCCCAATTTGGGGTGTGTTTTTTTCCAAAAGGCCAGGTTTTAGACTAAAAGAAAATCCGGTCCTGCCCCAAGTCCTCCATCTCTGGCTCTCAGCCTAGACTGTGGGACAGAAGTCAGAGGTTATAATATATTCGTTTAACATGTATGGAGAACCTATGAAATGCAGAACTCTCGACTCCTTGAGGCTGCGTGAAGCAGGCCTTCGTCTATCCCCTCTCAAGCAGCTGCTGGTCGCCCCCGCGAGGAGGTGGTATTGGAGTGCCCTGCCTTGCTCCATGTACCCCTAAACCCCGCAGCAGAGGTCTTGGTTCGGATAAGAGATGATGGGGCGGGGAACTACCCTAAAACCTTCGCGAGGCCGTGGAGGCCCCACCCAGGGTCTTTGATCTCCTCTCCCCGGACCCCCATCCCCTGCCTCCCTTCTTACGGCCACGTCTGGCTCTGACTATAGGGGGAGGATGCAGCAGCTCCGAGGGTCTCGGGACGGCCGGATCCCCCGACCAGGCTGTGGTCTGAGGAGGTGCCCCGCACTACAAAACATGCTACCCTGTGGAACCTCTTTGGTAAGACCCCACTCCCTGCCGGGGATGGTTTCTCATCCATCCAGGAGGCCGGAGGGGCGGGGGTCCGCGGCTAGGGGCGGGGTCACAAGGCCCCGCCCACTAGGCCCCCCACTGCTCCGCCGCGCCCTTAGCGGCCCTAGCAGGCCAGCCCACCCCTCCCCCCGGCCCTGGCACGCTACAGTAATCCAGAATGTGTATTTCTGCAGATGATTAAATCAATACAATCTTGACAGGACTTGTTGGAACATGCTTCTTTATTTTGCGCAATTCCTTCCCCGCGTCACCGGCATTTATCACCCGCTCGGCTGTCAGCACCGAGATTGTGCGGGGCGAGGCGGGGTGGGGTGGGGGAGGGTCGCACTGCGGGGGACCCTGCCCTTAGGCAGGAGGAGCGGACCCGCGACCACTCTGCACTAATACAGACAAATAAACTTAGGGGTCGGACTACGCCCCACCCCCCCCACGCCTCGTGCGCTTCTCCTTACGTTCGAGTTGGAACAGGGAGATTTAGGATTGGGACCGTGAGGTAGAGGAGGCCGCAAAAAAGTGGGGGTCGGGGGGCTCAGGCAGCACCCACAATCGCCTGTACGCACTGTGCCCCACTCGAGGTCACAGCCCCTGCCAATGGCACTCCCGCCGATCCTCTCCTGCCCCTCTGACCTTGGGCCTGGCAGCTGAGGACCCTCGGGGGTGGGCTGGGGGGGGCGGGGAATCGGGCGCCTTCGCCCTACAGGCAGGTGAGCCTTGGCACCGCAGGCGCTGGGGGAGGCGGGGAGAGGAGGCTGGCAAGGGGGGTGGGGGTGAGGGGCGAGGATGAGTAGGATGAAGAAGAGCAGGAGGAAGTTGAGAACCACTAGGAGGAAAAAGAGGAGGAGGAGGAGGTGGGAGGGTGTGGAGAGGCAAGAGGAAGGATGGAGGGTGAGGAAGAGGGGAAGGGGAGGAGGGCGAAGGGAGGAGGACGGGGAGGACGGGTAGGGAGGCTCGGAGGCGGTGGCGGCCGGTGACAGGTGCCTCGGCGGTGGCGGCCCTCGGCAGACGTGATTGCCGCCGTGGCTGCGCGCCGGAGCGTGACTTTACAACTAATCCTGTTTGTAAGTTATTATTTATCTTCAGGAAAGTTTGTCAAACTTGGGCTTTGATTTTTCGCCCTGATTTCCCTCTTGTGGCGCTCTCTCGCACGCGCTCCCATATAATTTATGACTGCCTCTGGTCCTGATGACAGATTATTAAAAGTAGAATTAGTTTTTCGCGCAGAATTTTTCCACTGGGAATTGGGAAGGCAGCGCTCTCCGCGGAAGGTCTCCGGCGAGGTCTCCATTACTAATAGAAGTTTTTTGATGGGGTGAGGAGACTAATGATTTGAATTTACTGTGGCAGCAGTCATGTGGGCGGGAAGGCATCAGCCGAAGAGACAAGAGGTTAACTTTCTCCCTGTGGAGAGGTTTATTGGATTGTTTAGCAGCAGAAGGATAATGTTTTTGTCATAGACTGCTGGTGCCGCGCTGCAGTGCGGTGGCCGCCAGCGCCCGGAGAGGGGAGAGGGGAGAGAGGGGGAGCCAGGGAGACCGCGCGAGGCGGACAGACCGACAGACGCAGCCTGGGAGAGCGGGAGAGTTAGAGGGCCACGCACACAGAGACACAGAGAAGCAGGAGAGACGGAGAGAGACAGGGAAGGGGCTTGAGAGATACCAAGACGCAGAGTGACAGCCCGAGAGACAAGAGCCCCAAAGAAAACGACAGTGAGAAATAGAGGCGGGTTGGGAAGAGAGAACCAGGGGACAGCGACACAGCGAGACAGGAAGGAATTGGGGACAGGGGGAAGGGAAGGGTGGGAGAGGCCCTCCCAGCTCCCAGGGCCGAGAAGGAAGACCCAGGAGGAGGAAGGGGTCCCGGGGGTGTCTGCGCTGGCCCCTGAGTCCTGGAGGTGGGGGCGGGGGGCGCGGCGAGGGTGACCCCAGGCCGGGGCCGCCCCCACCGGGCCTGTTTGGGTATCTGGGAGGCGCGGGCCGCGCTGGCGCCCCCAGCCGGGCGGGGATGGACCTGGAGGGGCCGGGAGTGGGGGGAACTGGGGGTGGGGGGAGCGCGCGGCGGCGGCGGCGCGTTCACCTGGCCGTGCGCTCGGAACTTGTACTCCCAGCATGCCTCGACAACATGGGAACCGGAGGGGAGTCGCTGCGCAGCTGAGAGCCTCGGCTTAATCTTATGCACCATTAAGCACTCAGCAGCAAGCCCGTCCTGTTCATATACATCATCCACGCTTAATAAACATAATGATGACATAAGATGTAATTCTAGATGAATTTTCATTTTATAGGGAAATGGAGAATTCCTGTAGAAGGGAAAAAAAGTAAATTATCTGGGAAGTGCAAAATAAATGATGTTGCTCCCAGAGATGAATAGAGGTGTTAGAGGGAGAGAGGGAGAGAGAAAGAGAAAGGGAGGGAGGGAAGGAGGGAGAGAGCGGGAGAGAGAGGAGCAGAGACAGAGAGAGAGAGGGAGAGAGAAAGAGAGAGAGACGGAAAAAGCCACGCGGGTATGGGGGTGGGGCGGGCTAGTGCGATGTAGGGGGGGAACCCCGAGGGATGGAGGCGGCCAGGGTCTGGGTGGGAGCTGTGGGGGGTGGGTCGGGACCTACATTCAGCGGAGGGGCCGAGGACTGGGGGCGGCGGCGGCGGCCCGGGCCGAGGCGAGGGTGACGGTGACGGACGGGGCCGGGCCGGGCGGTTCATTCATCAAGGGAAGGATCAGGGGCCCGAGGAGTCACTTACGGGCGGAAATTGAATTCTGATGAAAGCGCGGAGCGGCGAGGGCGGGGGAGCGAGGACCCGACTCGGGCCCGGTTCCCAGACTTGCCAAGGGGAGGGGGAAGGGCCCGCAGAGCCCTTCCAGACTGAAGCCCACGCCCTCTTCCTGTCTGGAACCCACCGCGACCATACCTGCCCCGGGCACCCAGCAGGGATGTCCGACTCAGCTTGAGAGGGTGGCAGGGCCTAGAGGTGTATCTAGAGATTGAAAAGGCGCCTCTCCCTGTGAATTTGACCACAAAATGCCATGGTCTGGCCAGGGGATGATTGCCCGGATGGGGGAAAAGGTCAGAGAAATGCCGGGGGTGGGGGTGGGGGTGGGGGTGTATGTGGGTGGGTGGGGATTGGTTTAGTGAGAATTAGAGGGAAGGGGGGCAAGAAGGGTGAATGGAGATTTGGTGGTGGATCTGCAGTCGGAGTCAGGGAGGAAGAGGGTGGGCTAAATGGGGGAAGGGTACAGAAGGGTCAGGAGTCGTTAATGGGGGAATCAGTGCGAGGGTCTTGAGGGTTAAGGGGAGATAAGTAGAGGGTCCAGAGGTAGGGGGAATCCCTAGTGGGAGGGATGGTGTAGCTAATGTGGAAGGCAGGCCCAGGAGAGAAGTGGGGCTGTCAGCACATTAACTGCAGAGTCTTCCCCTATTAAGAGGGAAGGAGCTCCTTGATGAAGGTCTTAGACTGCATAACACTCACAGGGTTCCCTGTGGGCAGGGTGGTGGTCCCCTGGGCAGCGTGGAGGAGAGTCTGTTCCATCCAGTCTCCCCCATGGTCTGAGCTGGAAGGAAGGTGCCAAGTCTCTCCTACCAAGAGCACGGTGGGGGGAGGGTAGGATGGAGATAGAAATGGGATAAAGATGGGGGCCATAGAGAGCTGGGGCTGGGGTTTAATTCTGCTGGGTTGGAATAGGGAGAAGGGCTCCTAACCTGAACTCTGCTCCCAGCACATGCACCCAAACCTACCCTAACTCCCCACATATGCTTCTGCAGCCAACCATTGGCTCATCGGCAAAGCCTTTGTGAGCTTCTGCCTTCCCTTGCTCAGGGATAGTCATAGCCTGGTGCACAAAGAGCTGGAACCCAGTATGTCCAGTCCCCAGCAGGTAGGAAAAAGAAATTCATGTCTCAGAGGCAGAGAAACCATGCTCCAGGAATCACTGGTGATACTGATGGTAGTCATGGTGGGAGTCAGCATGGAAGCCTTGGAGTAAATGGCATCAAACCTGGTCTTGATGATCCTGAGGACTAGGCAAAAATTGGGATGAGGGTGAGGCTAAAGGTGGCATTTGAGGCAGAAAGAAGAGCATGGACAAGGTGGGGAAGAAGGGAAACATGGAAGATGTTTCCTTAGTTGCTTGGATGGGGCTTAGGAAGTATGTTGAGGGGGTAGGGGAGCATCAGAAAAGCAGGCCAAGAGAGCAGGTTGAAGGGAAGAGCATATCCTATTGTGAAGCATTTGTTTTGCTTGACAGAAGAAGGAATGTGGACTTTATTCTTTGGGCAGCAGGGAGCCATGGATGGTGTCTGAGCTGTGGAAGGAGAAGTCAGAGCTAATTATATTGATAGCAGAAAGCATGAAGGAAAAGATAAGGAGAAGGTCATGACAAGGATGACACTTTGTTCCTGTGCCTGGATGTCCCTAAGAACATCAAAAGGGTGTGAGAGATGTCCTCTCCAAGTGTGATCCAAACCCTTTATCAATGAGATCCCTCTCACCCCTCCTGAATTCCTTTCCCTCGAGATTTCACCTCTGAATGAGTCTTTCCACAAGACCATCAGCAAGCAAGCTGAACCTCTTCCAGACATCCCATTATTTCCTGCAGTGATGTGGTAGTCTTAGTGACTGGATATGTGACTTGTTTTGTCCTATCTAGGCTGAATGGCAGCAGAAGGAGATTAGAGTAATGAAAGAGGTTATAGCCACAAAGATCAGAAACACAAGACCTCACACAGGGAACCAATACCTACCACTTGCCCCCTGAGCCTTGGTTCTCAGGATTCTAAAACCTCAAGAGCCCTTAGTGGTGATTTTGGGGTCACTGGGAGGCCCTGGTGGGTGGGACTATCTTTTCATGCCCTCTCCTCAACCCCTCCTCACCCCAATCTCATCACTCTTCCAGCTAATACAAATAAAGGCAATCAGCAATTATGTTCCAGGCTCTGTGCCAAAGTGACCCTCATGTAGTGGCCATTGGGCACTAGGAGGGGGCAGAGCTTGGAGGGAGTGGTGCCTTGAGGGGGTCTCCTGCCAGCCCATGCAGGAGTGCCTTTGTTCCAGTTCCATACAGGGAGCTAGGGTTGAAGCTGGAAGGTCGGTCATTTTGCTGGTCCTCCAGAGGAGTCTACCTGGTATAGTGGAAGAAGGTCATGCCTCTAACTCTGCAGTCTCAACGCTGTCAACTGTTGGGTGAGCGAGGAGGGTACCATTCTGGATTGCCTACACCCCTCAGGAAGGAATAGGTCCAGCATTAGAACTAAGTGCTCCACACTCAGCAACAAAAGAAACAACAGAAATACCCAATGCCCCCCCATACCATCTATGTAACTATCCATCTTAGACACACAATACACTCAATACCTAAAGCTAGACATGTATGTAAATCCACATACATCATAAGCATGGATTCATAAATAAATACACACATGTACCCATTTATGTCGATGTTGCAATGTGAGTCTGTGGGAATCATTGTGTTTCAGTTGTCACAGTGTATGGTTGTATATCACAATTTCACAAGTGCAAAAATTCATATAGACATATCAACATACATATACTGCTTATGGGTGCCTTTACATACACATGAACAAATACATCATGCTCAGTTTCTATACCCCAGGGGCTCATTTGAAGATAGGGAAACAAAAGGGAGCAAGAACATGATGGGGGCAGGAGTGGGGGTGGGGCACATGGTGGGGGGAGCACTTGAAACTGCAAGAACTACAGGGAAGTAATGAGCTGAGAAACCCAGGCCTGCCCGGCTCCTGTTTGCCCCCCACTCCTCCATAGGCCCTCCCAGAAGGGCCCAATGCAGCCATCCCCTCACCTCCCTTGGAGCCCGAGTTTTAATTTGGGCGGTGTAATTTTGGTGCGAACGGTTGGGCGCCTTTCGTTGGGAAATTGGGAGGAATGCAAACAAGATTTCACTTCATTAAACAGGGGCAAACAGTAGAGAAATTGCACTTACTTATGGAAATGACTTTTAAACATGCACAGCATTTACTGGCACTGCCCGTGCTGAAATTCTGCGAGGATTATACATGTGAATAATTCACCGTGGGCCAATTAGAGCTCCCTCTGTCCCTAACCCCCAGTAGCCCCCATCCCACCCTGTCTTGATTACTCCCAGCCTCCTCCAGCTCCCCCTCTGTCTTTCTCATTCCTAATGTTTCACTTGCCAACCCAGGCTGAGAAGCTGGTTGTCCCACACATCTTAAGAGACACCTCAAACATTGTGACACAAGCATTGTAACACCTCAAACATGTTCCAACACACAAAGATATGCAGTGTGAAACAGTGTGAAAATGCACAGGGTGAAAGCACCATGAGTCAATATGGCAATACCCAGATACATTTTGACAACCCAAACATGTTAATACACATTATGACAACTCAACAATTGTGACATACAAGCTTTGTAACACCTTAAACATGGCAATATACATAGTAACAACTCAAACATGATATTCACAAATGTGTATTTATAACCCTGTAACATAAATGCAGATGTATATCTCATACATGGTGATATACAACCATACACTGTGACAATTGCAACACAGTTTTTCACACAGACACACATTGTAACAACATGAACATCTGATAACTCAAAAACCCGGCATGTATATTATGCCAATTCAAACAGAGAGAGAAACACCAAGTTGTTAAAATGCAAATATGTTGTCACATAAAGATAAACCATGACAATTCAAATTTGGAGTCATTCACAGAGATGGAATTTGATCATTCAAATCTGGTGACACCCTCACAATTTGGGGAGAATTCAAAAAAGATGACACAATTACACAAATTGTGTCAAATCAAAACTGATTACATACAATGGTACCCCCTGATAACTCAAACCTGGCAACATATACAGCCTTACACTGTGACAATGCAAATACAATGCTATACACATGGTGACAATTTAAACATGCTGACCGATTCTTATTCTGCCCACCGAAACATGCTGGCTCACAAGAACACATGATGGCAACACAAACATGGCAACACACACTAGGCAATTCAAACACAGTGAGATAGGTTTAGGCATTCATTATATCAACCCAAGCATTATGATAACTCCAATGGGATGATACAAACATTTTGACAACTCAAACATGGTAATGTACACACAGCACATTGTAAAAACACCAACACAATGATATTCACAAGTATTCATTTATTCACATGTTGTGTAAAGTCAAACACAGTGACCCACATGCTGACACATAGGTGAGATACAGTCACAGAATATGACATATATGAAGACAATGCTGAAATAAAATACTCTGATGCATTGATACAGCAATCATAATCACACATTCTAACCCATGGACATTCAAGCGACCCAATGACACATGAATGACAAGGAGAAATGGAAGGAGACTTAGTGACACTCATGAAAGATACGTAGCAACACATACACAAGTACATTGACAATGCCACACCCTCATGGATGGACACACCCAGATTCCCACCCCCCATACCCCTATTCAATCTATGTAATTAACAGCACAGAACCTGTCTAGGTAGGAGCAAGCCTCTAGGGTTCCAAGCATGAAGCTAAGGGCTGAGAAAGGAGTAGAGAGAGTAAACACATCATCTGTAAATCCAAGACAGAGACTTCTGTGGAGAAGGAGAATAAAAAAATTAGTGAGGCAGATGGCTAGTACTTATAGAATATTTGTCCCAAATACTCTTTGTAAGAAATCTTGAGGATTCAATGTTGACATTTCAGGGAAGGGAGTGTTCTCTTCTCTACACTCACAGCTCAGAGAAGAATGGAAACTGGGCCCAAAGTAGACCACTTCTGCTGGCACCATTCACACCAGCAGTGCCCTGGGCCAGTCTGTGATGGCCTTGGTGGTAGTCGGGGACTGTGGAGGAGCTGGCTCACATTTGGGACCTTGATGCAACTTCCTGAGATGTCCCTTCATGGCTCTATCCAGTATCCAGGGTTGGGGAACAATCTTCTGACCCATGGATGGTCTTTCCCCATCACTGAGGCATATCTCTTCATGCTGCAGAGTTGCTTCTGTTCAGGGAATCATGCTCTTTGCTCTAGTCCAGAGAATGCAGGGGGCAGGACCAAATAAATAGAGCCTAACCAGTAAAGAGGGACACCCAGTCCAGCTCTGAGCTTCCTGGACCACTGAGTTTGCCTTGAGAATCAGTGAGGGTGTGTCAGCATCAGGGAATGTACCTACTATATTCACATGTCAGTACCAGTGTGTGCTTAACCACGAATATCAGCATGTATTGGGTGGTAAATACCACTGGGAATCAATGACCCTTGAGCCCAAGTGTGTCCTGGTGACATTTTGATTATTCATGCATCCTAGTGTGCACCTGAGTGTTTGTATCTATGTTGCCTTTATGTGGGTCCCTGGGCCAAAGTCTGATTGGCACTGCATATGTTTATACTATTTTAACACGCATGGCTGTGACATCTCAGGTATAAATACATGTGTTAGCATGTTAGGGTTGTCATAGTGTGTGCCAGGGGGTGGGTCAGCAGGTTTTCATTGTCATATTGTGGGTGGTGTGATTCTGCCAGGACCTCAAGACCATTAAGAAGAAAAAAGACAGCCACATTACCTATTGCCACAGCAGGTCACCCTGCCATGGGGGGTGGGGGTCTGAGAGGCTGACCTCCCAGAAGACTGGCTACATCAGGACTCATGGTCCCATGAACAGTCAGCACTTTTGACTCCTGCCTATCTGAACCCCATTCTCTCTCTTATCTGCTTCCAGGTTATTCCCATTTCACAGAAGGAAACATTGAGTACATGTGACCAGCAAGGTCATGCTGAGTCTGGACAGGGGAGAGGAAGTGAAAGCCTGGAGCCTGAGAGAGAAGGTGGAGATATCAGACAAGCCATGGCCAATGGCTTGGTGCCCATGACCTTGTCCACCTCTTCCCACCCATGATGGAGAGCACCTGGGCCACAGCTGCTCTGCTGCCTTCCCCCACCCTGCCTTCCTCGACCCCAGTCCCAAGCCTCAGCCCATCCACATCCTCCTCCCTCCCTAGCCTTCCTCCATAACCCCCCCACTCCCCACTTTCTCCCTTGCTGGCTCTCTCTCCAACGGGCACATGTCAGAGAACATTATGTGCACCGCGGATTTGCATAATTCAAGAAGCATCAAATTAAATTTGCATAATTCCTTTGATTACACTTGTTATTAAATGTAAGTGACATTGATTTACAAAATGGCCCAATATAAGGTTAATAGCCAATGTCACCTTCCAACAGGGTGAGTGTGTGTGAGTGTGTGTGTGAGTGTGTGTGTGGCAGGGGCAGGGGGATTGCGGGAGGGCGGATCTGATCAGTTCCTAGCATCCGGCTCAGCCCTTCTTTGCCCACTCCTTCCTATCCCTCCCCCCAAGCTGCCCCAGGCCCCCAGTCTCCCCTCCCCAGGTTCTGAGTCCCAAGAGAAGGAAAGCAACTCACTGTGCCATCCCCCTTTCCTTCCCTCCTTCTTCCAGGGCTGGATCCAGTGAGCATAGGTTGAGGGGCAGATGCTATAAGTCAAAAGACATTGGGGGGTAAATGGTTAGGGATGATTAGGAATCAGAAGCTATGAAGTGGTGGGGGTGCTTTAGAATTTGCCTCAAGACATTTCTGCTAGAGGGTGAGTCACTCAAAGGATGTGGGCTGCTTCTGATCTGAGTTACATCAGGGAGACCCCAGGTCGGGTGGCAGAGCATGTGCAGCTTATGCTCCTGAGGCTCCAGGCACAGGGCTGTAAGGAACCCCTGAGAGTAGTGTGGACACACTCTCTGGGCATTGAGGAGTCCGAGGTTTAGGACCATGAGAACTTGGGCTCAGGAGCCCACAGAGAGGCTCCTGGGTGAGCAAATCCCGGAGATGGGGTCAGGGAATTCGTAACTTAGTCACCATGGCCTACTTTTGAGGTAGGGGGAGGGGCCAGAGAGAAGGCACTGACTGCCTCCCCCCTCCCCCCACCCCCACCTCCAGCGAGAGAGGACCAACTCCTCCCAAGGAAGGAAGGAAGTGCAGGGCCCAGGGTGGGATGGGAAGAGAGTCACCCTGGACAACTGTGAAGGGCATGGACAAGAATGTACACACAGCAGGGCCCAGAGCCCCGCACCCCCAACCCAAACCAGCAGGGCCCAGAGCTCCCCACCCCCAACCCAAACCTGTACACACACAGACATAGACATACACAGCATCAGAGCATGTACAGCCTCATACTAACATGGAGGGACACAAAGACTCTAATATACTTATTACTGTGTTCCACAGACAGACACATGGATGGCTGTTCACCAAAGCACATGAACACAGAAGCTCACAAAGATACAGAAACATGCAGAAAGTACATGACACCGAGAACTTGGACCAGCATGCTGTCCCACCTCCAGTAGGGCCCCCCCTCCTCTGGGGGTCTTCCCACTGCCTTCCAGACCCTGGAGATGTTGGAGAGGATTGTGAGGGTGGGGTGGCTGGAGGGGGCTTGCTCTGTCTGCAGACCTCCACCTTTGTGGGAGTGAGTGGAGAATCACAGGGGTTCCTTCCAGTGCCCCCGCAGAGTTCCTTCTGGGCCTGCCTCCCCTCTCCTACCCCAACCCCTTGCAGAAGAATCCCTTCATCCTTAATCGGCCGCAGAATGTGTGTGTCAGGGGCAGGGACAGAACCCCACCATTCATTCTCTCCCTTGGTGAGAATATCGACAAGGAGGTAACTAATCGTTAAACCCACTGGCCCTTTCAGGCAAGGAAGGAGGATTATTGGCAGGACTGTGAGGGGCAGGGACCCCCTCTTGGGCCCACTGAGGTGGCAGTGGTCTCAAGACCAAGCTTTGAACACAACTCAAATCCAAACTCAACTGTCCTTGCCCCAACTGGGGAGCTCGAACCTAGGGTGAGGATGTGGTTGTGCATCTGAACTCACAAATCCGCAAGGACACCCACTGGAGCCTGTTCAGGCACAGCCTTCACACAGGAACACACACCAAGAGTCTACAACCTGTGGACACCCACAAACAAATGCATAATGTTGCAGGACACAGACACAGCCACCCCCTCCACACACACAGACACACATTCTTCAGGATGATGGTCAAGAGTGGGAAGTCTAGGGCCACACGGATCTGGGGTCAAATCCTGACCCTACCATTTCCTAGCTGAGCAGCACTGGGAAACCTGCCAAATCATTCAGAAGCCCTGCTTCTTCATCTGGTCGGTGGGAGTAAGAGCAGCACCCGCCCCAGTGGGCTGTCATGGGTATGAAATGAGATAATCAATGTCAAGTGCCCAGCGTATGGCTTGTGCTTAGCTGAGCTAAGTTGGTGGAGGTGATGCTGTCATTGTCGTTCTTGTTATTATTATCACTTCCCATCATAAGCACTTGCTGAGCACTGTGTGCCAGGTACTGGCAGGCCCTGGGGATACAGTGATCAGCAGGACTGACAGTTGTGGGGACCCCATGTGGGACAAAAGGACTGAGGACAAGGCCTCACTCACCCCACCCCACCCCACACACCCACCCAAGGGCAGGTGCAACAAAATCCCAGACAGTGGGCCCCTGAGATGCCGGGGCTGGACTGGGCATTATTTTCCGGTCTGCCTGGGGCACCACCGCCCTCCACCCTGAGCCCTCAAAGAAGATTCCTGGAGCGTGTCTGGTCATCCCTTCACTTGCAAACCCTGATGTGTCCCTAGACCCCTACCATGAGTTTTGTGTGTTTTTTTTTTAAACTCTATCTCTCATAGCCCAACAGGTCCACACAGGCGTGATGAGTGTGTGCACATGCACACACAGATGCACGCGAGTATGTATACTCCTCTTCTTAGCTTCTTTCCCCTGGTATGCTCCCTGCACACCCTCCTGCGCTATCCAGGTGGGGACACTGCTGCTGTTCTCCTAATTAGCAAAGCCACAGGCTCCTCTCAGTATTTCTTCTCTTTGACCTCTGCCGGCTTTGGCAGCAGCTCCACCTCTCCTCCTTGAAACTGTCTCCTGTCTTGATTTCCATGACATTGCACCTTCCTACTCCCCCTCCTGCATCTCTGAAGTTCCTTTTCTGCTGTCCTACCTGCTCCTCTGCCTCCTCTCACCCCCTAAATATAAGTGTGCCCCACGAGTCTGCCCTCAAACCTCTTCTCTCCCCTCTCTGTATTTTCACAAACTGTCAATCCCAACTTGATAGATAATCTCTCTGGAAATAAACATCCTATTGAGATCTCTAACCCCAAACTCTGTCTTCCAAATGACTTGAGTTTCCACTTGCCTGTAATCCGGTATGTCAAATTCACCATGCGCAAGACTGAATGCATTCCTTTCTTTGGCAAACATTTCCCGAACACTTACGATGGCAGGCAGCTGGGCAGGCACTGAGGGTATGGAGTGGAGGACACAGTCCCTGCCCTCAAAGAGCTTAGAGTCTAATGAACTTTGCCCCTCTTGACCCCCCTTTTCATTCCTTCATCCTTCCATCCTTCCAATTATAAAGCCTCTGAATCATCTTAGACCCCCCTTCTCCCCACTTCCTCATCCCTCCCCTTCCCGTCAATCATCAGGTCTTTAATCCCCATTGCCACTGGCCTGTCAGGTCCTCTCATTTCTTGCCTCATAAGCAGTCTCCTCCTGCCTGTCTTTCTAGGATGTAGTTCACCCCACTCACCCCTGCTAAATTAATCTATCCAAAGCACAGCTCTGACCATGTCACAGCCCTACTTGGGAATCTTCAGTGACCCCCAATATATATATTAAAGTCTAAACTCACGTATGATAATAATTATCACTTCAAAGCATTACTTTCATATATTATTTCATTCAATTTTCATCACGGTCTTAAGAAGTAGCTATTTTCATTTCATCCTATTTTACAAATAAGGAAACAGTTACAGAGATTCTAAATAAGGTGCCCAGGATCCTAAACCTTGGGCTGAGGCCCCAGAGCCTGCACCCTTAACCTCTAGGTGATTGTGTCTCTAGCCAAGGCTGGCCACAGAGCTATCATTCCAGCTCCATTTCCAATTCCCCAACTGCTCATATTCTAAGCTCTGACCAAGTTGGTCTATTTGCTGTTCCTTGAATGCATCTCACACTTGGGCTTATCCTGCCTCTTTGCACATGCTGGTTCCCTTGACCAGAAATGTCTCCCTTAACCCCAATATCTCCACCTGCTGAAATATCACCCATCCTTCAAGGAGCAGGTCAAATGCCACTCCTTACTGATTGTCTAATAAGAATCAACCCCTTTGTGATTCCTTTCTTACTGCACTTAACGCCCTTTCTACCCCCATACAGCTCAGCACAGTGTGTAGAATGTAAGCGGCATTCCAGATAGGTATTTCACATTGACTCGCTGTTCCTTCCCTGGAGGAAATCAGCATTCTATGTCAAGGGCATGGGCTTCAGAGTCAAACTAGTTTGTGACTTGAGTCTCAGTTTTGCTCGCCTGTGAAATGGGGATAACAATTCTTACCGTGCAGACTTGTGAAGATGAGTTGGCCAAATCCCCTTGGGAATGGTGGCCTCTTCTTTTGGAAAACAACCTGGGGGTCCCAGAGAGAGGGTCTTCTGAGTCTCGCCAGAGTCACTTGGTTCTAGACTAAATGCTCGACCCATGCAGAACAATCAGGGCCCTCTGGGATCCTTCACACTGGATCTGAGAGGAAAAGTGATCCTTCTGGGAGGTGGGAACTGTAAGGTGAAATCCCAGAGACAGAGAGCATTTTTGTTTCTGTCCAGGCCCTATTCTGAATGTGCTCGAAGCTCAATAGCAGCTCTGCCCTTCCCTCTCTTTGACTATTTGAACCCTTCTTTGATTACCTGAGATGTCCCTATCCCTTCCCATAGATTCCCTCATTGCCTAGACTAGTTCAAATTGGGCTTCTATCACTTGCAACCAAATGAGTCCTGACTGATACAACATACAAAGAGTCTGACACTTAGTAGGGGCCCAATAATTGCTAGTTCCCTCCCTCCGGGAAGAGGCTAATGGAATCCCTAGTCCCAGAGAGGTTGTCCTTGGAAACTGTCCCAGAGGGGAGCAGAACCTCTGCTCGTTTTTCACACCTGGTGGACGTGTGTGCAGCCTGGCCAGGGCCTGACGCCCAAAAGGCTCCAGCCCTTCATGTCACTGTGAATTTTTAAAAACTTCATTCATACCCTTTGAATACTAGCAAAAATAATTTATGAGCAAGAGACCAGCAAGCTGAACTAAAATTTTAAAACAGAAACATATAAACTGAAAATCAGAGTGTGCCATTAATAGATAGAGACAGATGCTTTAAGTTCTTGGGAGATGATAAAGTTGGGTAGAAATGGAATCATTGCAGATTATTTAAAACCTGGAGTCACTGGCCAGACATTTCCTGGTTGGCTCACAGGCAGGAGGGCTACGTGTGAGGCTGCATTGTCCTAGCTGCCCCTCCACACCGCTCTGCTCCAAGGCAAGCCTGGCATTGACCAGATACGGAGCCGCCTGTCCTGGCAACAGATCCGCTGCGGACTTACAATCGAAAGTGACCTTTGCCTGAAGGCAAGTATTAAAAGGAATTGCCTCTGAAAAAAGAAGTTGGTGGGGCTGTGGGCTATCGGAGAATTTTCACATATTACTCTGCATACTTCTGTATTGTTTGAATCTCTCATCTTGAGCATGTATTATTGTGTAATTTTTAAATATTTAGAAAAAACCGCAAGTGATCTTACTGTGTGTGTACACGTGGATACTGTGGACGTGAGCTCCTGGCCCTATGCCCTCCTGCGGGATCCTTTGTGGGGTTCTTGGTGAACTGAGCACTCACTCTCCTTCCGCTCCTCTCCAGCAGCTCAGCAGGCGCATCCTCTCCGTACAAACCACCCAGGCTTAGGCGTTTAGCTGGGAGAGCTGCCTGCCGCAGCAGAGGCCCCAGGACCAAGGAGGGCGGGGGCCCCCGTCTGCTGCCCATATGGGGACATTGTCTGTCCCTGCCCGAGGGCCGCCCCCTCCCGCCTCACATCGTCCCCCTTGCTGTCTCCTGCTGGCCCAAGCCCCGGCCTGCGTCTTTCCTTTTCATTAGCCTCCTAGTGGTAGCCCCAGGCAGGACACAGGGGGCTGGGATTCTGTTTGCTCTTCTCCAGCCTCAGAGCCCCTGGCCAGCTCACACTGGACTCTTCCCAGCCCGGCGTCTGAGCCTCACATGCGCGCACGGCTCGTAGGTGGAGAAGTACCTTGCTCGGCAGAGCTTCCGGGTCCAGCTATGCCTCTGATGGCCCCGGCTCGGGCTCCAGTTGTTCCCCTTTCCCTTTGTTTTCCTTTACTTCGTGAATCTGGGAATGAGGCCCAGATCCCCCATAGTCAGGGCTGGGGGTTTCTACTTTGGGGAGAAATTCAGAGAGTGTGGGGGTGGAAAGGCACTCCCAGTTTTGGCAATGCTCCGAGCCTGCAGGGCATGGCCCATTGGGGTTGTTTTTAAAGGATAAATTCCCACAAAGCCCTTTTCCAGGTATTGGAGGACAGGTCACTTAACAGGGTATGGGGTCCAAGAGAGACCAAAAGGCAGACACCAAATGGCTTCAGTCTCAGCTCCCACCACTTCAACCAGGCCGATTCCTAACCTTCTTCATCAGATGGTGTCCAACCCAATCTCTTCATGGTTCTCTAGAAGCTTCCTCTTACCCCCCCCCCGGTCTCTTGAATTTCCACTGCTCTTGTTGCGGCGTCCCACCCCCATAGATTCCCATTCAGTAGGCCTAAAATTTTGCATTTTTAACAGGTTCCCAGATGACGCTGATGCTACTGGCCCAGGGACCACATTTTGAGAACTACTGGTTTGGACCATTCTCTAAGGGTGGGAGTTCTTAGGGGAAGGTGGGAAGGGTGAAGGAGGGTTGTAGAGCCTTGGTCCAAAGGCAGAAAAAACTTCCTTGGCAAATACTCCTAGACGTACACTCAGAGTATATTACTCAGTGAAAAGAACATGGAATTTAAAGTCAGGTGACCTGGATTCCCCACCTCTTGCTCACTTGCTGTCAGACTTCACATGGATCATTGATCTCTTTTAGCTTTAGTTTCCTCATCTGTAAATGGGGTTTGATAATAATCCCGACTCAGTTTATTGAGGAGATCTAATAAGACAATACACATGAAAGTGCTTTGCAAACTCTAGAAACTGGACAAGTTTTAGTTTAGAAGGTTGTGGGATTTGCTTGTGTTTATTAAATATTTTCATACTGTTTACCATGTGCCAGGGAGCGTTTTAAGTTCTTTATAAATATTAACTAATTTAACCTTCACAATGATCCTATGAGGGACAAGATTACATGACTAGTAAGTGGCAGAATTCGGATTTGAACTCAGATAATCTGGCTCCAGAGTATACTGCCAATCACCACTCTATGCCACCTCTCCACAGGTTGGCCTCCATTTCTGCCCCCATGTTCATGTTTGCAGATGTGTATGCATTCTCTAAGTTTAAAAGATGTTCTGAAGTGCTTGCAAGTGTGTGTAAAGTATGTATCATTTAATGCTCAGTTCTTGTGGATGAATGCTGAGAGGGGTCAGCTAACTTACACGTGTAGAGAGGACTGGAGGGGTTGGTTCAAATAGATGTCATCAGGGCCTTTACTCTTAACCCCTTTGCCACACTGAATGTGTCTGCATGTTCAGCGTGGGGGTATGTATATGGGTGCATGTTTGCATCTAAGTATCTCTCTCTCATCCTTTGTAGATAGATCTATCACCTATCATCTTATCTGTCATCTATCTATCTGTCTATCTATCTATCCATGACTGTATCTAAGTATCTAATCTATCAGCAGCTGGGCTAATTGTCCTGGGTCAAGTTTTTTGGAAACCAAGCAGTGGATTGGAAGAGGGGTAAGGAGGAAGTTGTGGCCTCTTTCAAGTGTTCTCTTGACTCCAGAGCACCTGTAAGGGGCAAAGCCCCTGCTCAGGTGTGCAGAGGGAGGGGTCTCACCCCAAGGGTGGGTATTAACGTTTCCTCATTCTCACCACCCCCGAGCAGTGGGCTGGCGACAGGTGGACACAGAGGGGCCTCGTTGCACTCCTGAGAGTGCCCACCAGGAACCGACCATCTATCTGTCTGTGTTGGCACTTATCCAGAATCTGTACGCTGGAATCCAAACAAGTTTGTATCTTCAAGAGTGATTTCCTTTGTGTTCTTCCTTAGCATTTGTTAACATTTGGGGTGGGGGGAGGAGGGAAGGTTAAATCTGGTTTTAAATAGCCATTGAGAAAACTGGAAGGCAGATCTATTCGAGCTGATGCCCCAGGAAGGAGGGACTGGTGGGTAACAGAATCAAATGATTTGGGAGCCAAAAAGAGGAGCATAGTTCAGTGTGACTAATGAGTTTCTTTTTGGGGTGGGGCCAACCAACCTGGATGTGATGGGGTAAGTATTATTTTCTATCTTGAAGAAAAATGTGTGACGTTTATACTGTCTCAGAACAAATAGGCCCCTGACTGATGGATAGTTTACCATTTATGTAGCTGGTTTCATGTACTTTTGACAGCTCAATCAGGATTCCAACAGTTATAAAAAATGATTTTCTTCTAGGAAGTTGCAGGAGGGGAGCGTGTACCCCTCTACCCCGCCCTGCACTCACTTGACACTGTACTTCTGAGTGAATAAAAGACCAGGATGTGGAGAGAAGTATTTGAAGTTGGAAGAGGCCTGTGGGTGCCCCAGAGTCTCAAGTTGGATATAGGGTGTCGCACTTCTCGAGGGCTGCCTTGGCACCGTTTGCCTGGACTGTGGCCTGGGGGCCATTCAGGAAGGTCCATGAGCCCTACGACAGGGTTTGGGGAGAGGACAAGGGGCACAAGGATAAGCCCATCAGGAACCCAGGACAGCTGGGCCCAGACTAAGACCGTCCTTGCAGCCATGTGGAAGCTTTGGGCCCCCAGGGTGGCTTCTCCATCCTGGATCCAGCACGTGACCTAACTACTGTGTCTGCTGACCCACTCTCCGGGCAGGAAAGGGACCATGAGGACAAGGAGCAGGGTCGAGATCCTCCTGATCCTCAAGTGGTAGCAGCAAAAATGGACAGTGGCCAAAGCAGGAAGGAGAAAGGTAGGAGGTGGTATTTTGCCACCGTGCACATGCCCAGGGGCATTTTTTTTTTTTATTAAATTCAGTTTTATTGAAATACATTCACACACCATACAATCATCCATGATATACAATCCACTGTCCACAGTATGATAACATAGTTACGCGTTCATCACCACAATCTATCTCTGAACATTTTCCTTACATCAGAAAGAACCAGAACAAGAATAAAACATAAAAGTGAAAAAGAACACCCAAATCATCCCCCCCATCCCACCCCATTTGTCCTTTAGTTTTTATCCCCATTCCTCCACTCATCCATACACTAGATAAAGGGGGTGTGATCCACAAGGTCTTCACAATCACACTGTCACCCCTTGTAATCTACATTATTATATAATTGTCTTCAGGAGTCCAGACTGCTGGGTTGGAGTTTGGTAGTTTCAGGTATTTACTTCTAGCTATTCCAATACATTAAAACCTAAGAGGTGTTATCTATATAGTGCATAAGAATGTCCACCAGAGTGACCTCTCGCCTCCATTTGGAATCTCTCAGCCACTGAAACTAATTCGTCTCATTTTGCATCCCCCTTTTGGTCAAGAAGATACTCTCAGTCCCACGATGCCGGGTCCACATTCATCCCTGGGAGTCATACTCTGCGTTGCCAGGGAGATTTACACCGCCCAGGGGCATTTTAGGTTTGGGTGTCCCTCAGCTTAAACCTGTCTCCATATAGGGAAGTCTGGATTTGCACCAAAGATCACTTAGAGGCTGATGGGCTGGTGGAAACTGGAAGCACAGAAAGGCCTCAGCCAGGTCTGGAAGCTTTGCCCACACTGGGGCAGGTAATAGAACTGAGAGCCTCCCCGGGCACAGACTTTCCACCAGAGGCATCGTCAAGCCTCTAGCCTGTGACTTGGAGAGCAGGGTCTTTGAGATTGCTTTCAAGGAGGCAGCCTCAAGGTGTAGCTAGCAATCCTCCAGTGCAGGCAGGCAAGGCCATTCACATGTAGTTTTCAGGAATACCCACAACCCAAGCAGGCTCTGGAGTCAGACTACCTGCATTCAAATCCTTCCTCCTCTTCTTACAAGTTGTGTGATCTTGGGCAAGTCACTTAACTTCTCTATGCCCAGTTTCTTCAATTGCAAAATGGGCATATATATTATAGCAATCTCATAGGGCTGCTGAGAAGCTGAGAACATTCAATGAAATGACATGTTGTATCTATTTAGCACAGAGTTCAGTACATTTCAAACACTCAGCGGACAATAATGATTTCTGCTCCTCCCCCTCCCTCTTTTTCATAATTACCATTCGATTAATAGCAACCACATGCTCATCACAGCTTTACATAAATTTGTTTAAAAATGCATATCAAGTAGTATAGTTGGTGTTGAAGATGCATTAGGGGACAATGATGATGATAATATCTAGTATCTATTGAGCACCTACTCTCTGCCAAAGCTTCTTAAATACTCAACATACATTATCTCATTCATGAAGCTAACAGTTTAAAAGGTGCTTTACATATCTCATCTACTGGAGTCCTCACAACAACCCCATGAGGGAGATATTGTTGTGCTCATTCTACAGACGAGGAAGCTGAGGCTGCGAAAAGTCAAACAGATTGGAAACAATGGGACTTAGATTCAAATCCAGCTGCGGGGCTCAAAGCCCAGACTCCTGCCCCTGTCGCGCTGCTGCCCTGCCCACATGCTGCTCTGTCATGACTAAAGGCGTGGATCCCCTGTCCTGAGTGGGTGCTGAGGTGCCTCGACCCCCACGTCTGGATGCCTCTCTATGACCAGATGCCACGTGCTAATGAGTATGGGTGGTTGGTGTACTTACATCTCTGCATCTATGTCTGAAGGGAGACTGTTTACGTGACTTTGTAGGAGTGTAGCTAAGTGTGGTGTAACTGGGCGTGTGGGCCTGTCTGTTCCTTTGGTGGTGGGCCTGTGTAACTACAGGGGATCAGGTTCGTGGTGGTTGTATTGGTGTGGGGGGTTCTCCGGACTCCCCCTCTAAAGGAAGGAAGAGGGGCGCTGGGAGCAGGAGGGAGTGGCATCCGCCATGCCTGGGCCTGTCCTTGCCTGCTGGCTCCACGGGTGCTAGCTTGCAGGCCGAGAGATGGAGAAGCTCATTTCCCCTTAAACACCGCAGATTAAGGGCCCGCAGTGGCCACGGGCGGGAGGGCGCCGTGTCGCTCACGTTACAAATCAATTCATTACCGGCACTCGCAGTCGCCTCCGATCTTCAAGGATCGGGGGTTTGATGAAGAGGATTCATTTCAAGAAATAAACCTTTTAAATTAACCACGAGATGAGGGAAATTTCTTTATTTAAAAAATGCTCAGGCCCTGCCAGCTTTGTTTTCTCTCTTATTAGCGCTGTTATTAATAATACCATCCCCTCTCTCCAGGGTATAGTCCACCCTGGCCCTGGGGAGCAGGGTGAGTTCCTCCTGCTTGGGGGCGGTTCCCCATCCCCGGACCTTGGGTCAGGTCTGTCCACTCCATCAGGTCCGAGGACCAATACGGGGGCCCCAGATGGACTCTCAGGCCCAGGGGCATGTGGCCAAGGACATGCGGCCTGACCTTGGGCAAGTTCACTTGACCTCTCTTTTCTCCATGGCACACTGATCACAGAATCATCACTTTCCACAACTGGAACTTAAATTTAGGATTGTAGCACTTTCATATCATCAGTGAGACAGTTGAGGCCCAGAGAGGGGAAGTAATTTATCCACAGTCACACAGAATCTTCATGGCAGAGATGGTTTCAAGACCAGACTATTTCTTGGTCTAGTTTCTACCTGGGAACAAGAATTTGGATTTGTGATCTATAGAGTACAAAGCACCTTGGTATACGTGAACTCACTGGATGTGCATAGAAAACTTTTCAGATGCACATCATTATTGCCACTTTACAAATGAAACCGAGGAGCACTGGGAATGTACCTGTCAAGTTTTGGCAAGGAACGGATGACATCCTCTATTGGGTCATCTGAGGAGATTTTAATAAAGCGACTACAAAGGTATGGCCAGGGTTTAGGAAAAGTACCAGAGATGATGCAGTCATCCGGGGCTAGTAGTAGTGGGAAGACATGATTGCCCCAGCCCTAAAGGGACAAGGGTGGGTGGAAAAAAGTTACCAGAACCAGGGGAGAGGGTTGGAATGCGATGGCTCCCCAACAGGAACCGTGGCCTTTGGTACAGAGACGCCGTCAGTCCACAGCCAACTAGAAAGGAGGGTGCCATGGAAGGAAATGCCCCGAGCCTCCTCTCCTCCCTCCCTCACCTTTCCTGCCAGTGTCCCTTTTGGTCAAACCAAGGGAGTCAACTAAGGCAGACTGTGCAGGCCAGCCTCCCGGGGCCCAGAGCAGAGAGCAGAAGGGTGGGAGTGGGTCTGGAGGGGCAGACACCCAGCACAGGTGGGATGCTGTTTGCCAGCAAATGGCAGAGAGATGTGGCCCAGGATGCCTGAATGGAAGGTCTCCTAAGTCCAAAGACCTAGTCTTTTCTACAACCCTGCCCTGCTCCAGTGATAACCGCCCCCTACCTCACATGAGATGCCGGGCTTGGAGGTGTAACCTCTCATGAGGAGGGGCTGCCCCCCAACTCGCACCCTGTGGCCCCTCCAGAGCGGAACAACCAAAGAATGGCATCCGGTGATGACTGGTAACAGCATCTTGGGGAGCATGTTTGCCTGGGTCACCCATGGGAAGGCCCAGTGGATGTGGGGGAGGCCCTTCCACCAGCCCACACTGCAGACAACCATCTGCCCCTAAAAGAATCTGCAGGCTGCAGAGCTGGCCCAGGAATCAGAGAGAACAGACCTCCCTCCCCTTCCACACAGGGAGAGTGGTAAGGGGGGGCCCTTGGAGGGCAACCCCCACCTCTTCCTTTGGGGCTCATTCCCCACCTTATGTGGGTGAGGTTGGGGGATCCCAGGGAGACTCAGATTAGGGCTCTTCTTGCTTTGCCATCTCCTAAAAGGAAAGCTAGGTTGACAGATTAGGGTCATAGAAAGATCGAGAAACAAAGGGCCAGAAAGGTGGAGAGCTCAGAGCCCCGGAGCACCCAGAGTCTGGGGGAGGCATCAGGGAATTTGGGGTTCTACAGCCTGGCAGAAGGAGGGGGTGGGAGCTGGGAGGGGCCCATAACCAGGCTGTTTAAACCCTGGTGTCCAGGTTCCATCCCAACTGGTATTTATGGAGTCCTTTCTGGAGTATGGATCTGATATCTTCCTCCAAACAGGGGCTCTCCACTGCCACGACCATGTTTTTCATCGTCAAACCAGGGGTCTCTGGGAAGGGGCCATAGCTCATCCTCTGGGTGGCCTCCTAAACCGGCCCAGGGTTCTGATCTCAGGTGAGGGGCTTCAGCTCAGGCATGACCTCCCCGCCCACAGATACAGACCTCAAAGTCTCCCTCTCCCTTCCTCAGTCCCCTCCCAACCACACCCTCCCCTCCTTCGCTGCAGACTGGGAGAAGGAAGGAAGGGAGGGGAAAGAGGCCTTCCTAGCCCAGACGTAGACCTGCCCAGGTGTGTGGGGGAGACCAGCTCACCATCTCATTAATGTGGAATTGTTTTTAGGTTAATAATCTTGCGTTAATTTTCCCTTAAAATATTGTCTTTGACCGTTAAATGCTCACACTGTTATAAAAAGAACGTAATAAATGATCTTGAAGCAAATTCTCCTGCCAAATGTCATAATTTATTTGCATAATTAGCTCTTAATTTTAATTCAATATGCAAATCCACGCTTCCTTTCCATTGCAGCTGCCTGTTTCCCAGCCGGGCAGCCATGAATTTACTATGACGCTCTCTCCGCGGCTGTCAGAGGCTGGGGGTGGGGAGGCGGGCGTCTTCTGGGGCTGGTGCCTGAAGGAGGGGCTCAGACACACAGACTCAGATGGACAGACCCATGGACCCCGATACAGAGATACAGACTTCCATCGATGGATCCACGTGGACACCAGAATCCTGTCGTAGAGATTGTCAACAGTAGAGAAGCACCTATGGACATCACAGGTGGAGAGACCCACAGGGGAAGGCACAGGATCACAGACTTCTAAGCTGACACCTGGAGAGACCCATGGGCACCTGCTAAGACACACTGCACAGGCAGAAACACTGACACGCATGAGCACAGACTCACATGCAGACACAGGAACTCCTGGACACGGGTGTGTAGACTGACATTCAAAGGCATAGATATACCCAGATATACCTACAAACGCGGGCAAACACACAGAGACCCGGCCAGCAAGCAGAGATGCATGGGCAGACACAGACAAACACACAGGTGGGCCCAAAAACCCACAACGCAGAGAATTGCAGGCTAGATACTGATGTGCAGAGGCACCCTTGCCGAGACAGTGCTGAAACTACAAAGCTATGTGTGTGCATTTATAACGGGACGTGCTATCACACACAGAATCCCTACAGAAAAGCCAGGATGCATGTGGACACCCTCCCCCCCTACACACACAGACACACAATGCTGGATAAGCCACTTTGTCCTCCATGTCTCCATAGCAGAAAGATTTTTGAGGCCTTTGTGGGGATTGTGGAAAAAGCACAGAACTTAGGCTGGGTTCTTGTTCTCCCACCAGCTCCACTCCTCACTTGCTGTATTACCTTGAACAAGTTACTTCATTTAAAAAAAATAGCAGCTTTATTGAGATATAATTCATATGCCATACAATTCATGGGTACAATTCAATGGTTTTCAGTATCGTCACAGAGTTGTGCAAGCATCACCATAAGCAATTTTAGAACATTTTCATCAGCTCTACCTAACCCCCAAAAAACCTCTGTACCCATTGGCAGTCACTCCCCATTCTCCCCACCGCCCCAGCCCCTGGCAACCACTAATCTACAGTCTTTATTAATTGGTCTCTTCTGGACATTTTATGTAAATGAAATCATACAATATGTGGTCTTTGTGACTGACTTCTTTCACTTAGCATAACATTTTCAAGGTCTGTCCATGTTGTAGCAGGTATCAGCACTTCATTCTTTTTTTGTTGCTGAATAATGTTCCATTGTATGGATATACCACATTTTATTTATCCATTCATCAGTTGATTGACATTTTGGTCACTTTTACTTCTGGGCTACTATGAAGAATGCAGCTACGAACAGTCTTGTACACATTTTTGTGTGGACATGTGCTTGCATTTCTCTTGGCTATAAACTAGGAGTGGAACTTCAACTTTTTAGAGCTTGACTTTTTCATCTATAAAAAGAGAAGGCTCTCTCTCTAATGGAATCCTTCACAGGTTTATCCAGCTGCAATTGTTTTTGATTAACATGGTGTTCTCAAATTTGAGATTATGGCTTTTTTCATACAGCCAGACACACACAGACACCCGGACAGACCAACAGACACACAGACACACACACAGTGCGGTCACGTGCACAATCACCAGCGCAGCCGCCCAGACACACACAGAGCCACAAAGGCACAGAGGAACTCAAGGTGAGCTGGACACGGGGACCCATTCCTGAGATGGAGCCCAAGAAATAGATGGAAACGCAGTGAGGGGGAGACTGAGACAGCTACCCAGTCCCAACCAGGAGAGAGTCCTTTCATGGAGAAGGGGGCTGAGGTTGAGAGTTTGGGAGGGAGGGGCTCAGGCTACAAGATGGAGAGAAAAGGCAGGGTGAGAGGGAGAAGTGTTAAAACTGGGGGACCTCTCTGAGAGGAGAGGTACGTAGATGGGGTCAGGGTCTGCTCTGGACACCAAGACACTTGGGTCCCCTTGCCCTCCTGTTTCTGCCCTCCCTGCTCTCCCACTGGGCTACCCTTTGTCTCCCTGCTCTCCTCCCTCTGGGAAATGTGACTCCTCCCACCCTTCAGTCCCCTACCCCCACCCCCACCCTCACCCTAACAAGACGAGAAGACAAAAGGGATCTTTTTCCAGGATAATTAAGCCTCAAAGACAGCAGCTCCTCCCAGGAAACTGATCGGGCTTGCCCTGAGTGTCCTTTAGTGTGGGAGGGGAGGGAAAGGGAGACAGAGAGACCAGGAGACAAGAAAGTGAACTCAGAGACCGCCGGGCCCACACTGACTCCTGCGGCCGTATATTACCTGTCACAAAAGTTTGATCTTTAATTCCCCTTCTCGGGAGAGGGGTTTATGAAGTTAGGGGCCTGATTAGCTACAGACCCTAGTATACTGTCTCCCTGTAATCACAGAAGTCCTGGGTGTGGATGAGCAGAAGACCCACACGTGTGTGTGTGTGTGTGTGTGTGTGTGTGTGTGTGCGCGCGCACGCATGCATGTGCATGCCAATGACCACAGTTATTACGGATGTGTGTCTAAGTTGTGCATCAACGTGTGAGTGGTGAGTGTGTCCGTCCCTAACCCTCTCAGATCCCCACCCCCACCCTGCCCCCCTGCAGAAGACTCACTGTGCGGCCTCAGCGTAGTTTCTAACCTGGAGTGATCGCTTTCCTGATTTGCCACTTTAGTACTCTTGTTAATGAATTTTTAATCTTCTTAATGACATTAAACACGGAAAGTAATTAAGGAAAACAAGTTTGAAACTGCTGACTTCAACCCTTTATTCACAACTATTTAATGTAGAATTAATTTGATTTTGCCCATTATTCAAATGAACGCGCTACCTTCTCCTCGGCCCCAGGCCTGTCCCCTTGCCACCGCCCCTGCGTGCCCGGGGACCCCCTGTCGTGATCACCCAGTTATCACTGACCCGAGTGGGTGGTGGCTTCTGTGTGTCCTGCCTGCACTGGGGGCCTGGGTATGAGGACACAGCCATACGCCTGGGTGGTGCGGAGGGCAAGGGGCCCTCTCCAGGTTGGGAAAATTGAAGGGAACGAGGAGGGAATGGGAAGGAGGAGAGGGCAGGATGCTGGGGTGGTGCAGGCCCCTTCCTCACCCTCTTTCCATATCAGATTTTCAGCCACAGACACTCAGCCAACAGCCTCAGGCGCTTGGTGACCTGAGCACTGAAGGCTGGGCGGCCGGCAGCCCTGGGTGTGCAGATCCTGGGGTGTACAGATTCACGGGTACTCCGAACGAAAACACTGTCTTCAAATGTGTAGAAGTCAAGATAATCAGGTGTTTGGAGGCTCTGATGCCAAGGTGGGCATGTGAATGGTTATGTCCTGGGATCCTCCATTTTTCAGGATTTCAGACCAAAGAAAGAAGTCCCCTGGCCCCCAAACCTGGGCTTCAGGCCACTGCGTGGATGAGGATGAAATGGGCAAGTCAGAGCTTGTTGAAGCTGGGCTTGAAACTCCTCTGGGTCAGAGCAGAAAGCAGGCCCCAGGGCGGAGCCAGCCTGTCCCTGGGCCTGAGAGGACGTGGCCACCACCTTCCAGAAGGTCCTTTACCTTCTGTCTCTGAGCCTGGGTGAGAGAGAGGGCAGGACCCAAATGAGCCTTGGGGTGGGCAGTCCCTGCACCTTCTCTGAGTCTGAAGCCACTGGAGCAGAGGGCTCTTCCCCAGCCGCTCACCCCCAGCCTCTTGACTGCTGCCCTGCAAGGCTTTGGGGCTCCCAGGTCCTGTCTTGCAGGTGAATGTGCATGTATCTGTGTGGCAGCAAGGACGGGGTGGGATAGACACAATTGTGGGAGGCAGCGGAGGGGAGCGGGAAAGCTTGACACATGGCGCCAGGCAGATCTGGCTTAAATCCCAGCTCTGCCCCTGTCATGTGATTTGGGGTAAGCCCTTGACCTCTTCTGCTTAGGTTCTTTCCTCCTCTCTGAAGTGAAGAGATGGATTATTACCTTGAGGAGTTGCTGTGAAGATGAAATGACATGTCCAGGTACAATCCCAGCACGGTGCCTGGCATACAGTGAGCCTTCTCCATCACTTCAGGCTCCCCCAATCTCCCCCAATGGGAAGAAAGGAGACCCCAAGACCAGAGGGGCCAGAGAAGAAAAACTGAGGGCTTCTGGGGTTGGGGCCAAAAGAGCTGATGAGAGGGGAGTTAGCATTGGAGAGCATCCTCCCCCTTTATCCCTTGAACATCCCCTGAAATTTTCCCTGGAGTCACTTGGCTGAATTATATCCCTGGGAGGGGTTATCTCTCGCCCTCCCTCCCCCTCCCCCCTTCCTCTTGCTTCCTTTCTCCAAACAAGCCTCCCCCAAGTCACTTCACTCATCGTGGCTCCTGGAAGAAAACCAGCCCTAACCCTTTGCCCCCGTCCTCACTCTGCACTGAGCCATGACTAGGCCTGAGCTGACACGAGAGTCTCTCTCATGCCTTTCTCCCATTCCAGGGACTTTATGGGCTGAGACGTTACTGGCTGCTCACTTCTCTTTCACCCGCTCCTCTTTCCATTATTCTCCATTTCTCTGCCCCTCTCTTTCCTCCCCTGCCATCGCCTGTCTTGCTCTTCTCTGTCTTGATCTCTATGTCTGTCTCTGCCTCTCTATGTCTTTCTTTCTCTAAAGACTTTGCATTCTAGAACATTTTCAGCTGCATCCATCCAGGGTGCACTGCCAGGAAAGGAAAACTGGTCTGAGTCCAACAGGAGGTACAGTGGGAGGGACCCACCCCTTAGAGTGCCTCAGGGTTAGGGGAGAGCTTGATCCCTGATATCTAGTCCAGGAAAGCCCAGAACTGGTGTGACTGGGGTCTCCTGTCCCCCCATTACTCTGCCCACTTCCCCTCCTTGTTGACATCTTGGGAGGGGTCATGAGAGTTACGAAGAAGGGGACTTGATCAGTTTAGCATACCCACACCCCACTCCCTCACCCACTCAGCCACCCCAGCTCTCTCACACCCACAGAGCCCTCTCACAAAGACCCACATTCTCCCACACAACATACACCCACATAAACAGACAAACTTGCACCACACACACACACACACACACAGAGACACAAGTACACATGGGCGCAGAAACACACGCAGATACAGAGGCACACTCACAGATACACTTAGCCATCCCCTCCAGATGCGTGCACACACACACAGACAGAGATCCCACAGGCGCCCAAAAGCACAGGGCAATGATTAATGTCCCCTCAGAAAAAGAAATTATATCGAATAAATTAAACTACTGTGGCAGCAAATTGAAAAATAAGGATGTAAATGAGGTTTGAATACTTAATATTGAAGAGAAGGGGGGAACGAGAAGGGATCACTGGGTCCCCTGAGAAGGGAAAGGATGGTCCCTCCTGCCCCCCAGTTTGATCTGGCTCCTGTCCAGAGATCCCAGAACCCCAGGGGGGCTAAGGCAGGCTGGGGACTTTGGTCAGCTCCGGGGACCCTCCCCTCAGTGGCCTTTGCAGAGAAGGTCCCAGAGCTTCTGGAAAGACTCAAGGCTGGGGAATGGGGAGGAGGTGGCGTGACCACCTGGCAACACCTCAAAACCACCCCACAGCCCCTTGCCTTCAGATCTAACACATGCTCCTTTGGAAGGCCCATCCAAACATAGCTGCACCCACTACTCTCTCCCTCAGGGACCCTCGCACACCCCAAGTCACTCAAATACACCTGATCATATACGCCTTGTCCAACCCTCCCATGACCCAATCCCAAAGCACCCACATTTTCAGAACTCACCTGCCTTCCCCCCCCCGCCCCAGTATATCCTAACCCATACACACACCCCAACACAGCCTTAACACCTCAAAGACTTTCCTCCTCTCATGCCAACCAACAGCCTGGTACTCACCCTGGCACACTTCTACCCACGCCAGACACCATAAATGCATACTTGCACACACATGTGGCACATTCTCAAGTATAAACACCTTCCCTCGGTTCATCACCCTTGGAGCACACTGTGATATAGCCCCGTCTCACACATGCCCCAAATATAAACCTGTGCACACAGGCACACACACACACACACAAAGTGGGGTGGCCCATCCGGGACTCTGTGCATCAGAAATTGTGGGAAGGAGGGGAGGAAGGGTTGGAGGAGGGTCTTCTTTCCCCGCCTAGCTCTAAGCGAGTCCTCCCTACCCACACGCACACACACACACACACACACACACACACACACACACACACACAGAGGTTCTGTGTGGCTCACTTCCACACAGCCTCCATCCCCTGTCTCTCTCTGCCTCCATTTCTGCTGCTATCTCAGTTTCCCTCACTCTGCCTGTCAACTGCTTTTTTCCTGTCTGCTTTTGTCTCGGACACCCCAATATATCCCTCCCTCCACCTCCTCCCCATCCGTCTCCTGGCCCTGGGGCTGCCCCCCCACCCCACCCCCACCCTGCTGGACCCCCACCCTCACCCCTTCCCCCCTCCTCCGCGTCTCTCGCTGTCGTTCTCTGTTCATATATATTTAGTATTTATTTACAAGGCTGGGTTTTTTCCCTGGGCGGGAAGCCAGCCGTGCACAGAAATCCTTAAGATGCTATAAAGCTGGTGAGGTATAAAATGGAAAGTGGTTAGTGCGTTGTTTGGAGATATCTCACCGGCGGCCGGGGCTCCGCGCCGCCCAGCCGCCCGCTGTAAATCTCCCGGAGTTTAGCGCGCTTGTTGGTAGCTGGCCCGGAGGGGGAAGGGCGGGGGCGCCGGAGGGGGGCGTGCGGCGGGCGGGATGGGGCGCCCCCCAGCGCCGGGGACGCTTCTCGAAAGGCTGCTAGCCTGAGGGGTCGCGGTCCTTTCTCGCAAGGAGAAGGGGTACAGGGGGGAAGGGGGGGTGCTGGGAAGACCTCCATTAGGGAAACAGGGTCCCTCAGTTGTGCTGCTTCTGGACTTTGCCACTCCCCCAAGGGGGATCAAAAGAGAAGGATTGAAAACCCAGAGCCCAGAGGGCCCCATCAGTGCATGTGAGGGGGCAGGGGGGTTCAGTCTGTGAACCTCCTCCCCAGGGGTCCACCTAATCTACCCCCAGTCTCCAAAGAGCTGGTCATATGGGGAGGGAGAAGACCTCTCCAGGAGGTCAATCCAGGACAGAGCTGAGTTTAGGGGAGACCCTGTGGAATTCATCCACCCTGGCTGGGAATCAAGGCTCTGTCACTTCCAATCTGGTCCTTTCATACAAGTTTTTCTCACTTCCCTGAGCCTGGGTTCCCCCTTCCTCAATGGGGTCATAGTAGCTTCTGCTCCACAAGGTGGAAGGGGAGATGAAATGAGTCACGGCAGGTAAAGGATTTATCAATGCCTGGGATGCAGTAGATGCTCAATAAATGCTGGCTATTGTTTTTAGTGCCCATCTTCCCAGTACTTTCTTTATCCATGTATTTAGTTAGTTGCTCAATTGCTCATTTACTTAGTCAACTATTCACGGCATCCATCCACTCATTCATTCAGCAGTTTTAAGCTGTGCAGTTCTGGGCTCTGTGGTAGAGGATTCCAGAGACAGCAACAGCCCTCCTAGGAGAGCTCACGGTCTGGACGGGGCAGTAAGATTTACCCCCAAAGGGTAAAAGAGTCACTTCTGGATTAAGCAGCATTACAGGGCAGCTTTGAGGAAAGGGCTCCCCCATCTATCAGCGTGCCCAGCCCTGTCCACAGTCACTGATGGATGCCCTGAGTTCCTGTGGTCAGAGTCACAGGAGGAGGGGTGGGCCCTGGTTGCAAGGAGCGACTGGACTGTGAACCCCCAGAGGAAAAGTCTCACCCCCGTTTGTCTTCCCTGATCCCAGCAGCGCCCAGAGCCAGCTCTCAGGAGCTGTCAGTAAGTGCCTTTGATTGATGGGTTGGAAAGGCTGAACTCTGCCACACTCCCCTCTCACTCTGGAGGGATGATGCACCTGTCATACAGCCTGCACAAAAGTGTCCCAGCTCACCTGGACACATGTCGGGAGGGCTGGAGCAATGACTAGGAATTCTTTGTTGGTCACTGTCTGAACAGAAGGCACAGTCGAGCCATGTCTGGGTCACACAGCCATGTCCTAACCAGTTTTGCTGTGTTGATTCATTTGTTCACTCTCTCATTCATTCATTTATTCAACACATATTTACTGAGTTTCCTGGGCAAAGGGATAAGGAGGACACAAATGAGTATTACTCAGTCCTGGCTCTGAAGAAGATTGTCATCCAGGAGAGCACTGAGGGTAACCGTATCAGGAAATCTATGACAGGAGCCAGAAATGCTATAGAGAGAGCTGTAGGGTTCATAGGGAGGAGATACCACTTTTGAGGGTGGTAAATGATTTTGATGATGATGATGATAATAATAATAATAATAGCAGCTATGAGGCACCTTGCTACATATTTTACATGCAATATTCTAGAAGATGGATTTACTCAAATTGTTCTTGCAGAAAGATTAGAAAATTGACCAGCAGAGATGAGTAGGGATGTTGGGGGGTGAGGACATTCCAGGAGGAGGGAGAACAAGAATGAATGCACAGAGATGGAAAATTGCTAGGTGGGGAGTGTTCATAGGAACCACTCAGAGTCCAATTTGTCTGGCAAATAGGAGAGTGAAGAAGAGTAACGGGAAAGCTTGGAGATAGAGATAGGTAGGGGCCAGATCATGAAGGACTGTGAATATCATAGTAAGGAGTTTGTACTTTAGGTAGTAGGCAATGGGGAGCCATTGAGGGTTTTTGAGCAGGAGAGTGACATGATCAGAGCTGTGCTTTAGGAAAATTAATCTGGCAGCCGTGTGTAGAACAATTGGAAGGGGTTAGAACTTAAAGGCAGAGAGCTCCACTAGGAGAAAGATACCCTATGGGGTGACTGGTCCATGGTAG